>NC_083703.1:53010909-53313939 GCF_033118175.1 Dama dama
CAAGACATAAGATATATCTTGTATGTATAAGATAACATAGAAAATTCAATTACTTTTTAAAAATACCAGCAATAAACTATTGGAATTTGAGGTTAAAAATGCCACTTATATTAGCAGCACCAAAATGAAAAACTCAGGCATTAATCTAACAAAATATGTCAAAGATATACATATATGAGGAAAACAAACAAACAAAAAAACTGATGAAAGAAATCAAAGACTAAATTAATTAATGGAGAGATATTCCATGTTCATGGATAGGAGGACTCAATACTATCAAGATGTCAGTTCTTCCCCACTTGATCTACAGACAAGGCAAACCCATCAGAATCCCAGCAAGTTATTTAATGTATTTCAGCAAACTGATTCTAAACTGATTTATGTGAGGAGGCAAAAGACCCAGAATAGTCAACATCATATTGAAGGAAAAGAAGAACATCAGAGGATCAACATTACCTGACTTTAAGACTTAGTATAAAACTACAGTAATCAAAACAGTGTGGTATTAATGAAAGAATAGACAAATAAATCAGTGGAACAAAATAGAGCTCCGAAGTAGATCCACACAAATATAGCAAACTGATCTTTGACAAAGGAGCAATGCAAATAAAATGCAGGAAGAGCTAGACATCTGCATTTAAAAAAAAGATTCTAGACACATACCTTATACACTTTATGAAAATGAAATCAACATTGACCTTAAGCCTAAATGCAAACTGTGAAACTATAAAATGTCTGAAGTGAAGTGAAGTCGCTCAGTTGTGTCCGACTCTTTGCGACCCCATGGACTGTAGCCTACCAGGATCCTCAGTCCATGGGATTTTCCAGCCAAGAATACTAGAGTGGGTTGCCATTTCCTTCTCCAAAATGTCTAGACAATAACAAATGAGAAAGCCTAGATAATTTTGGGTATGATGATGATGACTAATTTTTTAGATACAACACCAAAGGCATGATCCATGAAAGAAAAAATTGGAAAGTTGCACTTGATTAAAATTAAAAACTCCTGCTCTGTGGAAGGACTGTCAAGAAAATGAGAAGACAGGCCATGAACTGGGAGAAAATATCTGCAAAATACACATCTGATAAAGCACTATTATATAAAATATACAAAGAACTCAAAATTCAACAATAAGGAAATGAACAACATGATTAAAAGATGAGCAAAAAATCTATACAGACAACTCACCAAAAATAAATAGATGCACAAGAAAAGATGCTCACATCATACATCACTGTGAAATTTCAAATTGAAACAATGAGATAGTACCACATACCTATTAGAATGGCAAGAATCCAAAATATTGACAACACCAAATGCTGGAAAGGATGGGGAGCTCTCTGTGAATGAGGAACTCTCATTCATTGATGGTGGGAATGCAAAGTGTTACAGCCACGTTGGAAGATAACTTTGGCAGCTTCTTAGAAAACTAAACATAATCTTATCATACCGTTAGCAATCATGCTCCTCAGTATTTACCCATATAAGTTGAAAACTTATCTTCACACAAAAACCTGCACATGGGTGTTTATAGCAGCTTGATCCATGACTGCCAAAACTTGGAAGCAATCAAGATATTCTTCAGTAGGTGAATGGATCAGTCAACTGTGATATATCCATATAAAGGAAATTCAGTGATAACAAGAAATGAGCTGTCAAGCTATAAAAAGCCATGGAGGAATCTTAAATATACATTCCTAAGTGAAAGAATCCAATCAGAAATGGCTACACACTATATGATTTCAATGATATGACATTTGGGAAAAGCAAAATTATGGTGACAGTTAAAATATCAGTGGTTGCCAAGAGATTTGAGGCAAGGGAGGGAGAAGTAAATAGATGAATAGCAGGGAATTTTAGGACAGTGAAACTATTCTGTGTGATATTCTAATGTTGGATATACGTCATACATTTGTCAAAACCCACAGAATGTACAATACAGAATGAACCCTAATGTAGACTATGGACTTTAGTTAATAATAATAATGTACCAGTATCAGTCAATTATAACAAATGTACCACACTCATGCAAGATGTTAGTAACATGGGAAGATGGGAGGTCATGAAGGAATATATGGAAACTCTTGGGGCTTTCTGATCATTTTTCTGAAACAAAAACTGCTTTAAAAAGTCTGTTAATTTAAAAATTATAAATTTTTAATGAATTACATGTATTAATAGTTACACAATTTGGCTTAGTAATTCTATTTTTGTGAATCTATTCTGAAAAAAAGCAGTCCAAAAATCTAGACCACAATACAGGAATTTTTTTCACCAGAGTGCTCACTTTAGTCTTTTTTAAAAAATAGCAGGATGGGGGACACAAGTACACTCATGACTGATTCACGTCAATGTATGGCAAAAACCACTACAATGTTGTAAAGTAATTAACCTTCAACTAAAATGAATGAATTAATTAAAAAATAGCAATAGATAATAACTACCTCAAAGAAGGTAACAGATAAAATAAATCACCATATATTTATTATAGATTATACATCTATTAAAATGATGTGAGTGAAGAGCTTATAAAAATATTTAAATTACAATGCAATATGAAAAAATCAGAGCACTAATGAGTGTTTGTGATATCATTAGAACTGTTTTTCAAAAAGCAACAGGCTTTAAAAATTTGGAAGGAAAACATGTTAACAATTTGTAGGTAGGTGGCAGGATCATAGGTGATCTTTCCCTTGTGCTAAATCTTTAATGAATATGCATTATTTTTAAAAAGAAAAAAAGTCAGGAAAAACTGTATGTTAATTAATATTTCCTTGTGAAGTGTTATTTTGTGGTTTAGATTTTGTGAAAAATAAGTGAGAGAAAAGCAAAAAATATGGGACACCTCCTTCACATATTTTCACACCTTGTCAAAAAACACAAACTTCACTTACCAGAAAAGTGGTTCAGGGAACAATATCTTTGACTGAATCTTTAGGGTTCAGAAAGTATATGAGAGAGAGAGGGAGAATATATGCGACGAGAGGGAGAATATATGCGACGAGAGGAGATGGGAGAGGATTCAGGGTGGTTGTAGGTTGTGGCTGATGCCTGCAGAATTCTCAGGACAGGGTCTCACATATGTAGGCACTTAATAAACAGCTCTTACTGGTCTCTTGAGAAACAATGGAGCCAGATGAGCTCCAAAATTTGTTGGATTTTAAAAAGGTAACACAAGACACATGTTATGAAATGCTCCCAGCAGGTATTTATTCAGTGGGTAAGTATTCAAACTGAGTGGGAACACTCGACCATTACATGTTTGCCACTAGATGATTGTGAACTTTTATTATTATCCTTATTATTCAGTCCCTCTGAACCTCAGTTTTCTCATCTATAAACGCTCAGAAATATCCCCTTCTCTCCTGGGAAAAGGGGCTGGGCTGACCAGGTCCCATCCATCTGGGGTGTTCTTACCTTCTTCTGGCCCTAGCTTCACTGTGTGGGATTCGTGCAAGATCTCTGCCACTGGCCTGCGGGTGTAAAGGATGGTGGCACCACTCAAGTTGACTTGGACCCGCTGGGCCCGGGAGGTGAGGCTGGTCAAGCACAGGGCCAGCTTCAGGTCATGGCCCAGCACAGGTGGCTCCAGCACCTTGAACTTGCCGGTGATGCTGGGCTTGGTGGCAGGCTCCAGGAGGTCATCACGCCAGAGACCACGGCCGCCCCCTCTGCGGACCCAGGCCCTCCTTCCAGAGGCTTCCACGCTGAACAGCTTCTTCATGGCATTGCTGTACACTTGCCTCTCCTTCCGGGACCCTGCAGGGCGTGGGACAGCGTGAGGCAGGCACCCTCTTCTCTGCCACCTGTCCCAGGGCCAGCTCTTCTCATTCCCCTCTTCTCTAGGCACAACCACTTTAATTTACCACGGCTGTCGGAGGTCTCAAATTGGCAGCCCAAGAGCCATATGTATTATGTTTGGATCTGGGACTACTTAAATAAATTTTTAACCAGTTACCAACTTCAGATTAGAAAATTTCACATAACAATAGAGATTGGTACCCCTCTGACATATGGATGTGAAGTCTCATATGATAAAGATAGCTGACACTTTTGTAGACTTACTATGTGCCAGGCACTGTAGTTCTAGATGATATATATATGTGTATATGTATACTATATGTATATAAATATTTCCTCCCTGGCCCAGGATGAAGGTACTATTATCATCCCAATTTTACAGATAAGGAACCCAAGGCACAGGAAAAGAAGAAGACTTGTAAGAGAGCTAAAATTTGAACCCAGGCAGTCTGGTTCCAATTTCTGTGTTCTTAATCACCCCCTCTTCCCAATCTCTACATGGCAGTCATGGTCTCAAGCTGAGGAAGCTGTGCTTTCTCCAGGTGGGAACATATCCGCTGGTTCTCCACAGTCTGCACTTGTAATTCTCCTGCTGCTGGTCTGCCACACTGGGGTGCCGTCTGCAAGCTCCTGAAGACATGAGCTTAGGATCCCTGATCTCCTACTTTCCCTGTTGCTAGCACAGACCTCTCTTCTGTTTTTTGATCTCCAGATCAATATATGACTGGTCCACTGGGCCACTTCCACCCCCAGGATGTCCCACAGGTGCCTCCAACCCAACCAAGTATGCCATCTTCTGCCTGGCAGCATTCCCATGTCAGCAAATGGCTCCACTGTTTACCCAGCATACAAGTCAGAAGCTGGACATGTCCTTGACTCTTCCTCAATCTTACTACCCACAACGGGTTGGGTGACAAGTTCCACCCAGCATCCTCACTGATCTCTGGAACCTGCCCCCTTCTCCCCTCACTGCTTTCCCCTCAGAGCACCATGTAAACTGTTTCACCCTCAGGTCAGTTTGCTGCTAGGTGACTGTGAACTTTATTATCGTTTACAGTCCCTCCAAGTCTCCATTTCCCGTCTATGAAGTGGGGAGAAGAGGTGCACAGGCGAGGCCTGAGCTCAGAGCTCAGGAATGTTCCTCCCTTCTGGAGGATGTGGGCTTCACGTCCACTCCAGTCTTTTTTCTACCCTGATCTGTTCAAGACCCAACTCTGACGCTTCCTCTTCCTTGAGCTCCTTCCCAAACGTTCTCCCAAGTACCTCCCTACTGTGTGGCCTGGGCTTGAAGGGACTCGTGTGGACCTAAAGTTTCTTTAACGTGTCATGTTTTATTATTAAAATTTATGTGAAGTTTTCACTTTACTCCATAATTTATTTATAAAATATTTTTACTAAGAAAATGTTTCCTTTCTCTGCCAAAAATTCTAATGTGACTTTCTCAGGGAGGCCTTCTCTGACCACCTGATTTTTTAAAAAACAGCTTTATTCGGATATATTTTAATTTGCCAACACACAGTGTACAGATTTAAAAGGACACAAGCCAGTGTTTTTTTAATACATTCACAGAATTGTGTACCCATCACTACAATCTAATTTCACAACAATTTCTGTCACCCTTAAGAAACTCTATAACCATTAGTGGTCACTTCCCATTCCTCCCTGCCCTGCCCCAACCCTAGGCAACTGCTATTTTAATTTCTAATTTGCCTATTCTGGGCATTTCACATAAAGGGAATCATACAATGTGTGGTCCTTTGTGACTGGCTTTTTTTTTTTTCCCTTAAAATTTTTAAGGTTCATCCATATTGTAGTATATATCAGTACTTCATTCCTTTTAATTGCTGAATAATATTGCATTATTGGAGAGGGCAATGGCACCCCACTCCACTGGAAAATCCCATGAATTGGAGGAGCCTGGTGGGCTGCCCTCTATGGGGTCGCACAGAGTCGGACACAACTGAAGTGACTTAGCAGCAGCAGCAGCTTTGCATTATATGGACAGACCACATTGTGTTTATCCACTGATGTTAGGGTTGTTTCCACTGTAGCTGTGTTGAACAATGTTGCTACGAATGTTCATGTGGAAGATTTTGGTGGATGTTTGTTTTCATTTCTCTTGGATGTATATCTGAAGTATACCTGCTCACTGGTGTGGTACTCTGTGTTTAAGTTAACATCGTGAAGAACTGTCAAGTTGTTATCCAAAGTGTTTGCACAGTTTCACATTCCCACCAGCAGTGTATGAGAGCTCCAATTCCTCTACAACCTCACCAGCTCTTACTGCCTGTCTTTTTGATTATAACAGTTCTAGTGGATGTGAAGCGGTATGTTGTTGTGGCTTTGAATATTATCAATGATGTTAAGCATAATTATTAATGATGTTAAGCATCTTTTCATGTTTTTTGGTCATTTGTATATTGTCCTCAGAGAAAGGTCTATTTAAATCTTTTGCCCATTTAAAAATTGGATTATTTATCTTTTTATTATTGAGCTATAAGGATTATTTATACATTCTTGATACAAGCCCCTTATTAGATACATGATTTGAAAATATTTTCTATTCTTGGGCTATCTTTCTTCTTTCTTGATGGCACCATTTGTAGTACAAGTTTTTAGTTTTAATGAAGCCCAATTTATCAATTTTTTCTTTTGTCATTTGTGTTCTTGATGTCATATCCAAAAAGGCTCTGTTAAACTCAAGCTTATAAAGATTAACTCCTGTTTTCTTCTAAAACCTTATAATTTTAGCTCTTTGATATAGATCAGGGACCCATTTGAGTTAATTTTTGCGTATGGTCTGATGTAAAAAGCCAGGTTTATTTTTGTGCATGTGGATAAGCAGAGGTCCCAACACCATCTATTGAAAAAGGCTATTCTTATTCGCTCTTCACTGAATTGTCTTGACATCCTGTCAAAATCAATTGAGCATAATTATAAGCGTTTATTTCTGGATTCCTCATTCTTTACTATTGATCTATATGTATGTCCATTTTCATGACTGTATCACACTATCTGGGTTATTGTATATTTATAGTAAGTTTTGAATTTGGGAAGTTTGAGCCCTCCAACATTATTCTTCTTTTTCAAGATTGTTTTAGTTATTCTGGGTCTCTTGAATTTCCAAGTGAATTTTAGAAACAGCTTATCAATTTTGGTAAAAAAAAAAAAAACAAAACTCAGCTGGAACTTATATAAGGGTTTCTTGGAGACTGTAGGTCAATTTGGGGGCATTGCCATATCTTAAAAAAAACTTTCAGTCCATGAAAATGGGAAATCTTTCCATTTATAATTTCTTTCACCAATGCTTTGTAGTTTTCAGTGTACTAGTCTTGTTCTCCTTTTGTTAAATTTATTCTTAAATATCTTATTCTTTTTTTTGCCATGCTGTGTGGCTTGCAGACCCTAAGTTCCCTGGCCAGAGGTTGAACCCAGGCCCCACCAGTGAAAACACCAAGACCTAGCCACCGAACAAACTGCCAGGGAATTCTCAAAGTATTGATATTTTATTCTTTTGGATACTATTGTAAATGAACTTGTTTTCTTAATTTCATTTCAGATTATACATTTTTAGTATCTTGAAATAATATTAATTTCTAAAAATTGATTTTGTTTTCCATAATTTTGCTGAAATAATTTATTGGCTCTAGTAACTTTCAGTGGATTCCTTAGAATTTTATGTGTACAAGATTATATCATGTGTAAGAAGTAGTTTTACTTCTTCCTTTCCAATTGGGTTTTCTGCATCTATTGAGATGATCATGTGGTTTTTGTCTTTTTTTCTATTGTTATGGTATATTATATTAATTAGTTTTTAATATTAAATCCATCTTACATTCTTGCAATAAATCCCTTCCTCTGTGGCATATAATCTTTTTTATATGTTGCTGGATTCAGTTTGCTAGTATTTTGTTGATAGTTTTTGCTTCTATGCTCATAAGGGATACTAATCTCTAATTTTCTTTTCTTGTGATGTCATCAACTGGTTTTGGTATCAGGATAATACTAACCTCATAGAACAAATTGGGAAATGTTCCCTCCTCTACTATTTTTTGAGGAGAAGTTTGTGAAGAATTGGCATTTAATTTTTCTTTTAATGTTTGACAGAACATTCACCAGTGACATATGGGCCTGGTCTGTTTTGTGTGTGGCAGGGGAGTTTTTAATTACTACTGCATTCTCTCTACTTATAAACTTATTCAGATTTCCTAATTCTTCCTGAGGCAGTTTTGGTAATTCTTAGAGAAATTCGTCCATTTTATCTAAAGTTATCTAATACGTTGGTATATAGTTGTTCATAGTACCCCCAATGAACTGTTTTATTCATAACTCTTCTGACACCAATGTGTGGTAGTTTCCCATACATACACAAAAAGGAAGGGAGGGAGAAGGGCACAGTACAGAAGTGGAGAGAAGATAGCAGTTAACAGAGAGGGAGGGAAAGGGTGGAAGGGGTGTTCCCTAGGGGCTGGTCACTGGGTCTCTGTAGATCAGCCTCTGAGCTCCATTCCCACAGTCACTGGATGCACTGTCCTCTGCCTGCCTGGCCTGGCCAGGGCCTGATCAGCATGTGCTGGGTCTTCCCCCATCACAGGCTGCAGTGGGCAGAATAGTGTCCCCGTAAATGGTATGTCAAAGTCCTAATCCCTGGTACCTGCAAATATAACCTTATTTGGAAATAGGGTCTTTGTAGATGTAATTAAGACTCCTGGGATAAGATCATCCTGGATATAAGGTGGGACCGGAAGTCAATGATTGATGTCATTGTAAGAGAAAGGAGATGGTGATTTGAGACACATAGGAAGAAAGGAGGAAAGAAGGAGGCAGAGACTGGAGTGATGCAGCCACAAGCCAAAGAACGGAGGGGCCACCAGCAGCTGGAAGGCTCAAGGAAGGAATATCCCCTTAGAGACTTTGGAGGGAGTATGCTAACATCTTGGTTTTGTACTTCTGGCCTCTACAACTGTGAGAAAATAATTTTCTGATGTTTTAAGTAGCTACATTTGTGGTAATTTGTTATGGCAGTCCTAGCAAGCAATATGCAGGCTCGGAGGCAGATGGCTGAACCGCCAACCTGGCTCCCCTGCAAGTCCCTGGCACCAGCCTGTAACTGAGATCTTGCCTCTATGCTTAGAGCCTCTGACTAAAGATCAGTGGGGGGAAACTGCCTTCCTCCACTCTACTCTAAAGCCTGTTGCAGAAAGCCCACCTGAATCTGAGGACAACCAGTGTGTTCTTTGTAAATACAGTTTCCTTTGCTTGGAAAGCTGGTTCTTCTTTGCTCAGCATCCTGGCTGACTCAGGGGTAGGGACAAAGCACATTGCCCCAGGGGCTCTGAATCTTTATGCTTCAGTGGATGGAGCAAGTAGACAGGCCTTGCCATTTCATCCATGCAATGGGATGCCTGTGGTTTGGATGAATAGCACTGCTTAGAGTGAATCTGGAGTCAGGATGCAGAGGGTCCTGTCTTCCCAGAATGCCTTCCCAACCCTTTATCTCCTGGCTAACTCTTGCTCCCTGTAGATGCTCTTCATGAACTCTCCTCCCTGGCTGGATTAGCAACCCTTTCTCTGTGCTGCTTCAGCCTTCAGGCCTCCCCTACACTGTGCTGATCACCTTGCACTGTCCTCACACTTACCAGATGGTGAGTTCTCTGGGCTCTTCTCTTTCTCCCTTGCCTCTGAATCATGCCTGATACTTAGGAGGTGTTTTATATTTCTGGAATACATAAAAGAACCTGGCACAGTGCATGGCACATTGGGGTACTCATGGAAGAGACAGCAGTCTAGCAGAGTGAAGGAGCAGAGGCTCTGAGACTAGACAGAAGCTCTAGTTAGTGCCCTGCTCTTCTAGGCTTTGGAAACTTGGAGAAGCTACTTAACCTCTCTATGATTCAACTTGCTTACCTGTAAGATGGGATATTTATGAATATTAAATGAAACAAGTCATGGACATTGCTTACCATGATGCTTAACACAATTTAGATACTATTATTTGCCTAGATGTAAAATCACCTGCCCCACAGAGGGCAGTCAATCAACAGTAGGTTATATTATAATTAGATAGTGCAGCCAAGTGTAGAGGAAGAACATCGTTGTGTTCCTTGGCTGAATCCATTTTCCTCTCTGCACCTCTGCCTTTCCCTCGGTCAAATAAACGTTATACAAGTGTCTATCTTACAAGCTTGTGGGAACTTCTTTGTAAGCATTTGTTAAATGAAAGCATTAAGTAACATGTGAACATGGCCAGCCCTCAGTCTGCACTCAGCAGTGGTGATTGCAGTTATTGTCATCACACAGCAGGATGCTGATTTCTCTCGTGGCCATGGCTGACGCTTAGGACAGAAGGTCCCAAAGACCTTGTATTCTAAGTTCTAGAAACTCCCAGCAGATGGGACCAGGCATCAAACTGCGGGACGTAAGAGAGAAGTAGGAGTTGAGAAGAGGTCCTGCCACATACCGCCCCTCTGCTCCCCACCCCGTGACAGTGAAGAGGCCTGAAGAGGAGAAGGTCATCAACGCCAAGGGCCATGTTTCCAGGGAAGGAACTGAGGGAATATGGTAGTGTGTGTGTTTACGTGTGCATGTGTGTGCATGTGTGTGTGGGGAGGTGTTTACAGACAGAATCAGTGTTAAAGTTTGGGGTGTTTGCAACAAGAAGGAGCTGGCTGGTAAAGGCTGGCAGTGCTACAGAAAGGGGAAGCTGGCATTTCATTCTGGCAGCATTTCATTTCATTCAGCTCTTAACTGAGCTGTGTGTTCCCTGAGCACAGAGGAGAGAACTGAAGGAAGACGGCAGCTGGATCATGGCCCGTCAAGAACTCGCGCCCTACCAGCTTCTGAGGGGGACACAGCAGCTGGATGAATCTGGAGGCCACAGCTCTCCAGAATCTGGGGACAGAAATGATCACGCATCAGAGAGAAGCTGTGGGATGGCCAGTGGGGCGGGAGGGGGCCTGCCAAAAGAGGGTCCAGTGTCTCAGGAATCAGCAGTGCCGGGGGTTGGCACAGGCGTGAGTCCTGAGGCTTCAGGCCGTGACAGAGCCACCACGTGTCCTCCCAAAGCTTTGGAGTGAGTAAGACAACAGCACCCGCCTGCCTTCGGGCCTTGAATCCTTGCAGCACGAAGTCAAAGGCATTTCCTCTCTCCTCTCCTCCTTGGCCTAACACTGGAAGACTCACACTGGTGTTCTCAATTTGGCTGCACATTGGAATTGCCTGGGGTGCTTTTAAAAGTCCCAATGGCTGGGCCACACCCTCTAGAGACTGCAATTCAGTTAGCCTGGGTGCAGTCGGGTTGCTGTGGTAGGTTAAAATGGCCACATACTTTCTTTGCAACTCTTCTCATCAAGAGGTAGAGTGTACTTCTTGTCCCTATCATCTTGGGGTGGTGGTTTATTGTTTGACCAACAGAACGTAACAAAGGTAAGTTCTAAGTAAAGCCTCAAGAGACCCTGTAGCTTTAGACGTCACCCGCTGGGCACACTGGAGGGTGAGAGGCCCAGTCGGCCCAGCAGTCCAATCTGAGGCCCCAGACTAATGTGAGAACCCAGTGGACACCACGTGGAGCAGATGAGCCACCTCAGCTGATAGACTGCCCAAATAGTTGACCCATAGAATCCTGAGCAAAGGGTAACTGTTGTTCAATCTGTATAACTAAGACTGTACCCGAGGTGACTTTGATATACACCCCGTGCTGCAAACCACCATACTAGAGGGGAGATAGCTCTTATACAGCAGTCTTCTGGGGTCACCGCCCCAGTTTGTGCTCAGAGGAGGGGAGGAGACTAGCTCTGATTCAAGTTTGAACTTGAAGTCTTGATTACCCAAACAACATTCTTTTAACAGGCAGAAATGGCTGAAAAAATGCACAGTCAGATCACAGCATTATTAAGGAACCTGTTACTTAATGGGAAAAGGTGACTTTTAAAGTTTATAGCTGGAGGCAGATGATAAACAGGAGCTACTATTATTATTATTTGGTAGGGCCTACTGCTGTGTATCCTAAGTGCTCAATAAATAATACATGTTATTATCATCACTATTATTAGTGATTATTATTATCACATGTCAGAATACTTGACACAGTACATGCGATATATATGTTAAAGGAAATGTAGCTATTGATATTGTCAGATGTGAGAAATCTATTTAGTAAACAAAGGAAGCTGTTAATATAAGCTAAAGACACTTGGCTCAAAGCATAGAGACAGTGCCCAACCCTGCTGTCACCACCACACCTTATGAGAAAGGGCCTGGCCATGTTGCCCATCTGCAGCAGCCTGGTCCCTGGGGAGGCAGATGGAGGCCACTATGCGCTCTTACCTTCCGGATACTTGTAGAGGCTGGTGATGTCCACGCGGGAGTCGCTGCCCACCGCCTTGGTGCTTATGCACCGCCCGATCTTCTTCGTGTCTGAGTACACACGCTCCCGGCTCTCATCCTCATTCCAGAGCCAGGTGATGTAGTCCGCGTTGACCTCCGCAAACACGAAAGGACCATCGTGGGCCAGATGCACGTCGCCCTCGCGGATGGCGGTGACTGAGGCCGGGCCACACCGGAACACCCCTGCACAGGAGGGGTGGGCGTGAGTATCTCCAGGGGTCAGAAAGCGGGAGTCCGGGACCCACCCGCTGAGCCCGTACCTTCGCTCTCCTCCTGGGGGGTGGCATCCAGAACCTGCCAACCATTGTAAGAGGGGCCCAGATCCTGCCGGGCAAACCAGCTCTCATTCCAGACATGGAAATTCCTGTCACAGAGAGAGGATGGGGCAGGGTGGCCTCTGGTGAGCAAGAAAGGTTCCCCAGAGAGGGCAAGTGCCTGCTGCCGGGCAGACCCTGGGCCCTGCTCTGTGGTTGAGTTTGTGAACCGTCATTCAGCTGTATTGATGAATACACATCATTCACACAGGTACAGGCATTTTTATCCCATTTCATTCACTTTATCCCGCTTTATAGATAACTGTGTTTTTTAATTTTTTTTTTTTTTTTTTTTTTTTTTACAAATTGAGTGTTTATGGCAACCCTTGTCCGTCTCACCTGTTTTCCCACCAGCATTTGCTCACTTCGTGTCTCTTTCTGTCACCTTTTGGTAATTTCTGCAATATTTCAAACTTTTTCATTATTATATTTTTTATAGTGATCTGTAATATTTGATGTTACTAGTACAACTCGCTGAAGGCTCAAATGATAGCATTTAGCAATAAGTATTTTTAAAATAAGGTATGTATATTGTTTTTCAGACATAATGATATTGCACACTTATTGGACTATAGTGTAAACATAACTTTTATATGCTCTTTTGGATTAAAAAATTCATGTGACTCACTTTATTGTGATATTCACTTTATTGAAGTGGTCTGGAACCTAACTGGCAATAGCTCCAAGGCCTGTATGTATACATAAATGTGTCTATATCTATATCTATACCTATGTCTATATCTATATCTAGATCACCTATATCCATATCCTGTTGTTCAAGGTCCAAAAATACAACAGTAAATAAGATAGAAGTTCCTTGTTCTCATGCAGCTTACATTCTAAGGAAGGAGACAGATAGGAAGACAGGCAAAATTAAGTAAGCAGATAATAAAATAATAAAGTAACAATAAATAAATAAAACAGTAAAGTAACAATAAATGCTGTGAAGAAAGAGAGGAGCTTGAGCTAGAGAATAACTTCTGGAGATCTTCTCTAAGTAAACTACATCTAAGATGGGACTTAGAGAGGAAAGAATTAGTCATAGGATGAGTGAAGGGAACAGTGGTCCAGGCAGAAGGAACAGCATGTGCAAAGGCTCTTGAGACAAGAAAAAACTTAGTGTATTCAGGGAACAGAAAGTATGTGTCTTTGGGCTGTGTCAAGCACTAGGGTAGGTAGGTTTCAGATTATGCAGAGTTCTGTAGGCCTTGGTAGGGACTTTAGGCTTTAAGTTTCCTATGTTAAATATGAGAATATGAGGTTAGGAAAAGTGACACCATTTGCACAAGGTCATACAGTAGGAAGCAGCAGAGAGAAACCCTGATTGGCTTGAGTTGGTGTCTTTTGTCTTTACAGCTGGCCTCCAAACTGTTCTTTGGGAAAATATTATAAAAAGCCTTTGGAAGTAAAAGGGAGAACATGTATAACCTGTATGGCGACAGAGATCCCAATAACAAAAGAATGGCCTGTCCATTCTGCATAAATAAAGAGAAGAATGAAAATGTTTTTGGTGCTATTGCAAAGAGAGGGAGTGAAAAGAACCAAAAACAGGAGAAGAAAAGGGGAGAAGAGAGGCAGAGAGATGGTCTGAGGCTGGACACCAGCTTGGGGGGAAGGGGTCCTGGGCATGCTCCCCTGGGGAGCTGACGGACATCCTAAGAAGAGGGATACTGAGGCTGGCTGTGTTTCTTTCTATACTGTATGCACTTCACTATTCCCCTGCTCTTTAGAAAGTCGGTTTTTCTTGGCAACTTGCACATGTATGAACAGACATATGGACAAGGTTGTTCATGGACACCTCATTTGTAAAGGCAAATGTTTGGTCTGGCCACATGAGGTGGTTAAATAAGCAATGGTTTTGCTGTCCAGTTGAAAAGCAGGCCAGGTTTGTAACTTCTTTTCCACTCACTAGCTGTGTGGCCATAGGCAAGTTACTTGATCTCTCTGTGCCTTGATTTTCTCATCTGCAAAACAGAGACAACAATACTACCTTGCTCACAAGGTTGTTTGGAGGAATACATGAACTTGTACACAGGTACGACTTTATTTTTTTGGGCTCCGAAATCACTGCAGATGGTGACTGCAGCCATGAAATTAAAAGACGCTTACTCCTTGGAAGGAAAGTTATGACCAACCTAGACAGCATATTAAAAAGCAGAGACATTACTTTGCCAACAAAGGTCCGTCTAGTCAAGGCTATGGTTTTTCCAGTGGTCATGTATGGATGTGAGAGTTGGACTGTGAAGAAAGCTGAACACCGAAGAATTGATGCTTTTGAACTGTGGTGTTGGAGAAGACTCTTGAGAGTCCCTTGGACTGCAAGGAGATCCAACCAGTCCATCCTAAAGGAGATCAGTCCTGGGTGTTCATTGGAAGGACTGATGCTGAAGCTGAAACTCCAATACTTTGACCACCTGATGTGAAGAGTTGACTTATTGGAAAAGACCCTGATTCTGGGAGGGATTGGGGGCAGGAGGAGAAGGGGATGACAGAGGATGAGATGGCTGGATGGCATCACTGACCCGATGGACATGAGTTTGAGTAAACTCTGGGAGTTGGTGTTGGACAGGGAGGCCTGGCATGCTACGATTCATGGGGTCGCAAAGAGTCAGACATGACTGAGTGACTGAACTGAACTGAACTGAATGCCTTGAAGATATAGTGGACTCAGTTCCAGACCACTACAGAGATGTGGATAGCACAATAAGGTGAGTTGCACAAGTATTTTTGGTTTCCCAGTGTGTATAAAAGTCATGCTTGCACTATGCTGTCATCTATTAAGTGTGCAATAGCTTTCTGTCTAAGAAAACAATCTACATACCTTAATGAAGCTGTTGAAAAAATGATGCTGATAGATTTGCTTGACACAAGATTGCCACAAACCTTTGATTTGTAGAAAAACGCAATATTTATGAAGCACAGTAAAAAGAAGAGTAATAAAATGAGGTAAGCCTGCATTGCAGCACTTAGAACTGGGCCTGGCATAGACTGTGCTCACTGAGTATGGTGTTGTTAAGTTTAAAACAATATAAAAATAAGGAAACTTTGTATGTACTGATATGGGATTGTTAAATGTAGAGCAAGATGAACAGTATTACATTATGTTGCAGATATTAAGTAGGAGGGGGAAGAGGGGGTGCGTGGGGACTGTGCATATGTGTGTCCCTGTATCTGCAGGGCTTCTCTCTGAAGAGATGTAAGAAACTAGTTTCAGCCTTGCATCCAGGAAGATGGGGAGGCTTGAAATGGGTGAGGGAGACTTAAACACTGTAGCCCATTTTGTACCTTTTGAATATTAAAGCACTGAATGTATTTTCTACTTTAAAAAATTTAAAATGAATTTTGTGAAGCTTTGTGCAAAGAATTTTGTTTGAGCTGAGAGAGGAGCTTGTTTCCCACACAGCATAGTGCACAAGCAGCTGACAGAGAGCAGGAGCAGGCTACAGAGGTGACCCTGAAGAGGCAGTCACATCACACGAATCTAGGGGAGGGCTCAGAGTCCTGCAGAGCAGAGACTTGGGGGTACAAGGTCATTCAACCTTGAGCCCCGTTCTTGGCCTCTGAGTTACATGTCCAGAGCCCCCTGTATCTCAGAAGAAGAGTCATCCTGCTGGAGACCAACCCCTCCTCTGCAGGGTGCCTGCCGCCCCTTCCAGAACTGGCTCAGACCCAGTGGATCTGGGCTGCAGATCTGGGTGGGCCACAGGGTGCCCCTGGGACCCAATAGCTGGGGACTCACCACATGCTATCTTCCGTCAGGTCTTCCAGCGTTCGCCCGAAGGAGTCCACGTACTTGTCCACACTCAGGTTCCTGTCCGTGTCATGGGCCGAGTTAAAGTTGGACACAACCCGCGTCGCGATCCCCAGGCACCTAAGGACTGAGGAGCAGGACACTCACGAGGCTCCAGGACCGGCCGGGACCCAGCCTCAGGGAGGGGTGGTCTGGCCCCTCCCAGCAGGCAGCCTGTCTCACGTCTGGCCACAGCCCTCTCCCTGGCTCTGCCAGGGCTGACTCCTGTCTCCAGGCTCAGAAACACCTCCATCTTCTGCACATTCTCCCAGGGGACTTCGAGAGTCACCACTGCCACCCCCATCTGAAGCCAAAAGGACCTTGAAAGCTGTATAATAACCCTTTAATAGCCATAATAGCCCATGAGGACTGGGGGCCCGGGACCACAAGACTCTGTCAAAGGCACTCAATGAGCTTGAGATTCCTCAAAGATCAAAAGTTGCATAAGTGAAGGATCTGGTTTCTCTCTCCATTAACCTATCTAATAAAGATATTTTTGGTGTGGGGGAGGGATTCTTATGAAGATACACGCAGCCAAACGCAGTTGAGTTGACCAGGGGTTGGGGGTCTTCTTCCTTGGGGTACCTGTGCACAGGACTCCAGCGAAGACCCAGCACTGGCCGTACTTGACTGGCTTGAACCTGCCCTTGAACCACTTGTGCAGAATGGCCACGCTGCCTCGCCAGTGCAGGGGGCTGGTGCCGCCGCCGTACTTGCCCTGCCACTGGCCTTGGACCACGCCCCGGTCGTTGTTGCTGTTCACCTGGGCAGAGGAGGCCACCAGTCCACCATCTGGCAGGGCTCCCCCTTTCAGGAACTTCACCACCATAAAATCTCCCACTTTGGGCCACCCATTTATTTGGGGCTACTCCTTTCTTTTAAACTGTCTGAAAATTGGGGCCATCTGCTGTCTTAAAATACTTACCTTTTGGTGCCGTTTATCATTTTCAATTACCTTCCTTTGGGATGTTCTATTGTTGGAAATCAAATACAGTTTTTGAGCATTTCTTAAGTGATCTGTTTTTGGGGACTGTTGGTGGTAATAGTTACAGAGACAATTTGTTGTTGTGGTTTTTAGTCACTAAGTCATGTCCGACTCTTCTGCAATCCTGTGGATTGTAATCTGTCAGGCTCCTCTGTCCATGGGATTTTCCTGGCAAGAACACTGGAGTGGGTTGCCATTTCTTCTCCAACGGATCTTCCCGACCCAGGGATCAAACTCGCCTCTCCTGCACGCATTTCCTGCCCTGCAGGAAGTTTCTTTACTGCTGAGCCAAATGTTTACTATGTGCCAGCCACTGTTCTAAGGGCTTAGTACACACTATATTAATCTTTTAAACCTATGATGTAAATTCTATTATCTTTCTTTTTTTCAGATGAGGAAACTGAGATGCATAGAGGTTAGGGAACTTGCTCAAATTGCACAGAAAGTTAGAAAGAGGTGACCTGCGAGTTCAGGACTTTGACTTGGGAGCCTGTCAAATGCTCTTGTGTTTGGGACTGGTCCCTGCTTTTGATTTTCTGGACTCTGACATCTCTCTGAAATCTTGAGGAACTGATAATATCAAATATGAAAAAAACAGTTTTTGTCTGTTTTTGGAATCACAGATACCCAGGCACTGACTTTAACAGCTACTTGCTATAGAGAGAGTTAGTAGGCCCTGTGGCTACCTTCTGAGGAGGAAGCACTGGCCTGTAACAGGTTAAAGATGGCACTCTTCCCACAGCAAGGTGGTTCCATGTTCCCTCTCCCTGAATCTGGGCTGGCCTGTGACTGCTTTGACCAAGGACCATGGTAGAAGTGATGCTGCGCCTGTTCCCAGGCCTAGGCTTTATGAGACTGGCAGCTTCTATTTCTTTTGAGAAAAATCACTTGGGGAGGCACCAGCTGCCTTGTCTGATTACCCTGAGACTACCATGCTGTGAGGAAGCCCAATTTAGTCACATGGAGGCACTACAGGGAGAGACAGAGTGATGACTGGCCAGCCCCAGCTCATGCAACCATCCCAGCCCAGGGGCCAGACATGAGAGTGAGCAAGCACCTGGGCTTTCCAGCTCCAGCAGACATGGCATGGAAGAGAACCAAGGAAACACTGGCTGCTGGAACCATTGCCCTAGATGTGTATCCCCCACAAACCATCCCGGACATCTTCAGGCATTCAGACACCCCAGCTGAAGCATCTTGGAACAGAGATGTTCTGTCTTCCCCGTGCCCTGCCGAAGTCACTGATTTGCAAAATTGTCAGCATAGTAAATGGCTGTTTTACACCACTGAGTTTTGGGGTGGTTTTATATGCACCAAGAGAGAATTAAAACAAGAGGTGACAGGAAAAATCTTAGGGTTGTTCCTGGGGTTTGGCCTGGGGACCTATGAAGGCAGGGATGGTGGGGCTCCTCACCATGGCGCTGACAGCTCTGGTGACGTAGACGGGGTCATGACGGTGGGACACGTCGGTGGCTGGGTCGTCTTGGTAACTAGGGGTTCGGTCCAGGATGGAGAGGCAGATGTTCAGGATGTCCTCCTCAAACTGTCCCCAGAGAGGCTGCTCTTAGAGGTCAGAGTCACACCCCCACTTCAGACCCTCTCACAACCTCCCCCAGTCATTTGTGTTGTGCAAGGGAGCTTGCCTACACTTCCTGCCCCCCATCCCACTCCAGGGACACCACAGAGGATTCCCAAGTCTCAAAAACCCTCCTTCAAAGAGTTACCAGGAACCAGATGCTCAGCCATAATCACCTTTTTCCCCATGATTTTTTAAAATACACTTGAGTTAGTTGATAACATTTAAGAACCGGGAGGTTTTTCACATACAAATTAAGATTTCTGGTCTTTGAAAATTTGGAAAGTCTGGGAACCCTGGGCTGATTTTCCCACGTGTTGAGATGGCGTTACCCCTTAGATGGAATTAAACCTTCTGGTATGTCATCCCTGCCCAGACCCTGAACCCTCAATGCTTTCAACCCCTGCCCCTCAGCCTGAGAGTCAAGTTTCTCTACTTACCTGGAGCCACCTCAGACCTAATGAATCAGCAACTTGTTGGGGAGGCACATGGATCCCAGCCACCTGAAGGTTTTAATGAGCCCTCCGTGTCCTTCCTGTCCACACTGAAGATTGAGAGCCCCCGGTCTAAGCTATTTATGTATACCCAATCTACCTCCCCTTCCCAAGGACCCAGTGCAGGCCCTGGTACAACTAATAGTAGAGACTGGATAAGTGGGCTTGGTCTAAGAGTTGGTCTAGCTTGTACCTCTTGGGAAGAAGAGGACACACAGAAGGACTCCTGCACCGATTCTTCTCATGTCCCCAGCCCTCCTTCTGCCTCTCATGCCTCTCACCCCCCTTCTGGTCTGGGCCCCTGGAGACCTGCCCGAAGTTCCAGCCTTGGGCTCGGATGCGCTTCTCCACACCCCGGAAGATGATGCCGCTGTCGTTGAGCACATACTCTTGTCTCTCTTCCTCTGAGTCCAAGAACACATCGTCCTCTGAAAGGCAGTGGTCAGGCCTGGTGTGAGGGATGGGAAGGTGGAGCCCTGGCCTCACCGGCCTGGGGAAGGGGCTACATCAGGCATCAGCTGCAGGACGGTGCCTAGAGACAGCTGGAACAGGAGTAGGCAAGAGGGGCTTGCCGGCTCCCAGCCTGCCCCCTGGCCAGGCCCTATTCCACCTGACTGGTCTTTCCTCAGGCAGGGACCAACCCCACCCCAGGCTGAGATGGAAGGAATTTAGGAGTCCTGATGTCTTTGGATAGCCTGATCTAATGCCAATTAAATATTAGTAAGAATTGTCATTCAAGTTACTGCTTACTGACTTAACCCTTAATAAGAGTACTGACCCCAGTATCCCTTATGATGTACCTTGCATTCTACAAGCATTAGCTCTATGGATTCTCACCATAACCCTAATAGGTAGACACTGTTATTATTCCCGTATTACAGATGAGGAAACTGAGACTCACAGAGGGCAGCAACTTAGCAAAGCTGGGACTAAACCAAGGCTGTCTGATGGCTAAAGCCTGGTACTTACCCACTTTTAGGTCTTTCCTGCCATTAAGTCCATCTTTGCCCCCTGGCCTCCACACGCTAATTCCTGTCCCTCTGGCACAGCAGCTTTGGAGCATCTGCTACCAGCTTCCTCTGCCCAGGCCTGCCCCCACCTGGGCTCCAGGCTCTTGCCAGCCCTTAACACTCATCCCCCTGTCCCCTAACCTGCCTCCCAGACTTCCCTGAAGGACAGTTTCTGGGAAAACCTCAGCCTCAGACTCAGGAGCTCCTACCTGGGCACCATGGGTTGAAAAGGAGAATAAACTCGCCCAGCTTCCGGTCACTATGTTTGCGGCGAGAGGAAACCCTGGCGCTCAGCTGGTAACGGCCAATGATGGCATTGGGAGGGCTGGCAAGGCTGAAGGTCACGGAGTTCTCTGTCTGAGCCTCCTTCACTGCCATCCAGGTGTCAGCCCGCTCCAGCTCTGATGTCTGGAACACGGCTTTGGTGCGGAGGGCCTCAGAAGCCTGGGGTCCTGGCAGAGAGGAGAGGGAATCAAGAGAGTCAGTCAGCTCCAGGAAGCTCAGCTCTGGAGAAATGGAAAAGCCACAGGCCCGGAAGGCCAACCTTCAGCACCTGAACTGCTGGACACTGCTATGGGGAAGGACCTGGCCAAGATGCAGGAGGGCCAGGGGCAGGGTGGAGTCCACGCTGGCTGCCCTTACTCCTGCCCACTTCCCAGATCAAGGAGGAAGTGACAAGCCTCTCTGAAACCAAAGATGCTTGAGGAACTTCCATACCCTCCCAGAACCCTGGATTTCTTGGTGTGCATAGAATTCCAAAGTTGTCATCTCACCTGTCCTATTGCCTGCTGGCAGCACCTTCCAACCATCCCCAGAAAGCTCAAACCACCTAATAGGGACTTGTTTTCTGCAAAGTCTGGGCTGATGACCACAGGGTTTCGAGTTGCTGGTCACCAGACCCATCTTTAAGACTGCAGATTAGCAGCAGAATGCACTGACCAGTCAGGTACCTGTCTCCACGGTGAAGATGAGGGTCTCCTCGCTCTCCAGCGGTCTGTTCAGCTCCAGTGTGAAGGTGAACCTCTGGCCCCTGCGGACCACCAGCTCAGAGCCGGGGTACTCCTGGGTGTGGTGTGCCGTGCCGTTGCTCAGCTGCTGCCAGTCCACCTCAGTGACTCTGATCCCTGGGCAGGGAGAGCACAGGGAGATGGGACCCAGCTCTTGAACATTTCCCATTCACGCCTGGCTCACCTTCCGACAGCTTCAGCCTGCCTGTCATTTGCTCTTGGAGTCACTATTTACCAGGTACAGTAGTTTCTGGTAAATTGTGTACCAGAAGTAGTTATTCTCGGTTGTTCTATAGTGAGTTGGGTTGTTGTCCACTGGGCTAAGCTCTGAACTAGCCAGTACTGAACCCTTGTTCCCCATGTGAAAATACAGGGCTTGGTTCCTGTGAGCCTCTGGTCACAACTTTTTCATCAGCTGAACAAAACATAAACTTGTTTTATGTGTTTCTGTTTAAACACACCTTATTTAGTAAATTGTTGATTCATTAATATTGAACTCATGGACAACAGCACTGGAATTAATGCTTGAACAAAGCTGACCCAACACATGTGTTTTCTCCATAAGGCACGTCACACCTTCCTGAGCTTAGGAATACTGGACAGCACTTCAGAGCTAAACTTGGAATCATTTTAAACAGCAACAATCAGCAACAAAAGGGACAAAAATGCAAATCACATAGCATCAGATAGACCATGAAAGCCACTTGTCTGAGAGCTGAAACAGCAAGGCAGAGTGTGCTCATCTCTGGAAGGTACTCAATGAACATGTCTAGGATGAATGAAGATACCAGGGCCAAGGGAAGTGAAGCCACTTTCCAAAGGGCACACAGTCAGGCTAAGGCCAGAGTTGAATCTGTGAGCTGGTTTCCTACTTTTGACCACTGGTCCACTGGCTTTCACACTGTTTCCTTCATGACCCATTGAAGAAATAGTGTTACCTGTTGCCCCAGTGCCTGCAAACATATAAGCACGTTCTGCTGCTGCTAAATCACTTCAGTCGTGTCCGACTCTGTGTGACCCCATAGAAGGCAGCCCACCAGGCTCCTCTGTCCGTGGGATTCTCCCGGCAAGAATACTGGAGTGGGTTGCCATTTCCTTCTCCAATAAACATGTTCAGATATAGATAAATTGGAAGTTTCACTAATATTTTCCCTTATTTATTATGATGAGTAATGAACGCTGAAATTTTATGTCCTTTTCTGTCAAAGCTCTTGAGCCACAGACCACCAGGGACACAGTAGAAGTTGAACTAGTCTCGTGGCGGTGAGAAAGCTCCAACTCCCTGGGGAACCAGGAAGTGCTCAGAAAGGGGGTCCTGGAGAGGGGTTACTGTGGGATTTGGGTTGTTTTCAGGTGGTTTTGGTGAGAGTTGAAGGAAGCAGGGCTTTGATCTCGACTGGATGCTGTCAGGAAGCAAGACAAGTCTACGTTTATCTTAATTATTCTTATGTAGAATGGAGGCTGACGCTGTCAGCGGTGGAGTGCCAACATTCATTAGCCAGAATATAGGGGTGTTTACTCATTCTAGGGTGTGGACAACGTTCGTGCTCTCTGGTTTCACACAGGATTATGGAGTGCTCTTTTTTGTCTTGACCTGTCACAGCTGCATTACATTGGTGGTGTTGGTGTTCTCTGAAATTGCTCATGTTCAACAGAGAACACCATGGCCAGCTCTCAACTTCACTGAAGCCTGACTGACATGCTAGGCTGGTTCTTGGATTCCGTGGCTGCTTTTCTCTTTTGATTTTTTGTCCTTTTAAAAAGTTAACTTTGCTACCTATTTGACTCATGGCCCACGATGGGTACATTCTGCTGTTTAGCAAACACTTAGTGACTGTCACAGTCACCTTGTACATCCTGGGCTCCCTCTACCTAGATTTCAAACTTGGCTACACATTGGACACCTGGGAAGCGGGACCAATCCTGCTCTCTGGGTCCCTTCTTTAGTTAATCCAAAGAGTTTCTCGGGCATTGAAATCTGAAGAATCTCTTCAAAAGTTTGCAATTGCAATCTTGGTTGAGAATCACTGGTTTAGAGCCCAGAATCTCATAGACTGAGGACTTCTGAGAGAAGAGTCCTCCTCTAGCCTCTGACACTCAGCATCAGTGGCATAGGGAACATCACTAAAGAAAGATGGGGCCTTGCTCTAGAAGCAGCTTAAGTTTAATCCTCTTTATAAAGAGCCATTTCTAGTGGGGGTAGTTCAGGGGGTGGCACTGCCCACGGGAGATTTTTGGATATTTGGATGAACTTTGTTTGATTTTTGCAATGATGGCTTTTAGTGAAGAGAGACAGGATGTCGGACACCTGAAGTGCCAAGACTAGGACAGTCATTGCCAAGTCCCATGCATCATTCAACTGCCTCGCTGGATATACGTATGGAGAAACCTGTTTATTAATATCTGAGCCCAAAATCCAACTCTGTTTTCCACGTATATATTAAGTAAGTTTTGGTTTAAAATCTGCTGAATTCATTAGAATGCAACTATTGTGTCAATTGAAAATTGCTCTTTATATTCTTTGGAACTTTCCCAAATTCTTCATTCTAATTTTGGAAAGTCCTGACACAAATGTCAGTGCTGTGTGCATTGAGTCCCCACACCAGGCCACAGAGGTGAGTCTAACTTGTTGCTGTTGAGTCCACGGTGCTCCAACACACAAGGTAGCATCTGACCACCTCATGTCTTCTGGTTAAGTGTCAACAAGCATTTAAATAACTAGAAATTAATTTCATTTACCTTTTATAGTTAGGTTGTAATTTTTTGAAAAGTGATGCATGAGGAAGGTAATATTCATCAGTTTAACTTCAGGGCAATGAAGGGACATTCTAAAATATTTATAATAATAGGAGGGTATTAGGGACAAGAGAGTTGATGTTTTCAATATCTGCTGCTGCTTAATAAATCAGCCCATAGCTCAGCAGCCCTTTGAAAACAATAACCATGTATTACCTGTCATGGTTTCTGTGGGTCGGGAATTCAGGATAGGCTCAGGCAGCCAGTTCTTGCTTGGAGTCCCTTGTGCAGATGCAATCGCTAGTCAGCCAGGGCTGCATTCATCTGAAGGCTTGACTGGGGCCAGAGGAGCCACTTCGACAGTGGCTCCCTCACATAGCTGGGCAATTGGTGCTGGATGTAGGCTGGGGCCTTTGCCTCCTTTCCTCACGGGCTTCCCCACGGCACCATGGAGTGTCCTCACGGCACCTGCTTCACCCTGAGCAGGTGCCCGAGAAACCGAGGTGGAAGCTGCGATCTGCTTTATGACCTAACCTTAGGAGTTGCACATTGTCACCTCTGCCGTACACTGTTACAAAGGTCTGCCCAGGCTCAAGGGGATGGAACACACCCTACCTCTTGATGAAAATGGGTCTATGTTACGTTAGAAGAACATGTGAGATGAGATGTATATTGACATGACCATCCTGTAAACACAATCTGCTACAGTTGAGGAGCACTGAAGTAATGTCAAGTATTCTCTGCTGAAGGGCGTCTGTCACAGGACTCTTGACTTTATTTTATTTGGTGCCTGGCATACAGCAAATGCTCAGTAATTGTTGACTGGACTATTGGATAGCTTTTATTTGCTAAAATTTTCCATGAACCAAGCACTTTTCTAAATGTTCTGTAAATATTAGCTGATTTAATCTTTGTCAGACCTATGGGGGAGGTATTATTATTGCTATTCTGACTCCACAGATAAAGAAACTGAGGCCCACAGTCACACAGTCTATTAGTGATGGAGCTGCAAATCTGGCTTCTGAGTCTGGGCTAAGTTGCCTTTACCTTTGACCCAAAAGGAATCACAAATCCAGAAGCCCCAGACTCCAAAACACAACATGGTCTTGGACCATGCAAATCAGAGTGGTGGCTCGTCTGGGCCAAGGTCTGGAGAGAGCCAACTAAAGTACTTGGCTTTTTAAAGACTTTAGGATCTTCATTTAACCTTTTGGTTAAGGAAGTGACAAATTGTTTCCAAGTATTATCTCCCACCCCACATACTCTTTTTAAGATGACATTGATCCTCTTCTCATCAAGGAGGGAGGACTTGTGGCTAAAGTAGAGTTACAACATGCAGACTTCCAAGGCTAGATCATAAAAGCTGATATAGCTTCTGCACGAATCCCTCGAGTTCCCTTGATCTTGGAACTTAATGACCACACCATTAAGAAGACCAAATGGCCCTTGGAGAAGCCCACGTGGAGAGAAACCAAGGAACCTATTCCCCACCCCTCTCCCATTTTCCCATTTCTGAGTCCTAGACTAGCAAATCTTAGAGTCATTAAGACTAGGGTTAAAATCCTAGGTATGCACTTGCTTACTTTGTGTCCTTCAGCATGGGTTAACTTCTCTCTTCCATAAAATGGGTATGA
The DNA here is from genome assembly GCF_033118175.1 of Dama dama. NCBI lineage: Eukaryota > Metazoa > Chordata > Mammalia > Artiodactyla > Cervidae > Dama > Dama dama. The sequence continues at coordinate 53,036,643 of NC_083703.1, forward strand.
TAATGGATTTGTTTCAGTTTCAATAATGAGGTTGAATAAGATGAAGTGTGACCAGAACTCAGTACATAGGAGGTGCTCATTAAATGTCCATTTTGTCCTCCTCCTGTTACATGACGTGATGGTTAATTTTATGTGTCAACTTGGCTGGGGTGTAGTGCTTAGATATTTAGTCAAACATTATTCTAGATGTTTCTGTGAAGGTGTTTTTTTGGATGGGATTAACTTTTAAATAGGACTTCCCTGATGGCTCAGACGGTAAAGTGTCTGTCTACAATGCGGGAGACCTGGGTTCGATCCCTGGGTTGGGAGGATTCCCCAGAGAAGGAAATGGCAACCCACTCCAGTACTCTTGCCTAGAAAATCTCATGGACGGAGGAGCCTGATAAAGCACATTATCTTCTACTATGTAGGTGGGCCTCATCCAATCAGTTGACAGCCTCAATAGAACAAAGACTGACCTCCCCTGAGCACAGAGGAATTCTACCAACAGACTACCTTTGGACTTGAACTGAAAGTCTTCTCCAAGTCTTCAGTCTACCAAATTTTGGACTTGCCAGTCTCCCTAAATATGCAAGCTAATAATTCCTTAAAGCAAATTTCTCTCTCTCTCTCTCTCTCTCTCTCACACACACACACACACACACACACACACACACACACCTGTAGTCCTCTTTCTCTGGAGAACCCTGACCAATACACAGGGTGAGTTTGGGATACTGTATTTTTCAAAGATGGTTTCACTTATTTATATAGATGATACATGGATAGATTCTAGCCTACGTGCTTTTCTTATAATGTGATTTAAATGTCTTCCACTGAAGGATGATGTCTATGTTCTCTCTTTGATTCTGACAATATATATGGCAAAATATGAATACCATGTGCTTCTAACACTAAGATGTAAACAGGATACAGCTTCTGCCTGGCTATTTTTCTCTCAAGGCAAGCATCTTTGTATCCCTGAATTTTAACTATCTATCTGTCTAAGAAGTTGCTGCTGCTGCTAAGTCGCTTCAGTTGTGCCCCAATCTGTGCGATCCCATAGATGGTAGCCCACCAGGCTCCCCGGTCCCTGGGATTCTCCGGCAAGAACACTGGAGTGGGTTGCCATTTCCTTCTCCAATTCATGAAAATGAAAAGTGAAAGTGAAGTCGCTCAGTCGTGTGCGACTCTGAGCGATCCCATGGACTGCAACCCACTGGGCTCCTCCATCCATGGGATTCTCCAGGCAAGAGTACTGGAGTGAGGTGCCATTGCCTTCTCTCTGATAAGTTGCAGCAACATGAAAACCCCCGTGCTGGAGAGGCCACAAGGAAAGACCAAGATGTACATGTCTGAGGAACCTGACAACAAGACATAGGCAAGAAGCCTTTGGATGGTTCTGCCCCAGCCATGGTTGGGCTGCAGTGATGGGGAGACCCCAGGCAGGAGCTGCCTGTCTGAGCCAAGTCCAGTGTCGTAACTTCAGGTGATAATGATGACAAATGACTGGTATTGTTTTAAGCCAGTGTCTTGGGGTGATTTTTTTTATACCACCACAGCAAGAAAGAATTTCAGAAATTATACCAGCTTTCTCTACTTCAAGAGGTGGAGAGAGAAAGTCAGCTTAGAACAGATTTTATCTGGAATAAATTCCCTTGAGTGACTTCCATTACTTACATCTGTCTTTGGGCACCAGGTACCCAATTTCTGGGGTAAGGCATACAGATCCTGTGTGGCCTGGCAAAGATGGCTCCTCTAAGTCCTGCTTGGTATATGAAACTAGACAAGTTGCAGGTACATTTACTATAAGGAGGATCTCAGGAAGAAAAGAATCGAGGTCCCTAAGCTCTTGCCTTTTGAGGTTCAATATTACTGGAAGTTTTTTGATAAAATGAACTTGTCTTGATTGAGGTTGGCAGCTGATATTGCCCAGGTTTACATCTCTACTCTGACTTCTTTGAAATCCAAACAATATATCAATCTTCTGCTTGCAGTCTCCATTTGGTGGTCTTCTAGGCAAATCCAATCTAATGTGCTCAAAGCAGAACTCTTCCTCCCTGACCCCCAAATCCATGCTGTCATGAATCTTGGTAGACAACACCCCATCTGCCCTGATGCTCAGGCCCAAACCAAAGAATCTTCTTTGATTCCCCTTTGCTCTCACATCCCTTATCCAAATCACCATCAAGCTCAAATGGCACCACCTCCAAAGGTGTGTTCTCAGTTATGTCTGACTCTTTTGCAACCCCATCGACTATAGCCTGCCAACTTCCTCTGTCCATAGAATTTTCCAAGCAAGAATACTATAGTGGGTTGCCATTTCCTTCTCCAGGGGATCTTCCTCACCCAGGGATCGAACCTGTGTCTCCTGCATTTCCTTCACTGACTGGCAGATTCTTTATCACTCCACTGCATACCTCAATGGGTCAGTGCATAAAGAAGCTGCCGGCAATGTAGGAAACACAGGAGATGTGGGTTCGATCCCTGGGTGAGGAAGATCCCCTGAAGTAGGAAATGGCAACCCACGCCAGTATTGTTACTTGGAAAATTTCATGGACAGAGGAGCCTGGTACTGTCCATGGGGTTGCAAAAGAGTCATACACGACTGTAGCCAGTGACTCTAGCTCACCACCTCTAAAACTTGCCCCCAATCCATCACAGGTCTCCTTCTCCACCACTAGCCTGGGCCAAGCTACCTGATGTCTCTCTTGTCTAGATGGCACCAGCCTTCTAATTGCTATCTACTTGTGAACAGCTGGGCTGGTGCTACCGTCTCAAACTCAGGCCTGGGACTCATAGAAAAGGCTACTCTCACTTGACCTCAGCTGGCAGGCCTAGAATGACATCATGATTTGGGGGAATGACTGAACATGAGAAGGGAACTTACATACTGACATGTGTCCCAGTTTGAAAGCTCCTGCAGGCACCACTGTGGTGAGTGAGTGAGGACTGTGCAGGACCAGTGTTTAACACAAACCCCATGAGTCAGGAAGCTACCAGCTTCCCTGGTAGCTCAGACGGTAAAGCATCTGCCTACAATGCAGGGGGTTCGATCCCTGGGTCGGGAAGATCCCCTGGAGAAGGAAACAGCAACCCACTCCAGTATTCATGCCTGGAAATCCCATGGACTGAGGAATCTGGGGGGCTACAGTCCAGGGGGTCGCAAAGAGTGGGACATGATTAAGTGACTTCACTTTCACTTTCACTTTCCTGAGTCAGGAGCCCAACATTAGTGCCAGGGACTTCCCCAGAAGCTGGCCCATTTGAAAGTAGAACTGAAGCTTTCACATGAAGTGAGTCCAGTAGCTCTTGGGCAGAATAGACCACACAAGCCCCAGAAATTTGAGCTCAGGTGGTCTCTGTTTAGTCTGAAGACACAGGAATAAACTCCATTTACCTTGTACATCCTTGTACATAAGGTTGTCTAATCTAATACCAGCAAAGTTGGAAGCGCCACGAGAAGCCCAGGTTTCCATTTTATTGACAGAAACTGAGACCCACAGATGAGAAGAGAAGGAAGGGCTTCCTGCTTGAGGGCAGATTGGAGCTGCAGCCTATGAAATCAAGCCACTTCCTCTGTAGGGACAGGCTGGAACAGAATGCAACTGCTGTGATTTTTTTTTCCAGAAGATGAGTCAGGAGCAGGGGATGAGGCTATTATGTGATAATTATTTCCAGCATGCCCCAGGGCTGCTTGGTGGGTGGGGGGAAGGGCTTAGGATGTGGTGAGTGTTCCTGGACCCTGGGTCATGGGTTCAAGCCCCAAGGAGTCCATCTCAGCATCCTCTTTCCCTATCACAGCCCAAACCAGCTCCCACCAGCCTAGGGGCATCTGTAGGCTCATCACAGGGAGTGGGGTGCATATGGTGTTGATGAGTAAGAACTGCCATCATCACTATCCTCAAATCTCAGAGACTGTCTCTCTCACAACTTCCTGCCCAGATCAATCCCCTCAGTCAAATTCTCAATGGAAACTTGATCATAGTTCCAGCTTCATAGTCCAAGTGGTGGTTCGTCTGCTGCCCCCATGTTAAGAGGTCTTTTCTTCTGCTGAATCAAGGTCTGTTTTCTTACAACTTCTCCCCACTTGTTGCCACTCTTGCCCTTACCCCCACAGAACACACCTGTTCCAGTTGCCCCTTGATGATTTTATAGTGCTGTTATTGAGAAGTCCTGCCTTGTCACCTCCACCAGTTCTACATTTGCCCTAACCCAGGAGGTTACAGATCTGGTCCCTGGGTGATCTGTCCCCAGAGCTGCTACTTAGATGATCTAAGTCACCTGTACTGGTCAACATTACTCTCCCATGACCTGGCGAGCTGATGGTCAGGGCTGGGGGCCAGGACCCTACAGGGAGAAAGCAGCAGGTCTGAAGTTACAGCCAATTCTTCCCTAGGAGAGTCCTCCCAAACCCTCATGGGACTGACAGACTCAGGGGAGGGGAGTTCTATGTATGGGGCAGCTCAAAGCAGGGAGATGGATGTATATGTAGGAGGGTTTTGGGACCCCATCAAAATAAACCCAGTGGTTACCTCCTCCATGTGCTCAGCTTGAATTTTCCTCTCTGAGATGTATGTTTCTGTCTTCAGAAAATCATCAAGGCAGTAGGATTATAGCTGTTTGCCTACACGTTTCTCTCCTCCACTGAGAGGTAAGCCCCATGAAGGCAAGGTCTGGGTCTCATTCTCTGTGGGTCGTTAGACCCTGGCTCAGGGTCCAGGGCATAGTGGATGCTCAGTGAATGTGGTTGGAGAATGAATGGCTGGGATAAGAGCAGCTGATGCTCACAGCTTCCTGGCACGGCCTCAAGGATCAGCATGCATGCCTCTCCACCTGCTCATGCCCCAGCTTCCCCACCCATCCATAATCTCTCCCTCTCAAGTTGTCACATTTCAAAGCCTGGCCTTCCTTCCAGACTTCCTTCCTTCTGCTGCCCTCCTTCCCTTCTCCATCCCACCTTCCTCTCTTAGCCTTCCTTCCCACACTGTATAGTGGTTAGGAGCCTGATTTCAGAGGCACACAGTTGAGTTTAAATAAAGACTTTACCACTTTCCAGCTGTGTGGCCTGAGGCAGGTGACTGACCCTTTCTGAACTTCAGTTTCCTGATGAAAATGGTGGTGATGATAATAGCTGCCTCCTTGGGTGGTGAGGATTAAATGAAATAATTCACACAGAATAATTAGAAAAGTACTGGCACATATGAGGTACTCAGTAAATGTGCATGTTATTAATCATATTATTATTGTAATATTTGCGCAAGAACTCCTGGCTGCCATTCCAGGGTTCTGATAATCAGTGCAATTCTGAATCTTTCACTTATTGGCTATGTGACTATGGATAAATTAGTAGACCTTTCTGAAGTACAGATTTTCTTACTTGAAAAGTGCCAATAACAATACTTTCCTCATAGGATTTTGGGGGGAGGATATGATTAAATAGGGTAATAGGGAAATGCATTACCTAAATCTGTAAATTCTGAGAGTGAAAGGAGAAGCCATTAATAAACACTCTATGACAAGCTTCAGCCAGGTGAGTGGTCTTCTTACTTATAAGGTACTTAGTACAGTGCTGGGTTTACAGTTATGAGATCTGTAGATGGGGTTTTATATCATCACCTCCTCCTTTCTCCCCCACCACTTTGGCCCTCTTCTCCCAATTCCTACACACATTGTTTTTCTTTTTGTTCCCTCTTCACCTCTTGCTTAAATTACTTCATGGCCCCAAGAACCTGAGAACATTTTCAACTGTTTGACCCAACCCGTTACTATAGAGAAATTGAGGGTCAGTGAGAGAAGGGATTTCCCTGTTGCATGGGGGTCAGCATGTCATTTCCCCTGGTCAAGAGCCATCAAATCCACAACCATTATGCTGGCATTTAAGGCACACCTACCATTCCCTCCCCTGCCAACCTCGCCTTCTGCTCAGCTCACTTGCTCACCAGCTGGCCTAAGAAGGAGTTCCATTTAGAAAGATGAGTCCGTGTGCAGAGGATTGCCTGCCAGCCGCAGCCCTGGCCCACCCCAGCTGTTTTTCCTCTTTCCCTTGGGTGACACCAAGACGTTGATGATGCTCTGCTCCCTGGATCTCTGCTCCAGCCTGGGGATGGAACACCAGTGGGACTGAACCCAGGAGTCTCTGCTAAAGCCAACAACATCTCCCAGACTCTGGACTCCACATAATTGGTTTTTAATGGGTTCCATTATGACCCTATCCTTACTGTGCATTATGGGTGCCTGACCTTCACAGCTAAGTGATTAACTGAGGAGTTGCTGACCTCAGAAGCTGCTAACCTTGCTCTCATCAGTTGGCAGTGGCCCATCAACTCCAACCCAGTGTCCCAGACAGAGACAATCCCACATAGAATATTCTTAAAATTTCTGAGCCAAAAGATTATTGTAATTCAACAGTGACGAAAAGGATCCAATTTCATTTGCTAATAAACTGATCAACTGGCAGGGACTACCTGAAGAACTATGCTGAGAATTCTGGGGCCATATCCAGGCTCTTGTAGGGAAGAGCTCTGGCATCAGCTAGTGATGTCTGTCAGGGACAGTATGAAGGAGGATGAGAGAAGGAGAGGCCTGCAGGCCACAGACTTTAGATCCAAGATCTGAGATCTCAGTCTTTCACACACAGATTGCATAGTAGGCTTGGTCTACCTGCTCTCAGGAGCAGGCTCCCAAGAAGCCAGAAGGACCCAGAAGATTGGGGAATTGAATTCAACCTACCAGTCAACTTATACACTAGGCATGATGGATCCAACTTTGATATTTTACAGGTGGAGAAATTGAGAGAGGAACGATCACCCAGCAAGTTAATAATGACCTGACCTGGAGCCCTCCATCCCCTACTTTGGTCATAGAAGGATCCTTTCTCAGCAATTAAACTTGGCCAGATTTAAGGCTGATAGATAGTATGCTAAATAACTGAGGGAAGAGGGACCTCTAGGTGAGTCCCAAAATACAGATCTCGAAGGAAGCAAAGCCAGTATCTCTCATCCAGGGCCAAAGGGAGAAGCTACTACAGCTCTTGAAACTGAAGGCTGGGGTAGCAAGGTGTGGTCATCAGAGAGCAGACCTTCCCAAGAGCCAGAAGGGCCCAGGATGCCAGTGATGTCCCCAATTGCCAGGCGCCAGTAAGAAGAGGAAGTTCAAATATGATAAGGAAATTAAAATACCAGCTTTGAAAGTCGAAGAGTAAACAGGACTTGATTCATATAACTGTTACACAATACTGAACAATTGAAAATAGAAACATAGAAACATCTTTTAAAGACCTGTGAAAGTAGGATCCCTGCTTCTGCTGACCTGCTCATCACTGGAGCCCAGCTCCCAGCACAGAGTAGGTACAAAGTAATCATTAACTAAAATACATATTCCTGGGGAAGGTGGGGAATTTACCTCTCACTGTATTGGGGCCCCAGGGGGAGGCACATTTTCTGAGTGTTATGTTGACAAGGCCCCACATGAGATACTGCTGGGGCTGTGAATACTTGGTCTCATTAGTTCCTCACTGCAGGCCTGTGAGATGATCTGAATTATAATACCCATTTTACAGATGAGAAAAGTGGAGGCACCAAGGGCAAATTCTCTTGTTCACACTCATATTGCTCTTTTCACCTGGGCCAGAGCTGCACTCACCCTCAGCTCTCTGGAGTGGGGATTAGAAGAGGATGCAGCCCATGGGTGCCTCAACTCTTCTCACCCAGCCCACAACCCCCAGCTCTGCCCAGACATGTTTCTGGATCCTTGTAATGTACATAGCGTGTGAGAAGATTTCAGGCCTTCTACGCTTCCCTTTCTGCTCCCCCTCCTCCAGTCAGCCCCAAAGGATGTGTGGGGGAGGCCTGGCCCCAGTTCAGGAAGGACTTGTTGCTGGGTGGTCGGGGCAGGCTCTTACTGTCTCTGGCCCTCTGCATCCTTATGAACATGAGGGAATAGCTCATGGCCTGGGCAGCACCATGGTGCTAAGAAGCAGTGACCCAAGTTTCTTTCCACAGACACCTGCTTCCGAAGTTCCTCTCATGGGCCTGGTGCCCCCAGGCCCCCAGGCCCTGCCCACTCACCTGCCATGACAGGGCTGCCCGACTCCTTGCTTCCTCTGCTTGGTGGTGTGTGAACCGTCAGGACAGTGTTTCTGAGCAGCCAACCAGACCCACGTTAACAAGGCAAGTGTTGGGACACTCCTAGGCAGGACAGTCAGAATTCAGAAGGAGGCGTGGCCCTGCTACTCCAGCCATGACACCTACGAGACACCTAATCACCCAGTAATTGCCTTGGTTTGCACTTAGAATTTGTCCAGTGTGGGAGGGGCTCCAGCTAAGAGGCTTCCAAATGCAAAGTCGAGAGCCAGACTGTGAAAGAAACAATCCCACAAGCCTGGGAACAAGTTTTATGGTCTGCTGTTCTTACAAGAAAGCAGAGGCTCAAAGAGGGGGCCCTAAATGTACATGGCTACCAGTTGCAGAGCCGGAATGGGCCCAGGCCTCACGGCAACCAGTCCAGGGCAGTTTTCTCCCCTCCTGGTTGAGGAGAGAAGGTTCTGGAAACCACAGTTCTTTCTTGTGTGGGCTCCAGAAGTGTCTACAGGAGCAGTGACCCACCACCCTCTCCCAGGGATGTGCCCCCACCACGCCACACCCTCCTGGACACTTGCACGTTCCAACCTGCAGAGGAGCTCAGCCTCCACAGAGGAGCCCTTAGGTTCAGAGGAATAAACTTTAGATCCAGCTGGCCCAGGTTTGAAGGCCAGCTCCTTCCCCTGGTCACTCTGACTCTGCAGAGGTGATCCACCGAGTTTTAGCAACCTCTCTTTATCTGGTGACTAAGGAAATGAGAGAGGAAACTCTGGGGCAGGGCCTGGGTGCTTAGGGAGCCTGGCTCACTGGTCCCCTGCTCTTACAGTCTCCCATACTTTAGGAGTTGAACCATTCCTGAGCTTGTCTGGCCCTTCAGTGTTGGGATCTCTGAGCTCTGTAGTGCAGAGGTGGGAACATCATGCTGCCTGGGCTAAATCTACTCTGGGGATTGAAAGGAGACCCTTGGCCTGAGTTCTTGTGGGATCTTCTATCCTTTGGACTCCTTGCAGGGCCTCCCTGTGACAACCCAACTGCCTGGTGTCAACCTAGGCTTTTGGGAGGAAGTGAATAATAAAGAGAGGAGAGGCCCTCTGGTTCAAAGCAAGGCTAATACACTGATCTTTGTGAGCTGGCTCCAGCCTGAACTTAGAGACCTGAGAGCCACTGGTGCCCCATGACCTTGGATAAGACCTCTCCATCTGAGAATGCTGTCTTCCCACCCTGTGAACCAAAAAGGACTTGCCTAAAGTATTCTCAAAGGCATTTCCAGCTCAAAGTCTAAGGTTCTAGGGCCAGAAGACTCTAGACTTGTGTGGAATGCAATGGGGGGAAATTTATTTTCAGGGGAGCTCGTAGGGGAGTTTCTCTTTGTTGGGGAGTGCCTTGAGAGGAGGCCCTGGGGCCATCAGAGGCTGAGTGGGGCGGGCCAGGGAGGAAGGAGGAAGTGGGAGGGAGTAGACTCCCTGAGATGGGCACGGAGGGGCAGGCGGTGGTCTCTATACCATGCACCCTTGCTCCCCTCTTGCTCGTGTGATCATCATTTGGGAAAGTGTATAAAAATCCCAAGGTGTTTGATGTGGTTGCTTTTCTTACAGAAAGTGGCCAAGTGGTTGCGTTCTGCCTGCTGGTTTGATGCAGGCCAAACATCTTTATGGGCTCTTTGCAGGCTCACACGCCTTTAATTACTGACATCTGGCACCTGGCTCCTTCTCTCATGCCCTGCAGCCTGCTGCCCTGGGGGCTGGGCAGACCTGGGCCCTCCGAAGCTGTTCTTCTGCCTATATAGGGTCAGACTCCTCCCTGCTAATGACAGTCTCACTCAGGGCCCTTTTATCTTTCATCTTGGGTTTGCTTGCCTGGACTGGGGCTTCCAAAAGACGACAGGGGCATTCCAAAGTCGCCCCTTCAACAAACCTAAACAATTCATTGTCAGATTTAGGGGAACGCAGCCTGGCAGTAGAGCCCTGGGATGAGAGCCAGGAGACTGGGTTCTGTATCTCTGGGTCAAACTGGCTGTGTGGCCCACAGCAAGTCACTTACTGTCTCTGAGACTCTATCCTCATCTATGAAATAAGGGTGTGAGCTGGATCTTATTGGTTCTAACATTCTCTGATTCTAAATGATTAGACTAGAGATGACAGACAGGAGCCAAAGACTGAGAAAACTCAGGATACTCCAGTGTCCAGCATATAGTGGGTGTTTCACAAGTTAAAATCTGTGTTATGGAATAAATATGCTTTCAAATAATTTAATTATTTTTCTTGCTGTAAAGAAAACTATACTTATAGAAAATCCAAGCAACACAGAGGAAGAAGAAAGCATACATGCATATTGCCTCAAACATATGTAAAATAAATTTAGATAAATCCCATTGTCCAGAGAAGCTCGTTTGTTACCTGCCCTTTATGCTTAACCATATAAATGCTCATATGATGCTTTCTTTTCAAATTACAGACTGCACATACACTGTCATCAGCAGTGGTGTCTCTTGTGTGAGTTTACATAATTTAGTTAACCCTCCCCAAATCGATGGGGATTTAGATTGTTTCCAGTATTTTTGTCCTTATAAAGAAACATAATACTACTTTTCCTGGTATTTGTGAGGGCTTCCTGTTTCAGTCTCCTTGGCTGAAGACATCTTGAGGGCCTTGGAGTTCCCTGTCCTCTCACTTGCTCCCAGCATCAAGCCCTAGATCTGGTGGAGAGGAGGTCCTGCTAAGTAGCCCTGTGCTTTTGGTGGTGGTAGTACAGAAAAACAGAGGCCTCTTGGTGGGCCTTGGAGAATGGGGAAGAACTTTCTCCAGGAAGCGAAGCACCTAGAAGACTAGGCAGGGCTCCTGCCTTTTGAGCAATAATGGATTATCCACATGCTTGAGACCAGCAAAATGTAAACACCAAAATCAATTTTAAAAATAATTAAAAATTAAAAAAATCAAACTGATCACCTTGGGAAAAATAATTTTGTTGGGTTTGTTTAATTTCAAATTTACTTGTGTTTTAGTTATAGGGATATTGGGAGGACATCATGGCTTTTCCAGGACTCAGGGCAACTATCTGGCCCTGCCTCGAAGAGTGGCAGAGACACAGCTGAGAATCCGTGAATGTGGTCTGCATACTAGCAGCATCAGTATCACCTGGGAGATGGTTAGAAATGCAGGCTCCTGGGCCCTACCCCGGAACCCCTGAATCAGAATCTGCATTGTGACAGGTGATTTGCATGCATCCTAAAATTGGAGAAACTCTATTCAGACCTTTCCTGAATGAATAGAATTGGAGGAATTCTATTCAGACTCTATTCAGGGGCTTCCCTGGTGACTGGCTCAATCAGTAAAGAATCTGCCTGCAATGCGAGAGACCTAGGTTTGATTCCTGAGTTGGGAAGATCCGCTGGAGGAGAGCATGGCAACCCACCCCAGTATTCTTGCCTGGAGAATCCCCACAGACAAAGGAGCCTGGCTGGCTGTAATTCATGGGGTCGCAAAGAGTCGAACATGACTCAGTGACTAAGCACACACAACTCAGACCAGCTATTCTCAAAAGAAGGTTCCCAAGACTCCTTTGGAGAATCAGTATGGTCAAAACTATTTTCATAATATTAAAACTTTTTGGGGCCTATTTCACTCTCATTGTCTCATGAGTGTACAGTGTTTTCCAGAGGCTACATGATATTGCAAAAAATTGAATGCAAAAGCAGATATGAGAATAGAGCCTTCTATTTAAAGAGATTTGCAAAAAGAGTAAAACAATGATATTCTTATTATTTTTTGTTTTTGGAAATTTAATTATTTTTCATAAATACATGTTATTTGTCTTAAGATGCAATGAGCTTATTTGTTTTTAAGTGAGTTAATGAATAAACATTTTACAAGTTTCTCAGTGTTAATTTCCAACTTGGTAACTATCCAGAAATATAACCCACATAAACAAGTGCTCTTTGGAATTCTCAATAATTTTTAAGGGTATGAAGAGGTCCTGAGACCAAAATGTTGGAGAACTGCCGGACTAGAATATGGTTCCCCTCTAGGATTTCAGTTCTGTCCCTCAAGAGAAAAACCATAAACTGACAAATCAGAGAGGAGAGGCCTGAGGCCATGCCCTCAAGTACAGATGAGGCCATAGGACAGACGAGTCCAGGGACAGCTGTGTGGAGCTTGGGGCCGCCCACAGAGCCCCCTGGTGCTGGGAATCCTCATTTCCAGAGCCCCGTGGATCCAGCAAATACAGACAGGTGCTGCTCACGGGTGAATCCAGAGGTCTGAGCAGTCGGCTGGAAATATGAGTCCCTGTGTGCTTAGGATAGAAGTTACCTCCACGGTCTTCGGAACTTGTCCTCATAGAATCATGGTGGGTCAGAGGGACCCACCAGGACTAGACCTGGACTGATCTGGTGACAAGCCATCCCTTCCCCTCTCTGGGCCTCTGCCAACCCAGGCTGTAAAATGGAAGATGACTCTGTTCCCCTCCCACCCCTGGGTGAACTCACTGGACAGCTAAGACTGTGAAGCTCTAACTCATTGCTGCATCACCTCATCCTGAAAGCGACAACCATGGTGATGTAGACAGAGTTCAGACTCTGAGAGGGAAGTTTTTGCCCAGGAAGAAAGCAAGTTCCTCTTCTACTATCATCAGGAGACCTTGTTACTGCCTGCTGTGTAAGGACAAGCAGCTGCAGGGCAAGCCAGGAGGTTAGAGGTGGCCTCGTCTGGCCCTCAGTGTTCAGGCATTACTCTGTTCATCCATCTGTACTTCTGTCTAATGTCACTGAAACCACTAGGTGGTGTTTCAGGGGCTCCAAGGAACTCCAATCCTTTATGTTTCAGTGACAAAAGAATTCAGCAAGAGGCAAAGAGTGATTTGGTAGAATAGGGCACTTGTGAGGCTTACAAGTGGGCGGGTGAGAGGGTGCCTCTCCCCGAGAACTTAGTGGGCTATAGTTTTATCATCAAAGGAAAAGAGGGGGAAAAAAACCACACTCTTCCTGATCCTCGAGTAGATGTCATGCTTCTGACATCAGCTCTCCCTCCAGGTTAGGCAGAGGAGCCTTCTTGTCCCTACATGGTCAAGCCAGGACTGTCATGGCTCTATGGAAAAATTATTTCAGGTCTCAGTACAATGAGCATCTTTTATTTTGAAACATCACCTTTCTATAAATTATTATTTTATACATGCAGAGAGCATGTCCAGGGATTATTAAGTTCCTGAGCTCAGCGGGCAGGATGTGGGTCTCAGGCCACCGTTATTTTATTGTTTTGCAATATGTCTCAGGCTTCTGTTGCATGGTTTTGTTGCTAAACAAGCCTGCTAGGTTTTTTGGTTAAGTAAACCTGCTTTCTTGAGTAATCATTAACTTACAGGGGTCACCCATATTTTTTTCCTACTTACAATCTCCTAGTGGGATTAACTATTTAATTATCGACTTTGTCCCTTTACTCTATCATCATCAGGACCTAGAAGCTGCTATGAAGGTATTCAGAGCTCACTGTGTTCTTGCTTTGGGTGCTCATGATCCACTCACGATTAATTTTTCATTCATTCACTCCTTCCAAATTAGTTTGACAAATACTTCTTCATTCCCACCAAAGGGCAAATCACTGTGAAGTTTCCAGAGATATCAGTGGTTGCTGCACTTTTTCTATGTCTAGATAGCAACTGGTTTTAGCTTCTCCCCTTGGTTCATGTTGAGTCACTCATTCTGTAATGGGGACAGTGTTTTGAAGTATTTTGGGCTAAATTATGTTGTCTGGAACTCCTCATCACTGAAGCCAAAGATGGAGGAGGATGGGCCACTGTTCAGCATTGGCTGCCTGATTGAATGTTCTGGTTTCTGTTTGTTTTGTCCCTCACAAGACAATGGTCTTCTGGCTTTCCTGGAAAAGGGCTTAATTAACCCTAAACTTGCATTAAGAAGAGCCAGACCTAATGGATTTTACCCTCAAGCCAAAGGCAGTCCACTCCAGTACCCTTGCCTGGAAAATCCCATGGACAGAGGAGCGTGGTAGGCTACAGTCCATGGGTAGGCTACAGTTGCAAAGAGTCGGACACGACTGAGCGACTTCACTTTCACTTTCACTTTACTCTAAGCCAAGGCCAGAGATCTCTGGATGCGCCATTTAAGAGAAGTTCTTTCCATCCAGGAAGGGAAACCAACTTCTGCTGATTGTGAGAGGAGGAAGGGGGATCAAACGAGATGAAGCAGACAGATTTATCCACCTGACTTCACCTCTCTGGACCAAGTTTCTAGAGAGGCAGGAGGGCAGGTAGGGAAGTGTTGGTAGCTCCTAGTTTGAGGGAAAAGCCAAAATTAAAATGTGTTTTGGCAACTAACATTTGATGGGAAAAATCAGAATATGGTTGCCTCTGGGGTGAGTTGTTGATAGGGGTTGACTTGGAAGGGTCAGGAAGGAATTTTCTGCTGTGATGGGTTGATTGAAACGGTTGCTTGGGAGTCTCAGGTGTTTGTTAAACTTCAATAAATGTACATTTAAGATTTATATATTTTGTTGTATGTAAACTTAATATCCAAGAAAAAAGCTGTAAGCAAATTTCAAGCTTTAGTTAATGATAGGCATGCTGAAGTGTTTAGAGAGAAGTGTATCACCAAAAAATGACATGGATGGGCAGATGTGTGCTAAAACAAATATAGTAAAATGTTAAAGGAGAATATAGGGGATAGTATACAGTACTTAATAAACAATTCTTTTAACTTTACTGCATGCTTGACAATTTTCATGAAAAATTGAAAAGGTTTTTTGCTACCTGGTGTAGCTGCTGAACCCCTTTTGAATGCCCTTGATGTGTTTTGTGAATTTCCAGGCTTGAGTCCCAAAACCCAAAGGTAGGACACAAAAACCTGAAAGCCCAGTCTCCTTTGTAGCTAGGATACCAGCCTAAGACCTATATGCATCAAATTACACCCAGACTCTAGCTCGGAAGTGTGCAGTTTTATGACCCTGACTCCTCACACAACCTGTGTTTATCGGCATGGATGGTGGCAGGGACCAGCTTCTGTGGTAATTGTGCTTTCCCAAACACTGCCAAGATGAGTTCCTGCCCCAAAGGTGCTATTGGCAGGGTGGGGAGGTGGGAGCATCAGTAGCAACTATCGTTTCCTTTTGTGAGGCTAGTTGTGAGGTTCCAGACATTATTCCTGGAAGCTGAGTACTTCTGATGATTCTATGCGTCCTCCTTTTACTTTTAATAAACTAATTTTCTGCTGAAAACAGCAGTTGCAGAAAGAGGATGCCTGGGAGGCAGGCCTGAAACAACCCTGTTTTATATATCAGGTAGGAATCCAGATGTTCCCACATATCTCAGGAAGTGGAGATGCTGAAAGGGCCCATGGAGGAGGTCTTCTGGTTACCTGTCTGGCATGTGAGGAGCTTTGCAGTGCTCATGATGTCCTTACAAAAAGTAAACAACCAAAAATCAACAACTCTACTTAGATCCATCAGAGAAATGAAGTTACAGGGAAAACTGCTACCCCTTCGAGTTTGAGGGACAGACAAGCAGATACAGAGAACGACAATTTACTGAAACAGAAACCCACCAGCAGAATCCATGGCAACCTATCCTGGAATAGAAAAACCTAAGCTATGATTGATGAATTGCTGGAGGCTCAGTGTGGATAAGATCGAGAGACACAAGCTCCAAGAGACTCAGTCACAGAGAGGACTGTGCACTTTTGTGAGTTTTACCTCTAGGAGCCCCACTAGGTTCTCACAGTGAATAATGGAGAAAAAACCTCTCAAGTTTCAGGCAGAGGGAGAGGAAAAGGAGCCATTATGAAACATACCCTAGCTTTTCACCCTTAACAAGGCTTGTCTGTAAGAGAAACTGTTTCATTAGATGCTAACCTACTGGATAAGAATCTAACTGATCTGGGGCAAGGGTAATACCCAACTCTAGCCTAGCCATCCGGGCTAAAGGGGTGGGGGAGAGACTGAGAAGTACTTGTGAAGGTCACAACCTGGAAATGCAGGCTTCCTAAAAGAGTGAGACCTAATCAAAGGATAATAGAATGCCTCCCCACCCCCTCAGCCTTATTTATATCAGTGAAGGTGTATTTTACCAGAATTCTTTTTAACCAGTCCAACTTTCAACAAAAAATTGTACAGCATACTCAAAGGTGAAAACACAGTTTTTGAGACAGCAAACATCATAACCAGACTCAGATATGACAAGGATTTTGGAATTATAAGACTGAGAAATTAAAATAACTAAGATTAATATGCTAAGGGTCCTAGTGGAAAAAGTAGACAATAAGCGAGAACAGATGGATAATGTAAGCAGGGGGATGGAAATCCTAACAAAGAATCAAAAAGAAATGTTAGAAACACTATAACAGAAATGAAGAATGCCTTTGAGGGCTCATTAGTAGACTAGACACAGCTGAGGAAAGAATCAGTGAGCTTGAGGTTATGTCAACGGAAACTCCCAAAACGGAATAACAAAGAGAAAAAAAAGGGAAAAAAGAAGAGAGCAGAATATCCAAGAATTATGGGACAATTACAAAAGGTGTAACCTATGCACGATGGGAATGTCAGAATACCAGAAAGAGGAAAAGGAACAGAAGAAATATTTGAAGCAATAATAAGTGAGAATATCTGAAGCTCCAAGGGCACCAAGTAGGCTAAGTAAAAGAGCTGATTGAATCGAGGTGGCCTAGGACTGAGACAGAAGCTGCAGAAAGCAAGAACTTCTAACTGGAGGCACATGGTTGGAACCACAGGCTCCAGGCCTGGGAGCCAGCCTCATTCCCAGAAGGCCAGATGGGGTCACGGACATATCAGCTGTCACCAGTAAAGGCTTATCAGGTCAGATAAATTTCTCTATAACAGAGAACTCCCTGGGGTAAGCCCCCACCCCAGGGCTCCCAGACAGTCCTGGAGAGGAACAGGAAGAGGAGAAAGAGATCTGAGAGACTGAGCATTTGTCCTGCAGGGGCTGGATCATTACTGTAGGTCACATGAGCTGGAAGTGTCTAAGGTATAGTTGATCCAAGTTTAAAATGTGTTGTTCCTGGGATTCAGCAGGACCAGGGCTCATGAAGATTCGATCAATGATAGAAAATTTAAAAGCCATATTTTCCTATCTTTTGAGAAATTATAGTAGCCACAATTTACTGTGTGCCACTCCTCTAATCTGCTTCTTATAGATCATTTGGCATGTGTTGCCCTCATTTTTCAGAAGAGGAAACTGAGGCTTGGAAACGACACACATTTCTTAGGGTCACAAATCTAAATATTGGTGGAATCAAAATTTGAACCTGTTTAGCCTGAGTTTAGAGACCATATTCTAAATATAGTGTTACACAGTGCATTAACTTTCCAGCCTCCCTGAAATTCTTCCATTTCCTTATTTCTGCAATAAAAAGCAAGCGCAGTTTATTGGGAAAGGAACAGGTATACCTGGAATACAGCAGGAATACAAGGAGGTAGCCATGCTCTTGCCTCTCTGGTCCAGTCATCACTGTTTAAGATTCCTCTCTTTCTCTTGCCAGCCACCAAACATATACTAGGTTTTGTGCCAGGAAAGACACCGTGGAAGGTTGAGTTAGACACACTCCTGCCACCAGGTGTTATATAGTTCAGAGACAAGCTGGGACCTGGGACCCGGGACCCTGTGCTGCAGTGCTAGAACTTGGACAAATATCCCCTTGAGCAGCAAAATGCAAAGAAACTATAAGGGACTAAAAATAACTACATACATGCAGAGTTGGGGCAAATTATGGACAACAAGATACGAAAGACCAAAAAAACCCAACTGCTACTCCTGAAGAATCCAGAGCAAAAGCATAGTGATGGGAGCAAAAGCAGGGTACTGTACATGACCCGTGAACACAACACTGCCAAAGCAGTGGGCAGACCACTTAAACCACCCCTCTGGCCTGACCCCTACCCTCATCCCATGTAAGGCACCAGCTCGCCCCCACGTTGGGGAGTGAGCAAGCAAAGGAAGCTGTTACTTGTTCTCATTTCCCTCTGCTGCATCGGGGGCCCCAGTGAAACCTTGCCTGAATTTGTCTGGCCTCTTATCAATTTCTGTTGATTAAGGAGGCCAAGCAGGCTTCCCTGGTGGCTCAGATGGTAAAGAAACTCCTTTCATTGTGGGAGACTTGGGTTCGATCCTTGGGTTGGGAAGATCCCCTGGAGAAGGGAATGGCAACCCACTCTAGTATTCTTGCCTGGATAATTCCTTGCACAGAGGTGCCTGGCCAGCTAAAGTCCATGGGGTCACAAAGAGTCAGACACAACTGAGTGACTAACACACACACACAAGGAGGCCAAGAACAACTCAATCATTTATAAAATGCTTATTAACACCTGCTCTTGGCAAAGTGACAATGAAGGTCTGGGGAGGTGGGGGAGATAAAAATGAGCAAGACACACTCTCTAGCCTTAAAGAAACTCAATGTTTATAAGAAAGAGAAAACAAGTACATAAAATAATTATGGACATGGTAGAAATGGATAATTCCTAAGAAGTGCATAAATAGAAAATATGTTAGCTCAGAGGTGAGAGAGGCCATTACCAGTAAAAGTTTCTTGGGAAACAGAACAAAAGTAATTTAATTCTACTGGGAAAATTATGTTCTTTTTGTGAGTCCTTAAGTGCTCTTTTTTAAAAAAATTAAATCTCAAATCTAAAATACTCTTGCACCTAACTTCCCACTTTCCTGTCCTGAAGCATTCTTCAAGCTCTCAAGGAGATGAAAACAGAAGATGATGAAACAATTAAAAGTGATAGTCTTTTGGCTCTGACTACGTTCAGGCCAACACAACGTGGATGGTTCTCAGACCAGTAACTTCAGAAAACCAGACATGAATTCTCCTCTCAAAACCTTATTGAGAACTCTGTGGAATAGAGAGGTGTGAGGGGTGACTTCCAGGTAAAGATGTTAAGAGTGAATATATACAGTCATTTCCTGAAACCCCACCAAAATGGCAGGAAGGAATTCCTATGCAAAAATCATAAATGCACAAGGATGGGATAACTAGGGTGAAGGTCACAGCAGCAAAACTTTAAAATCTAAATAACAAAAAGAAGAATGGCAACTTACTAGCAGATCTGAAAAAAAGAAAACCTATTCCCTACCTGGCAATAGAGAAAGCCAGGCAGTGGAGGAAACCAACACAACGGTCATTGTGGAGTTTCCCAAAGACTCCAGAACTGACAGCACCAGGCATCTCTGTAAATGAAGATTGGAGTTGGAGATGGGGCCTTATGGTAATAAAGTAAGAATTGGTTGAAAATCTGTTTATGAGGCAGTCAGCCCCAGGTCCCTCCCTCACTCTGAGAGATGAATGATTTCTCCTTCCCTTTGCCAGGAAATCTTTACTCCTTGCATAGACTAAAATAGGGACTGGCACACAGCATGCACATTTGAGGTCTAGGGTCTGCAGTGAAGCTAAGGGTACTGAGGGGATGTTTCCATACTAGATGTTGAGATGCTGGCCCATCTGACCTCTACCTTCTTCTCACACTTTCTACCTATGATGCTGGCAGCTGGGAGGAAGCACTTCTCACAAGGCTGACCAGCTCAAAAGACTAAAAATACTGAGTTGGAGTTTCCCCAGGGAAACAGGCCTAAGTAGTCATCCTATGACACTTGTTCCACAAGCTTCACCTACCTTTTTGGAGCTTCCCATCACCAATCACCACTTCAGTTCCCGCTATTTTTTTTTAATTGATGTATCATTGATTTGGGTTTCCCTGATGGCTCAGTTGGTAAAGAATCTGCCAGCAATGCAGGAGACCTGGGTTCCGGAAGATCCTCTGGAGAAGGGAATGGCAACCCACTCCAGTATTCTTGCCTGGAGAATTCCATGGACAGAGGAACCTGTTGGGCTACAGTCCATGGCGTTGCAAAATGTCAGATATGACTGAGCAATTAATATTTATACTTTCCATCATTGATTTACAATGTTGTATTAGTTTCCTGTGTACAACAACATAATTCAGTTATGTATATGTGTATATGTACACACACATACACAGGCTTCCCAGATGGCTCAGTGGGTAAAGAATCAGCCTGCAATGCAGGAGATGTGGGTATAAGAATTCCTGGGTTGGGAAGGTCCCCTGGAGGAGGACATGGCAACTCACTCCAGATTTCTTGACTGGAGAATCCCATAGACAGAGGAGCCTGGAGTGCTACAGTCCATAGGGTCGCAAAAAGTTGGACACAAGTGAAGCGACTGAGCACACATGCACGTATATATATATATATTCTTTTCCAGATTCATTTCCATTATAGGTTATAGAAGATATTGACTACAGTTTCTTTGCTATGCAATAGGTCCTTGTGGTTTTCCTATTTTGTATATAGTAGTGTGTATCTGTTAATCCCAAACTCCCAGTTTATCCCTCCCCCCTTCCCCCTTTGGTACTTCCCCCTTTGGTAACAGTAAGCTTGTTTTCTCTGTCTGTGAGTCTGTTTCTGTTTTGTTCATTTGTGTCGTTTTTAAAGATTCTACATTTAAGTGATGTTGTATGATATTATTCTTTGTTTGACTTATTTCATTTAGTATGATCTCTAGGTTCATCTATATTGCTGCAAATGGTATTATTTCATTATTTTTATAGCTGAGTAATATTTCATTGGAGAAGGAAATGGCAACCCACTCCAGTACTCTTGCCTAGAAAATCCCATGGACGGAAGAGCCTGGTGTCCATGGGGTCGCAGAGAGTCGGACACGACTGAGTGACTTCACTTTCATTATGCATACCACATCTTCTTTATCCACTCATCTGTTGATGGACACTTCTGTTGCTTCTATGTCTTGGCTATTGTAAATAATAGTGTTGCTGCGAACATTGGGGTGCATGTATCTTTTCAAGTTAGAGTTTTCATCTTTTCTGGATATATGCCATGAGTGAGATTGCTGGATCATATTTGTAACTCTATTTTTAATTTTTGAAGGAACCTCCATACTATTCTCCATAGTGGTTGCACCAATTTACATTCCACATTTTCTCCACACCCTCTCTAGCATTTATTGTTTGTAGACTTTTTGAGGATGGTCATTCTGATTGGTGTGAGGTAATATACCTCATTGTAATTTTGATTTTCATTTCTGTAATACTTAGTGATGTTGAATATCTTTTTACATGCCTGTTGGCCATCTGTATGTTTTATTGGAGAAATGGATGTTTAGGTTGCTTGCTCATTTTTTGATTGGGCTGTTTGTTTATTTTTGATATTCAACTGTATGAGATGCTTGCATATTTTGGGAATTAATCCTTTGTTGGGTACATTGTTTGCAAATATTTTCTCCCATTTCATAGGTTGCCTTTTCATTTTATTTATAGTTTCCTTTGTTGTGCAGAAGCTTTTGCATTTGATTAGGTTACACTTGTTTGTTTTTATTTCTTTTGCCTTGGAAAACTGACCTAAGAAAACATTGGCATGATTTATGTCAGAAAATGTTTTGCCTGTGTTCTCTTCTAGGAATTTTATGGTGTCATGTCTCATATTTAAGTCTTCAAGCCATTTTGAGTTTATTTTTGTGTGTGGTGTGAGGGGGTGTTCTTACTTCATTGATTTACATGTGAGTATCCAGCTTTCCCAACACCACTTTCTGAAGAGAACGTTTTTTTCTCCATTGTATAGTCTTGCCTCATTTATTGAAGATTAATTGACTATACGTGTATGAGTTTATTTCTGGGCTCTCTATTCTGTTCCACGTATCTGTTTTGGTGCCAATACCATACTGTTTTGATAACTATAGCCTTGTAGTATTTTCTGAAGTCTGGGAGGGTTATTCCTGCAGCTTTGCTTTCTTTCCTCAGGATTGCTTTGGCAATTCTCAGTTTATTTGAAATCTGTAGATTGCTTTGGGCAGTGTGGCCATTTAAACAATATTAACTTCTTCCAATCCAAGAGCATGGGATATCTTTCCATTTCTTTGATTCATCTTCAATTTCCAAACTGTTTCATAGTTCTCAGTGTTTAAGTCTTTCACCTCCCTGGTAAGGTTTATTCCTAAACCTAGGAATTTTGTGTGTGTGTGTGTGTGTGTGTGATTTTAAATGAGATTGTTTTTTAATTTTTCTTTCTGATATTTCTTTATTAGTGTGAAGAAATGCAACCAATTTCTGTACAATAATTTTGTATCCTGCCACCTTGCTGGGTTCATTTATCAGTTCCAGTAGTTTTTGTGTGGCATCTTTAGGCTCTTCTATATAGAGTATATTGTCATCTGCATATAATTATGATTTGACTTCTTCCCTTCCAATTTGGATATCTTTTATTTCTTTTTCCTTTCTGATTGCTATGGCTAGGACTTCCAATACTATGTTGAATAAAAGTAGTGAGAGTGGGCATCCTTATTCCAGAATTTAATGGGAAGGCTTTCAGCTTTTTTTCTTTGGTGTTTTTGCTGTAGGTTTGTCATAAATAGCTTTTATTATGTTCAGATATTTTTTTTCTACCCACAGTTTGGCAAGATTTTTTTTTTTTTTATCATGAATGAATGTTGAATTTTGTGAAATGCTTTCTCTGCATCTATTGAGATGATCATGTGGTTTTTTCTTTTGATGTGGTGTGTCACAGTGATTGATCTGCATATGTTGAACCACTCTGTGACCCTGGAATAAATCCAACTTGATCATAGTGTATAACCCTTTTTGTATGTTATTTGATTCAGTTTGCTAATATTTTGTTGAGGATTTTTGCATCTATGTTCATCAAAGATATTGAATTGTAATTTTCCCTTTTTGGTAGTGTCTTCTTTTAGTTTTGTTATCAGGGTGATGGTGGCTTCATACACTGACTTTGGGAGAGTTCCTTCTTCTTCTGTCTTTTGTAAGAGTTTGAGAAGGAGTCATATAAATTCTTCTTTGTATATTTGGCAGAATTCCCAGTAAAGCCATCTGGTCCTGGACTTTTGTCTGTAGGGAGTTTTAAAATTACACATTCTGTTTCACATTTAGTGATTGGCTTGTTCAAATTATCTTTTTTCTTGATTCAGTTTTGACAGGCTGTATGTTTCTAGAAACTTGTCCATTTCTTCTAGGTTGTCCATTTTTTGTTGGCTCTTATGGTATTTTGTGTATCTATAGTATAGGTTGTTATTTTTCCTCTTTCAATTCTTCTTTATTTAGATTCTCTCTTTTCTTGGTGAGCCTGGCCAGAGGTTTGTTGATTTCATTTATCTTTCCAAAAGACCAGTTCTTGGTTTTATTGATTTTTAAATATATTTTAACGTCTATTTTAATTTCTCTCTAATCTTTATTATTTCCTTCCTCTGCTGTGACTTTTGGTTTTATTTGTTACTCTTTTCTTAATTCTTTTAGGTAGTAGATTAGGTTGCTTATTTTGTATTTTTCTTATTTTTTTAAGGAAGGTCTGTATCACTATGAACTTCCCTTTTAGTATCGCTTTTGCCACATCCCATATTTTGTATGGTTGTGCTTTCATTTTCATTTGTCTTATGGCATTTTACAATTTCCTCTTTGATTTCATTGTTGAATTATTAGTTTTTTAGTAGCATGTTTTTAGTCTCATGTAATTTTTTTTTTATTTGTTTCTTGCTTTTCTTTCTGTGGTTGATTCCTAGTTTCATGCTATTGTGGTCAGAAAATATGCTTGAAATAATTTCTATCATCTTAAATTTGTTGAAATTTATTTTGTATCCTAGCATGTGGTCTATTCTTGAGAATGCTCCATATACACTTGAAAAGGATGTGTATTCTGTTTTCTTGGATTTAATGTCCTGAAGATTTCAATTAAGTTTAACTGTTCTATTGTGTCATTTAGGATCTCTGTTGCCTTATTGATCTGTCTGAATAATCTGTCCATTGAAATCAGTGAGAATGTTGAAGTCTCCTACTATTATTGTATTGTCATCAATTTCTCCCTTTACATCTGTTAGTATTTGTTTTATGTATTTAGGTGCTCCTCTATTGGGTGCAATGTGTTAATGAGTGCAATACTCTTTTCTTGTATTAATCCTTTTGTCATTATATAATGTCCTTCTTGATCTTTCTTTGTGGCCTTTGTTTTAAAGTCTATTTTGTCTTATATGAGTATGGGTATCCCCACTTTCTTGTCATTTCCTTATGTGTAAAATATCTTTTCCCATCTTCTCACTTTCGATCTACATGTGTCCTTTGCCCTAAGTTTGTTCTCTTTTGGCAGCATATTGTATATTTTTGTTTTATTATCCAATCTTCCACTGTTTGTCTTTTGATTGGAGCATTCAGTCCATTGACATTTAAAGTAATTATTGATAGATGTGTATTTATTGCCATTTTAACCTTGTTTTCCAGTTGATTATGTATTTCTTTTTTGTTATTTTCTTCTTTTTGTTTTTCCTTCTGTGGTTTTATTTTTATTTTATATTATGCTTGAATACCTTTCTGCTTGGTTTTGTGAATCTATCGTATGTTTTTGAGTTGTGGTTACCCTGGTTTTCAAGTATATTAACCTGTCATTATATCTGTGTACTTTAGACTGGTACTCATATAAGCTCAAACACATTCTAAAAGGTCTACATTTTCTTACCCCTTTCCCCACATTTTGTAATTTTTATGTCCTATTTTACATCATCATGTTTATCATCTTGCTGTTCACTGTAGATAAAATTGCTTTCACAGAATTTTCTGATTTTTTAAAAAAATGTAGGTACTGGCTAATTTAAGTGATCTTAAATCCTTATATATATTTTACCTTTCCTATTGTCATTTTCACTTTCCTATAGATTATCTGTTTCTTTCTTGAGGTTTGAGAAGTTTTCAGTCATAATTTCTTCAAAGAAACTTTTGATCCCTTTTCTCTTCCTTCTTCTTTTGGAATCCCTATTATACATAGATTGTCATGCTTTCTATTATCCCATAGATGTCATATATTATTTTCATTTTTCTTTCTGCTGTTCTGAGTGGTGATTTTCACTATTCTACCTTCCAAATCACTTATTCATTCTTCTGCATTATTCTGTTAGTTATTTATTGCCTTTGGTTTGGTTTTCATCTTGGCAATTGAGTTGTCTAATTTCGATTGGCTTTTCTTTATAGTTTCTAGTTCCTTGTTACAATAATCAACATTTCTGTCAATAGTCTTTCTTAATTCCTTCACCATTTTTACTACCTCCTTTTTGAACTTGGGATCTGGTGGTTTGGAGAGGTCTGATTCACTGTTCTCTCAGGGGATTTCCCTTGTTCTTTTAATTGAGGGTGGGTCCTCTGCTTTTTCATTTTATTTGTATATTTCTGGCTCTATGAATTTAGAAAAAGCAGTTATCTACTATGGTCTTGAAGGGCTCCTTTTATGTAAGAGTGTCCCTGTTGCCTACGTGAGTCCAATATTTTTAGTGCAAGGATAGTTTTTGGTGTGGATGCCTACCACTCCTTTCTTCAGAGTGTGCTGTACACTATCTCCTTGATCGGGGGTATGTTTGTTGTTGTGGTGACGACAGCACATACTGGATGCTGGATGGGGCCTCCTCTCTACTCTGGGGATGTCATGACCCCATTGTGGGCAGGGTCTACTCCCAAAATATTGTAGTAGAAGTCCCCAGATCCAGTTCTAAACTGCAGTGTGAGGTAGGTGGGATTGGAGTGCTCATGCTGGGGAAGGAACTGCTGCGTATTCCTCCCCAGGAGCTGGTCCCTGGGTCATGCACTCTGAGACATCACCTGCCACCTGGTATGTGTGCCCACAGTATACACTGTTATTCACACTGCCCTTAGCCCCACCCCTGCTGTGGGAATGCTGGTACTAAGCTTAGATGTCCCTCAGGTGCTGTGCTCACAAATCCGCTGGTATAGCCTGCTGAAGCCATGTGCCCACACCTACTGTAGGAGTGCTGAGAATTGGCTTGGATTTGGCCCTACTTTCACATGTGTATGTGCCCTCAAAGCCTGCTGCTGCTGGCTCCAGACGTGCCTCAGCCACAGGAGCCAGTAATCAGCTTGGATGTCTCTCACTCACTTTGGTCACAAAGCTGCTGGTGTAAATCCACTGAAGCTGCATGCCCACACCTGCTCTAGGAGTGCCAGGGACTGGCTTAAACTTCAGCCCTGCCTCCACTGGCTCGTGCATGGTCTCAGAGCTTGCAGCTTTGGACTCATCCCCACTGTGAGCACACAGAGAGTGAGGCTGCTAAGGCAGGACCACATACATCCATTTGTGTCCTTTGACAGTGGAGTTCTGTGGTGGACCTGGACTCTATCTTGCACACACCCCAAGTTATGGCCCAGACCACACTAGTCTCTTTGGACTAGCTCTATGCAGCTGAACTTAGTCCTCACCCTGGGTTTGTCCACTGAAGCTGGAGTTTTAGCATCCAGTTGCTGTGCACTTATCAGGCTGGGAAGTGAAGCCAGATGGCTAGGAACATCTGTGCTGGTTTCTTTCAGTTCTGCCTACTATGGAGAGGCTGTTGTCCTCTTCTCTGAGTCTCTGAAGCTCCCTATCCATCCCAGTTGACCTTCCAGTTGGTGAAGGATGTTCCCAGGGTGAGGGACCCTTCCCTCTTGGGAGGATGGGGAGTCGTGTCTACTTCATTTCATCCTTGCCCCTGATCTCTTTCCTCCCTATGATAATGGGTGGGTCCTTTGGTGAAGTTGGCATCTCATCCTGAGTTGTATAGGTTGCACTCTTCAGGAGAGCAGGCTGTTGGCTTTCTTGAAGAACTGCCTTCAGAAACAGCCCAGAGAGACTTGGCAGCTGTTAGGTGGTGAATAAATAGAATAAATTCACTTTCTCTGCCTCCCTTGAGTAAGCCCATGGCAGACAATGTTCAGGTGTTGGGCAGGCCTGGCACAGTTAATATTATGAGGATGGAATAAACCTGCCCTTTGAGCTGGGTCTTGAAAAATGCTTTCAGCAAGTACAACGTGGGCATCTTCATGACCCTGCCTGTCTTTGGTTTTCTTTTATTCTCAACTCTATAGATAAATGTGTTTAAAACAACAAATAAAAGTGTATTTAAAAACAGAAATTGGGGAGAACAAGATGGGGGAGGAGTAGGTGTATGTGGAGTACATCTCTCTCCATGGATACCTCAGGAATACACCTTCAGACATGGAAGCGCATGCAGAACACCAGCTGAGAGCGGACGGAAATACCTGACCAGCAGAAAAGAATATATAGAGCTACACAAAACTCAGTAGGATGAAGGAAATAGGGGGAAAAACAGAAGTATTACTAGGACTGGACTTGCCCTTGGCAGGTGGGGGAACTGAAGTAGGGGACTGATCCCTACATTGGGGCAATTGTCTGAATCAGAGGAGAAACATTTAAGGCTGAGAGTGAAACAGCTGATCTGTGGCAACCTAAATGAAATGAGAATCAGACAGCCTTTGCCACAGCCATATTTACCCAGGACAGGGATATAGGTCCCCTAGAAGGTGCAGCAGCTGGGAGCTGGACCTTAGGGCTTGTGGAGCAATCCCAGGGTGAGGGCTGCTGTTGACTGCAGAGAGAATGACTGAGGTGATGTGAGGGAGGAGATTGTGGTGGGAAATGCCTGTGGAGAAAAGCCAGGCAGCCATGGAAGCAAGGCAATACTGCTGAGTCATGTGGAAGGGGTGGAGCCATCACCAGAGCTTCTTCCTCCCCACATGCCAGCTTCGACAGCTGAACAATAGAGAGGCTGGGCCATCAAGAGCCTGATGCAGGGAACTACAGAGTAGGACCCCACCCAGGGTGCTCCTTTAAGTGACTGATGCGTCAGTCTACAGAACAGGACCCCAGTCAGGGGTGGGGGGAGGTGGGGGTGGGGTGGGGCCTGTATGTGCCTAATGTGCTGAACAACAGAGAATGACCCCAGGCAAGGGAGCCCTCTAAGTGGCTGAATGGGTGGAGCTACGGAGAAAGACTAGTCAAAGAGGCCTTCAGATCGCCAGCTACAAGAGGTTTGGAAAAAGACTCTGAAAGAGCCATAATTCCAGTGACTGAGGCAGTCTGTATCCCTGCACACTTGGCGCCACCAGGGTCCCCACAAACCAAGCAACTGCCCTACCTTCATGCTCAACACTCACTGGGACAGAGCTGCCACAGGCAAAAAAAAAAAATGTCTTGTGTCTATGCATGCGGGGTTGCTTTGGTCTTGTCCAACTCTTTGTGACCCTGTGCACTGTGGCCTGCCAGGCTTTTCTGCCAAGGGGGTTCTCCAGGCAAGAATACTGGAGTGTATTGGCCAATACTGGTTGCTATACCCTTCTAGAGCACTATATTTCCTTCTTCCCTAGCCACCAACTCCCCTGAGTACCTGGCGCTTCCAGAACCCCTGTGACCCACCAGCTGCACCACCTCCACACCTGGCCCTTAGTGGGGCAGACCCAAGTCCTCCAGAGCAGCCTCAGGAGCAAACCCCAGTGGAAAACCCATATGCAGAGGTGGAAATAAAACCATAATTGAAACCCAGAGGGCTCTGTAGTTAAGAAAGAAGACCCAAAACCTTCCCACTAGCTGTACAAGCTGCAGATTAAATCCACATGATCAACTAGGCAAACTCTGTGTCTACAGAATATATAAAAGGACACTGAGACCTCCTACAAAAGAAACGCACTAGTTCTGATAGCTGTGGACATTGGAGGCAAGAACACAAAGGAGTAGGACCAGATTAGAATCTGAGCTGCCCCCACAGCAGGTCCAGAGACCGGCACAGTGTTGGAGGGTATCCTAGGGATGTGAGATGGACTGTGACGTCCAGCGAGGGAAAGGATCCTGACAGCAGTGACTCAAGAAAAACATCTATTGTTCTTATGTTTTGACTTGTTCTGTAGTTTCATTTGGATTTTTTTCTTTTTCTTTTTCCTCCCCTCCCCCCATTGTAGTTGTCAATTTTGTTGGCACTATGAAATCTAATTAAGCTTTTGAGCTTTTTTTTTTCTTTTTCAGTCACACTTTTTACTGTTGTTATAAACCTCTGCCTATACTTTGGCCACCTGATGTGAAGAGCTGACTCATTTGAAAAGACCTCGATGCTGAGAAAGATTGAGGGCAGGAGGAGAAGGGGATGACAGAGGATGAGATGGTTGGATGGCATCACCGACACAAAGGACATTGGGTGGACTCTGGGAGTTGGTGATGGACAGGGAGGCCTGGCATGCTGCAGTTCATGGGGTCGCAAAGAGTTGGGCATGACTGAGTGACTGAATTGAACTGAACTACATTGGGCTTTTGCAGTTCTGTGGAGTTTTCCTCCCCTCCCCCTCTTTTTCTTCTTTCTTTTCTTTAATTTTTAATTTTTTAAACTTATTACTATTTTTTCTACATTTATTCCTTTGTTTGCTTTTCCTAATGCTCCTTTCCCCTTGCAGTTGATCTTTAATATATATAAATCCTATTTAACTACCTCTATTTAGCTTTGCATGTCTATTCTTTCTTTCCTTTCTGTCTTATCCTCTCAACATATTTGTTAGTTTTGTTTTCATTGCTTTATTCCCCAGCTGGCATCTTGCTTTAGTTTTGTTTTCCAGTCTGTGCTTTAGTTAGTTTTGTTCTTAACTGGTGGATATACTTGTTGGTTTCCTTTGTTGGCTGGGTCAATTTATTGTACTTTATTTTTGTTGGACTGTTTTGATTTTGCTTATAGATGTATACAAAAATGTGTATATTCTGCTATTTCAATTATTACTTGCCCAATTTTGTAACTGCCATTTGTCTGGGGTTCATCTTTTGTTTCTCATTTTTGGAAATGTGTTTTAGTCTCACTTAATGCCATAACAAACCACTTGTGGAATCTTCATTCCTGACCAGAAATCAAGCCCTGAACCTTTGGAGTGGGAGCACTGACTCTAAGACCTTAGACTACCAGAGAACTAACCATAAGGGGTATCAAATAGTGAGGACTCTCACAGAGGAAATCACGTGAATACAAGACTCGGCACCACCCAACCACCAGTAGCACCCTGTGCAGGACGCCTCATCCAAACAACAAACAAAACAAAAATACAAACCCAATCATCAGCAGACAGGAGTACCACCTCACTCAGCCTTGCCCATCAGAGGAAAATCAAACAAACAAAAAACTTAGAATAAATCTCACCCTATACAAAGTTTACACAAACCACTGCACCAACCTTAGGGGAGCAGAAACCAGAAGGAAGAAAGAATTCAGCCTTGACGCCTGGGGAAAGGATACCTCAAATACAATAAGTTTAAAAAAAAATAATGAAAAGGCAGAGAACTACTGCACAACTGAAGGAAAAAAATAGAAACACAGAAGTCCAAATAGATGAAGTGGAAATAGGCAAACTACCTGAAAAAGAATTCAGATAATGAATTTACTATCAGAATAATGATAGTAAAGATGATCAAAAACCTTGAAAACAGAATGGAGAAAATGCAAGTATCAATTTAGAAAGACTAGAAGAATTAAAGAATAAACATACAGAGAAAAATAACACAATTACTGAAATTAAAAATACTCTAGAAGGAATCAATAGCAGAAATATCTGAAGCAGAAAAACTAATCAGTGAACTAGAAGATAAAATGGTGGAAATAACTTCTGAAGAGCAGAATAAAGTAAAAAGAATGAAAAGAACTGAGGATAGTCTCAGAGACTTCTAGGACAATATCAAATGCACCAACATTCAAATTATAGGGATCCCAGAAGAAGAGAAAAAGAAAATGTATGAGAAAATTTTTGAAGAGATTATAGTTAAGATTCCACCACCCCCCCTCAAAAAAAGATTTTCCCCAACATGGAAAAGGAAATAGTCAATCAAGTCCAAGAGTTGCAAAGAATCCAGTACTGGACAAACCCAAGGAGAAACATGCCAAGGCACCTACTAGTCAAACTAACAAAGATTAAACACAAAGAATATTAAAAGCAGCAAGGGAAAAGAAACAAGTAACATACAAGGGAAACCCCACATGTTTAACAGCTGATATTTCAGCAGAAACTCTGCAAGCCAGAAGGGAATGGCATGATATATTTAAAGTACTCAAAGGGAAAAATCTACAACCAAGATTACTGTACCTGGTAAGGATCTCATTAAAAATTGATGGAGAAATCAAAAGTTTTTCAGACAAGCAAAAGTTAAGAGAATCCAGTACCACCAAACCAGCTTTATAGCAAATGTTACAGGGAGTTATATGGTCAAGAAATACAAGAGAAGAAAAAGATCTACAAAATCAATCCCCAAACAATTAAGAAAATAGCAATAGGAACATATATATCAGTAATTACTTTAAATGTAAATGAATTAAGTGCTCCAATCAAAAAACACAGATTGGCTGAATGGATATAAAAACAAGACCCATATATATGCTGTCTACAAGAAACCCATTTCAGACCTAAAGACACATATAGACTGAAAGTGAGAGGATGGAAAAATATGTCCGATGCAAATAGAAAGCAAAAGAATGTTGGAGTAGCAATCCTCATATCAGACAAAATAGACCCTAAAGAATATTGCAAGAGATAAGGAAGGACACTACATAATGATCAAGGGATCAGTCCAAGAGGAAGACATAACAATTGCACATATCTATGCACCCATCATAGAAGCCCTTCGATATATAAGATAAATACTAACAGACATAAAAGGAGAAATTGACAATAACACAGTAAAACAATAATAGTAGGAGACTTTAACAGCCCACTCACACCAATGGACAGATCATCAAAACAGAAAATTAATTAATAAGGAAATGCAAGTCTTAAACAATACATTAAATGAGATGGATCTCATTGATATCTTCAGGACACTCCATCCAAATGCAAAAGATACACCTTCTTCTCAAGTGCACATGTAACATTCCCCAGGATAGACCACGTCTTAGGTCACAAATCAAACCTCAGTAAATTAAGAAGATGGACATTGTATTAAGCATCTTTTCTGACCACAATGCTATCAGACTAGATATTAGTTACAAGAAAAAAAAACTGTAAAAAACACAAACACACAGAGATTAAACAATACATTTCTAAATAACCAATAGGTTACTGAAGAAATCAAAAGGGAAATAAAAAAATTTCTAGAAACAAATGACAATGAAAACATGACAACTCAAAACCTATGGGATGCAGCAAAAGCTGTTCTATGAGGGAAGTTTATAGCAATACAATCCTACCTCAACAAACAAGAAAAACATCAAATAGACAACCTAACTTTACACCTAAAACAACTGGAAAAAGAAAAAATAAAACTCCCAAAATTAGCGGAAGGAAAGAAATCATAAAGATCAGAGCAGAAATAAATGAAAAAGAAATGAATCAAACAGTACCAAAGATTAATAAAACTAAAAGCTGGTTCTTTGAGAAGATACACAAAATTGATGAACCCTTAGCCAGACTCATCAAGAAAAAAGAGAGAAGTATCAAATCAACAAAATTAGAAATGAAAAAGGAGAGGTTACAACAGACAATGCAGAAATACAAAGGATTATAAGAGACTATTATGAACAACTATATGGCAATAAAATGGATAAACTGGAAGAAATGGACAGATTCTTAGAAAAGTTCAATCTTCCAAGACTGAACCAGGAAGAAATAGAGATTATGACCAACTCAACTACAAGCTTTGAAACTGAAGCTGTGATAAAAAATCTCCCCCAAAACAAAAGCCCAGGACCTGATGACTTCACATGAGAACTCTATCAAACATTTAGAGAAGAGCTAATGCCTATCCTTCTAAAACTCTTTCAAAAAAATTGCAGAGGAAGGAACACTTCCAAACTCATCCTATGAAGCCACCATCACCCCGATACCAAAACCAGAAAAAGACAACACAAAAAAGAAAACTACAGGCCAATATCACTGATGAACATAGATGCAAAAATCCTCAACAAAATTTTAGCAAACAGAATTCAACAACACATAAAAAACCATGATCAAGTTGGGTTTATTCCAGGGATGCAAGCATTCTTCAATATATGTAAATCAAGCAATGTGATACACCATATTAACAAATTGAAAGATAAAAACCATATGATAATCTCAATAGAGGCAGAAAAAGCCTTTGAAAAAATTCAGCACCCATTTATGATTAAAACTCTTAAAAAAAAGGGCATATAAGAACCTACCTCTAAAGTAAAGGCCCTATATGATGAGCCTACAGAAAACATTATTCTCAATGGTGAAAAACTGAAAGCATTCCCCCTAAGATCAGGAATAAGACAAGGGTGTCCTCTTTCACCACTATTATTCAGCATAGTTTTGGAAGTCCTAGATAAGCAAGAAGAGAAGAAAAAGAAATAAAAGGAATCCAGATCAGAAAAAAGAAGTAAAGCTCCACTGTTAGCAGATGACATGATATTGTACATAGAAAACCTGAAAATTACTATCAGAAAATTACTAGAGCTAATGATTGAATTTAGCAAAGTCACAGGATACAAAATCAACACACAGAAATCACTTGCATTTCTACATACTAACAAAGAGAAATCAGAAAGAGAAATTAAGGAATCAGTCCCATTCACCATTGCAACAAAAGGAATAAAGTAACTAGGAATAAACTTACCTAAGGAGACAAAAGAACTATACCCAGAAAATTATGACCTTTATGAAGAAATCAAAGATGACATAAACAGATGGAGAGATATTCCATTGTCCTGGGTATGAAGAATCAATACTGTGAAAATTACTATACTACCAAATGCAATCTACAGATTCAATGTGATCCCTATGAAATTACCAATGGCATTTTCCACAGAACTAGAACGAAAAATTTCACAATTCATATGGAAACACAAAATACCCTGAATAACTAAAGCAGTCTTGAGAAAGAAGAATGGAGCTGGAGGAATCAACCTTCCTGACTTCAGATTATACTACAAAGGTACCATCATCAAGACAGTATGATACTGGCACAAAAACAGAAATACAGACCAATGGAACAAGACAGAAAGAACCAGAAATTAACCCATGCACCTA
Organism: Dama dama; assembly: GCF_033118175.1. Classification (NCBI taxonomy): domain Eukaryota; kingdom Metazoa; phylum Chordata; class Mammalia; order Artiodactyla; family Cervidae; genus Dama; species Dama dama. The sequence goes on from NC_083703.1 coordinate 53,070,535, forward strand.
TGGGTACCTTATTTTTGACAAAGGAGGCAAGAATATACATTGGGGCAAAGATAGCCTCTTCAATAAATGGTGCTGGGAAAACTGGACACCTACATGTAAAAGAATGAAATTAGAACACTTCCTAACACCATACACAAAGATAAATTCAAAATGGATTAAATGCCTAAATGTAAGACCAGAAACTATGAAACTCTTAGAGGAAAACATAGGCAGAACACTCGATAACATAAATCAAATCAAGATCCTCTATGACCCACATCCTAGAGTAATGGAAATAAAAACAAAAGTAAACAGTGGGACCTGATTAAACTTAAAAGCTTTGCACAGCAAAGGAAACTATAAGCAAGGTGAAAAGACAACCTTCAGAATGGGAGAAAATAATAGCAAATGAAACAACTGACAAAGGATTAATTTCCAAAATATACAAGCACCTGATACAACTCAATATCAGAAAAACAAACAACCCAATCAAAAAGTGGGGAAAGACCTAAACAGACATTTCTCCGAAGAAGATGTACAGATAACTAACAAACACATGAAAAGATGCTCAACATTGCTCATTATTCAGTTCAGTTCAGTAGCTCAGTCATGTCTGACTCTTTGCGACCCCATGAATCACAGCATGCTGGCCTCCCTGTCCATCACCAACCCCCGGAGTTTACTCAAACTCATGTCCATCAAGTCGGTGATGCCATCCAGCCATCTCATCCTCTGTCGTCCCCTTCTCCTCCTGCACCCAATCCCTCCCAGCATCAGGGTCTTTTCCAATGAGTCAACTCTTTGCATGAGGTGGCCAAAGTTTTGGAGTTTCAGCTTCAACATCAGTCCCTCCAATGAACACCCAAGACTGATCTCCTTTAGGATGGACTGGTTGGATCTCCTTGCAGTCCAAGGGACTCTCAAGAGTCTTCTCCAACACCACAGTTCAAAAGCATCAATTCTTCGGTGTTCATCTTTCTTCACAGTCCAACTCTCACATCCATACATGACCACTGGAAAAACCATAGCCTTGACTAGACGGACCTTTGTTGGCAAAGTAATGCCTTTGCTTTTTAATGTGCTATCGAGGTTGGTCATGACTTTCCTTCCAAGAAGTAAGTGTCTTTTAATTTCATGACTGCAATCACCATCTGCAGTGATTTTGGAGCCCAGAAAAATAAAGTCTGACACTGCTTCCACTGTTTCCCCATCTATTTCCCATGAAGTGATGGGACCAGATGCTATGATCTTAGTTTTCTGAATGTTGAGCTTTAAGCCAACTTTTTCACTCTCCTCTTTCACATTCATCGAGAGGCTTTTTAGTTCCTCTTCACTTTCTGCCATAAGGGTGGTGTCAGCTGCATGTCTGAGGTTATTGATATTTCTCCCAGCAGTCTTGATTCCAGCTTGTGCTTCTTCCACCCCAGTGTTTCTCATGATGTACTCTGCATATAAGTTAAATAAGCAGGGTGACAATATACAGCCTTGACATACTCCTTTTCCTATTTGGAACCAGTCTGTTGTTCCATGTCCAGTTCTAACTGTTGCTTCCTGACCTGCATATAGGTTTCTCAAGAGGCAGGTCAGGTGGTCTGCTATGCCCATCTCTTTCAGAATTTTCCATAGTTTATTGTGCTCCACACAGTCAAAGGCTTTGGCATAGTCAATAAAGCAGAAATAGATGTTTTTCTGGAACTCTCTTGCTTTTCCGATGATCCAGCGGATGTTGGCAATTTGATCTCTGGTTCCTCTGCCTTTTCTAAGACCAGCTTGGACATCTGGAAGTTCATGGTTCACGTATTGCTGAAGCCTGGCTTGGAGAATTTTGAGCGTTACTTTAGTAGCGTGTGAGATGAGTGCAATTGTGTGGTAGTTTGAGCATTCTTTGGGATTGCCTTTCTTTGGGATTGGAATGAAAACTGACCTTTTCCAGTCCTGTGGCCACTGCTGAGTTTTCCACATTTGCTGGCATGTAGAGTGCAGCACTTTCACAGCATCATCTTTCAGGATTTGAAATAGCTCAACTGGAATTCCATCACCTCCACTAGCTTTGTTCATAGTGATGCTTTCTAAGGTCCACCTGACTTCACATTCCAGGATGTCTGGCTCTAGGTGAGTGATCACACCAACGTGATTATCTGGGCCGTGAAGATCTTATTTTGTACCGTTCTTCTGTGTATTCTTGCCACCTCTTCTTAATATCTTCTGCTTTTGTTAGGTCCATACCATTTCTGTCCTTTATTGAACCCATCTTTGCATGAAATATTCCCCTGGTATCTCTAATTTTCTTGAAGAGATCTCTAGTCTTTCCCATTCTGTTGTTTTCCTCTATTTCTTTGCAGTGATCACTGAGACAGGCTTTCTTATCTCTCTTTGCTATTCTTTGGAACTCTGCATTCAAATGGGAATATCTCTCCTTTTCTCCTTTGCTTTTCACAGCTATTTGTAATGCCTCCTCAGACAACCATTTTGCCGTTTTGAATTTCTTTTCCATGGGGAAGGTCTTGATCCCTGTCTCCTGTACAATGTCACAAACCTCCGTCCATATTTCATCAGGTACTCTGTCTATCAGATCTAGTCCCTTAAATCTATTTCTCACTTCCACTGTATAGTCATAAGGGATTTGATTTAGGTCATACCTGAATGGTCTAGTGGTTTTCCCTACTTTCTTCAATTTAAGTCTGAATTTGGCAATAAAGTGTTCATGATCTGAGCCCCAGTCAGCTCCCGGTCTTGTTTTTGCTATAGAGCTTCTCCATCTTTGGCTGCAAAGAATATAATCAATCTGATTTCAGTGTTGACCATCTGGTGATGTCCATGTGTAGAGTCTTCTCTTGTGTTGTTGGAAGAGGTTGTTTGCTATGACCAGTTTGTTCTCTTGGCAAAACTCTACTAGCCTTTGCCCTGCTTCATTCTGTACTCCAAGGCCAAATTTACCTGTTACTCCAGGTGTTTCCTGACTTCCTACTTTTGCATTCCAGTCCCCTATAATGAAAAGGACGTCTTTTCTGGGTGTTAGTTCTAAAAGGTTTTGTAGGTCTTGATAGAACCGTTCAACTTTAGCTACTTCAGCATTACTGGTTGGGGCATAGGCTTGGATTACCATGATATTGAATGGTTTGCCTTGGAAATGAACAGAAATCATTCTGTCATTTTTGAGATTGCATCCAAGTACTGCATTTTGGACTCTTTTGTTGACTATGATGGCTACTCCATCTCTTCTAAGGGATTCCTGCCCACAGTAGAAGATATAATGGTCATCTGAGTTAAATTCACCCATTCCAGTCCATCTTAGTTCACTGATTCCTAGAATGTCGATGTTCACTCTTGCCATCTCCTGTTTGACCACTTCCAATTTGCCTTGATTCATGGACCTAACATTCCAGGTTCCTATGCAATATTGCTCTTAATAGCATCGGACCTTGCTTCTATCACCAGTCACATGCACAACTGGGTATTGTTTTTGCTTTGGCACCATCCCTTCATTCTTTCTGGAGTTATTTCTCCACTGATCTCCAGTAGCATATTGGGCACCTACCGACTTGGGGAGTTCCTCTTTCAGTATCCTATCATTTTGCCTTTTCATACTGTTCATGGGGTTCTTAAAGCAAGAATAGTGAAGTGGTTTGCCATTCCCTTCTCCAGTGGACCACATTCTGTCAGACCTCTCCACCATGACCCGTCCGTCTTGGGTGGCCCCACACGGCATGGCTTAGTTTCATTGAGTTAGACAAAGCTGTGGTCCTGTGATCAGATTGGCTAGTTTTCTGTGATTGTGGTTTCAGTGTGCCTGCCTCGTCCAAGGTAAGGAGCAGCAACTGTGCTTTGCTGGAGTAGCCGTGAAGAGATACCCCACGTCCAAGGTAAGAGAAACCCAAGTAAGACAGTAGGTGTTGCGAGAGGGCATCAAAGGGCAGGCACACTGAAACCATAATCACAGAAAACTAGCCAATCGCTCATTATTGGAGAAATGCAAATCAAAATTACAATGAGATATCACCTCACACTGGTCAGAATGGCCATCATCAAAAAGTCTATAAACAATAAATGCTGGAGAGGGTGTGGAGAAAAGGAAAGGCTCTTGTACTGTTGGTGGGAATGTAAATTGATGCCACCATCATGGAAGACAGTATGAGGAGTCCTTGAAAAACTAGGAATAAAACCACCATATGACCCAGCAACCCAACTCCTAGGCATATATCCTGAGGAAACCAAAACTGAAAAAGACACATGTATCCCAATGTTCATTGCAGCGCTATTTACAATAGCTAGAATATGGAAGCAACCTAGATGTGCATCGACAGATAAATAGATAAAGAAGTTTTGGTACATATACACAATGGAATATTACTCAGCCACAAAAAGGACACATTTAAGTCAGTTCTAATGAGGTGCTTGAATCTAGAGCCTATTATACAGAGTGAAGTAAGCCAGAAAGAGAAAGATAAATATCGTACACTAACGCATATATATCAAATCTAGAAATATGGTACCGAAGAATTTATTTGCAGGGCAGCAATGGAGAAACAGACATAGAGAATAGACTTATCCTCAAGGCGAGGCTTGGCCTCTGGAGCAGAGACGGGGGGAAGCGGCGGCGGCGGCGGCGGCCCTCGGGCCGGCTGGTGAGGCGATGGCGGCGCCGGCCCCGGGGGCTGGGGCAGCCTCGGGCGGCGCTGGCTGTAGCGGCGGCGGTGCGGGCGCCGGCTCGGGCTCTGGGGCCGGGGGCCGGTTGCCCAGCCGGGTGCTGGAGTTGGTGTTCTCCTACCTGGAGCTGTCCGAGCTGCGGAGCTGCGTCCTGGCGTGCAAGCACTGGTACCGCTGCCCGCACGGCGATGAGAACAGCGAGGTGTGGCGGAGCCTGTGCGCCCGCAGCCTGGCAGAGGAGGCTCTGCGCACGGACATCCTCTGCAACCTGCCCAGCTACAAGGCCAAGATACGTGCTTTCCAACATGCTTTCAGCACTAATGACTGCTCCAGGAATGTCTACATTAAGAAGAATGGCTTTACTTTACATCGAAAACCCCATCGCTCAGAGCACTGATGGTGCAAGGACCAAGATTGGTTTCGGTGAGGGCCGCCATGCATGGGAAGTGTGGTGGGAGGGCCCCCTGGGCACTGTGGCAGTGATTGGAATTGCTACAAAACGAGCCCCCATGCAGTGCCAAGATTATGTGGCATTGCTGGGCAGTGATGACCAGAGCTGGGGCTGGAATCTAGTGGACAATAATCTACTACATAATGGAGAAGTCAATGGCAGTTTTCCACAGTACAACAAAGCACCAAAATATCAGAGAGGAGAAAGAATTCGAGTCATCTTGGACATGGAAGATAAGACTCTAGCTTTTGAACATGGATATGAATTCCTGGGGGTTGCCTTTAGAGGACTTCCAAAGGTCTGCTTATATCCAGCAGTTTCTGCTGTATATGGCAACACGGAAGTGACTTTGGTTTACCTTGGAAAACCTTTGGATGGATGACAGTGGCTTTCTTGGGATGAAAGACAGAGTGGAGGAGATATCTGCTTGTGGGAAGTAGAATCATGAAGTGACAGTGTCATACATGCATGCCCAAGAAACATCCTGAAAAACACATGATATTGTTAACTGGAGAAGCAACTCTACAGCAGAGATGATCTTAGTGTTTCCTCTTTCTACTGGGCCAGAAAAATCCTCAGGGTTGCAGTTGGTTGAGTGGGCAGTTGACATATGCATGTTTCAACAGATTTTGTCTCTAAGTTAGCAATGTGTTATTTCCAACTTTTAAGGTGAGATCATAGAGATGGTGTCAAAGGGATAAGATAAGGAACTAGCAAGAGTTTTTAAGTAGTGTGTTTGTGAAGAAAGATTGATCCTGTTTTACAACTGCCTGTTTTTTCTCCAGACCCTTTTTTCCAACCAGCTTGACTATTGGAAAAATATGAAACTGGTTGGGTTTTATTTAATATTTTTAATATATTGAGAAGCATGGTCTGCCTGGACTGCACTTCTCTAACAGTGAGATATAAAATTGTGCAGCTATTTTAAAAGTTGTATATACAGTATGTGTGTAAAAAAAAAAAACTTAAAAAAAACAGGGCAAAGGAGTTGCTTTGTTCTAGTTCAGTTTCTTAAAAACCACTACATGGTACAAAATTAGAACAACATTAGGGACAGTCTGGTAACTACAAAGAAGAGGATTTTAAGAGATGTGTTGTATTGGCTCATTTTGTATTATATTTGGCTTACAGTTTCCATAGCTGTTACAGTCTGATTTATTTTTTTAACCATCAAAATTATTGTAAATGTCCCTCATCTCCAGGCTAAGATTGAGGGAAGGCAAATCTATTTCTAATCATACATATATCAGTAATAATAATAATGTGCATCTGGTTTTATTTTTTTGACCTTCTGAGAAAGTGTCTTGTAAGAATAAAGAACATTGCCATTTGTTCTTACAGGCCTCAAATATGAAAGTTGTTAGTCACAGACCTTAAGAAAATAATTGATCAATGACCCTTTTATTTTGTAACTTTATAATGCTGTAGATATTATAATCTTTTTAAGTTCGTATTGTTTACATCATGCAACAGTCTAAGCCTCAAACTTGTCATTGGGGTTGTCAAGAAAATGTTTACTCAGCCACCTGAAACAGTGCCAGCCTGAACCCAGCTTAAGAATGTTCTTAATCTCATTATAGATAATTGCCCCCATGGGACTTGAAATAAAACATCTTATGCTGGAAACTTCAGGTTGGCAATATTTTGAAGGTTTCATTGTAGTAGAAGAGTTTAACATTACTTCCTATTCAGAATTTTTGACTAATAAATCTGATTTCACTAATACTTTTTCAAATTAATAACTCAACATACATGAACTGAAATTTTCTTTTGTTAGAAAAGAAACAGAAACAAATATCTTTCTGTATGAAAGTATAAATTGTATGGTTTCAGATACATCTTTGTGATAAGAATTGACTAAGGCAAGTGGAATCTTTGTACGTTTTAGGTTTTGCTGTATGCATATTTTGTTTTGCATCTAATAAAATTAGGGACAGCAAAAAAAAAAAAAAGAGAATAGACTTATGGACATGGGGCAAGGGGAGGAGAGGGTGAGATGTATGGAGAGAGTAACATGGAAACTTACATTACCATACGTAAAATAGATCGCCAACGGGAATTTGCTGTATGGCTCAGGAAACTGAAACAGGGGCTCTGTATCAACCTAGAGGGGTGGGATGGGGAGGGAGATGGGAGGGAGGTTCAAAAGGGAGGGGAGATAAGTATACCTATAGCTGATTCATGTTGCGGTTTGACAGAAAACAACAAAATTCTGTAAAGCAATTATCCTTCAATTAAAAAGTAAATAAGTTTAATAATAAATAAATTAATTAAAAAACAGAAAGTGAAAAGCTCATAGAAATAGAAAGTAGCAAAATGGTTGCTGGCAGCTGGAGGTGGTGGGTAATAAGAAGAGGTCATAAAATGGTACAAAGCTCTGAGGATCTAACATAAAACATGGTGGCTTTAGTTGATAACATTGAATTGTATGCAGTAAGTCCTCTACATATGAACCTTCAAGTTGTGAAGTTTCAAAGATTCACACGTGTATCTGGTTCCAGCAAGAACCAGAACCTGTACCATCAATATCAGGCATGAGCGAAATTGCAGCTTGCCCTCCCTCTCCTATTGCTGATGATCTTTCAGCTCTACCATCTGTCACCTGATCTCCCTCCTCCAGTCAGCAACTCTTCTTGCCTCTTCACTCTATGCCAGCCCTGTGTGCCAGTTGTTGTAGTATACTATTGTACTTTTGAAGGTATTGTACTGTAAGATTTAAAATGTTTTCATTATTTTTGTTTGTTTTTATGTATTATTTGTATGAAATGTATTATTAACCTATTATAGTACAGTACTGTATAGCTACTTGGGTTTCCCAGGTGGCACTAGTGGTAAAGAACCCACCTTCCAATGCATGAGATGCAAGAGACATGGAGTTCAGTCCCTGGGTCAGGACGATCCCCTGGAGGAGGGCATGGCAACCTACTCCAGTATTCTTGCCTGGATAATCCCATGGACAGAGGAGCCTGGTGGGCTACAGTCCATAGGGTCACAAAGAGTCGGACACAACCAAGGCGACTTAGCACCCACGTCTCAATCTTGACTGTACATGGAGAGCACCTGGTTTCTGGGTCTGGCGATTGATAGTTGCTGAATGATGGAAGCTGACTCTGGTCTAGGTCTCCCTCTGTTGGTTATCAGAAGGATTGCAGTGGGTTCAGAGCGACCTTGAATCTTTCAACATCCAGGCTGCAGTTCAGCATCTATCCCTGTGATTCTTCAGAGAAGGAAGCCTTTGCTTTACTCTGGGCAGACCCTCAGAGCTCTGAGTTGAGCCCCAGCCTAAGTTTCTCCCTGGAGCCACAGATTCAGCCTTGATTAGACCTCTTCTGACCAAAGGAGAAATCAAATCTTACCTCCTTCTAAAGTCCTCCCTGTGACCTCTAAGGCAGAATGATTGTGTCCTCCCTGGAACTCTCAAATCCCGGTGCTCTGGGGTGGGAGTGGGGATGGGGAACTCTTTGACTAAGACAAATGCCTGACCCTGGCAATAATAATTAAAGCTGACCTTTTTGCTCCTTCCCCCCACCCAGATTCCCCATGTCTTTATTTAGTGATGGATTATGAACCATCTGCTGGCAGGCTATGTGAAGGATTCTTTAAACACCTTATAACAGCTATTCTTTAGAAGCACATTCTTAGTTCTACTTCATTAAGTTAAGACTCTGTCAAGAATTCCTTCCCATCTTTCTCCAGCTTACTTCTCACTAATTTTAAGTGCCTACCATGTGCTGGGCATGCTGCTAAAGACTTCATGTGGATTATCTCATTAAGCTCTTAGCCAAGGCCTCTGAGTTCGATTCTACCATTGGCGCCTGATACAGATGAATAAGTTGCAGTTTTGAAATGACAAATTGCTTCTTGAAGCTGTGTCGCTAAAGAAGAATGAAGGCAAAGACATGTAAGTAACTTAAATATCCATCGACAGAGGCATGGATAAAGAAGATGTGGTACAAATATACAATGGAATATTACTTAACCATTAAAAAGAACGAAATAAAGCCATTTGTAGAAACATGGATGGACCCAGAGATTGTCATACTGAGAGAAGTAAGTCAGATAGAGAAGGAGAAATATCATATGACATCCTTTATTTGTAGAAACTAAAAAGAAATTATACAAATGAACTTACGAAATAGAAACAGATTCACAGAAAATGAACTTATGGTTGCTAGGGGAAGGATGGAGGAAGGGATAGTTAGGAAGTTTGGGGTGGACATGTACACACTGTTATATTTAAAACGGATAACCACAAGAACTTACTGTATAGCACACGGAACTCTGCTCAATGTTATGTGACAGCCTGGATGGGAGGGGAGTTTGGGGGAGAATATATGTATGACTGAGTCCCTTCGCTGTCAACCTGAAGCTATCACAACATTGTTTGTTGATTGGCTATGCCCCAATACAAAATAAAAAGTTTATTGAAAATGTAAAATATCAGAGTTAAGGCAAAACGAACACAGTTCTCGATGATTCTAAACTTCTTCACTTTAGCTTCTATGGTCCTACTGAGGCTAATTAAGGAAGGAAGTTGTTGATATTAATAATATTAAGGGATATAAATAATAAAAAACAAATCAAACAAAGTAATATTAAGAGAGTTGACGAGCATACATTACTGTATGTATAATGGATGACCAGTGCAAGTTCGATGTGTGAAGTAGGACACCCAGAGCCAGTGCTCTGTGACAACCAGGAGGGATGGAATGAGGAAAGGAGGGGGGTGGTCAGGATTGGGGAGACACATGTATACACATGGCTGATTCATGCTGATGTATGGCAAAAAAAGACAGCACAATATTGTAAAGTAATTACCTTTCAATTAAAATATATAAGTTAAAAAATCAAGAAGTGGTATTTTCAAATGAAGATTTTGTATACCAAATACAAACATTGTGTGTGTTTCTAGAATATGAATAAGTCATTTAAGTATGGAATGTAAAAGAAAATTTGTGCTTTTGAGAGTAAAAGAAAATTTAGCATTTGATTTTTTTAACTGGGTGACAGTTAAAAATGATCTGACTTACAGAATCATTTTTAAAATAGCACAGAATACATTGCAAAAATGGACTCCTCTTCTTTGGTGTTAACATCTTTTAGATGTTAACTTCTTTCATACTGAGAAATTAACATTGGCAAATGAAAGGGGAAAAAATGAAATCAGTGACAAATTTCATTTTCTTGGGCTCCAAAACCTTCATGGATGGGGACTGCAGTCATGAAATTGAAAGATATTTGCTCCTTGGAAGGAAAGCTATGACAAACCTAGACAGTGTATTAAAAAGCAGAGACATCACTTTGCTCACAAAGGTCCAAATAGTCAAAGCTATGGTTTTTCCAGTAGTCATGTATGGATGTGAGAGCTGGACCATAAGGAAGGCTGAGTGCCGAAGAATTGATGCTGTTGACCTGTGGTGTTGGAGAAGACTCTTGAGAGTCTTTTGGACTGCAAGATCAAACCAGCCAATCCTAAAGGAAATCAACCCTGAATACTCATTGGAAGGACTGAGGCTGAAGCTGAAGCTCCAATATTTTGGCCATCTGATGCAAAGAGCCAACTTATTGGAAAAGACTCTGATACTGGGAAAGATTGAGGGCCTAAGGAGAAGGGGGTGATAGAGGATGAGATGATTAAATGGCATCATCAACCAATGGACAAAGGTTTGAGAAAACTCTGGGAAATAGTAAAGGACAGGGAAGCCTGGTGTGCTGCAGTCCATGAGGTTGCAAAGAGTTGGACACGACTTTGTAACTGAACAACAACAAATACCCTGAACTAAACCACAGACCTTGTTTGTACTTCATCCATTTTCCACTTCTGTCTTTATTCCAGGTTTCAACTCAAGATCTCAAAAAACTGACCTTCACTGAACACTTAGCTTTTTGCCAACTGCTGTTCTAAGTGCTCAACACATTTAAGTCACTGATCACAACTCTATGAGGTGGGTACCATCATTACCACCATTATCTGCATTGTATAAATGAAGGAATTCAGGCACAGAGAGTTTAAGTAATTTGTCCAAAGTCATACAGTTAGTTGTGAGACAAACCAGGATCTCCAGGGTGTCTGGAACTAAAAATTGGGGTCAGAACCAGTAAAACTAAGATTGATGTCAAGGAGATTACGACCTAATTTTTCTTCTAGGAATTTCATGGTTTCAGGTCTTATGTTGAAGTCTTTAATCTACTTTGAGTTAATTTTTGCGTATGGTGTAAAATAGTGGTCTAGGATGTGGCTGTCCAGTTTTTTATCAACATGATTTTTAAAAAAGACTGTCTTTTCTCCACTGTATATTTTTTGCCCTTTTATTATAAATTAGCTGCTTGTATATTTGTGGTGTTATTTCTGGACTCTCAATTCTGTTCCGTTGATATGTTTCTATTATTATGCCAAAACATCTATTTCTGCTTTATTGACCATGCCAAAGCCTTTGACTGTGTAGATCACAATAAACTGTGGAAAATTCTGAAAGAGATGGGAATAACAGACCACCTGACCTGTCTCTTGAGAAATCTATATGCAGGTCAGGAAGCAACAGTTAGAACTGGACATGGAACAACAGACTGGTTCCAAATAGGAAAAGTAGTATGTCAAGGCTGTATATTGTCACCCTGCTTATTTAACTTATATGCAGAGTACATCATGAGAAATGCTGGGCTGGAAGAAGCACAAGCTGGAATCAAGATTGCCAGGAGAAATATCAATAACCTCAGACATGCAGCTGACACCACCCTTATGGCAGAAAGTGAAGAGGAACTAAAAAGCCTCTCGATGAAAGTGAAAGAGGAGAGTGAAAAAGTTGGCTTAAAAGTTGGCTCAACATTCAGAAAACTAAGATCATGGCATCTGGTCCCATCACTTCATGGGAAATAGATGGCGAAACAGTGGAAACGGTGGCTGACTTTATTTTTCTGGGCTCCAAAATCACTGCAGATGGTGACTGCAGGCATGAAATTAAAAGACGCTTACTCCTTGGAAGGAAAGTCATGACCAACCTAGACAGCATATTAAAAAGCAGAGACATTACTTTGCCAACAAATGTCCGTCTAGTCAAGGCTATGGTTTTTCCAGTGGTCATGGATGTGAGAGTTGGACTGTGAAGAAAGCTGAGTGCTGAAAAATTGATGCTTTTGAACTATGGTGTTGGAGAAGACTCTTGAGAGTCCCTTGGACTGCAAGGAGATCCAACCAAAGAAGATCAGTTCTGGGTGTTCACTGGAAGGACTGACGCTGAAGCTGAAACTCAATACTTCGGCCACCTCATGCGAAGAGTTGACTCATTGGAAAAGACCTTGATGCTGGGAGGGATTGGGGGCAGGAGAAGAAGGGGACGACAGAGGATGAGATGGCTGGATGGCATCACCGACTCGATGGACATGAGTTTGAGTAAACTCTGGGGGTTGGTGATGGACAGGGAGGCCTGGCGTGCTGCAATTCATGGGGTTGCAAAGAGTCAGACATGACTGAATGACTGAACTGAACTGATCATAGCTTTGTAATATAGTTTGAAATCAGAGCGCATGATACCTCCAGCTTTGTCTTTCCTTCTCAAGATTGCTTTGGCTCCTCAGGGTTTTTTGTGGTTCCATACAAAGTTTAGAATTATTTGTTCTGGTTTTGTGAAATATGCCTTTGAATTTTAAAAAAATATTATTTATTTTTTTTGGTTTTCCTGGGTCTGTGCTGTACTTGGTCTTTCTCTAGTTATGGTGAGTGGGGGGCTACTCTCTAGTTGTGGTGTATGGTCTTCTCATTTTGGTGACTTCTCTTGTTCTGGAACATGGGCTCTAGAGCATGGGCTCAGTGGTGCATGGGCTCAGTTGTCCCTTGGCATGTGGAATCTTCCTGGACTAGGGATCAAACGTGTGTCTCCTACATTGGTAGGCAGATTCTTAACCACTAGACCACCAGGGAAGTCTGCCTTTGGAATTTTTATAGAGATTACATTAAATTGAATTTGATAGTACATTACTTTGGGTAGTATGGACATCTAAACAAGTTTAGTTATTCTCATTTATGAGCATAGACTATCTTTCCATTTACTTGTGTCTTCAATTTCCTTCATCAGTGTCTTATAGTTTTCAATGTACAGGTCTTTAATTTCCTTGGTTAAATTTTTCCTGTGTATTTTATTTATCTATTTTTAATGCAATTGTAAATTGGATTGTTTCCTTAATTTCTGTTTCTGATAGTTCACTATTAGTGTATAGAAATACCACTGACTTCTATAGCTGCTGCTGCTGCTGCTGCTGCTGCTAAGTCGCTTCAGTCGAGTCTGACTCTGTGGGACCCCATAGACGGCAGCCTACCAGGCTCCTCCGTCCATGGGATTTTCCAGGCAAGAGTATACTGGAGTGGGTTGCCATTGCCTTCTCTGACTGACTTCTATAGACTGATATTCTATCCTATAATTTTACTAATAGTTCTTTTGATAGAATCTTTAGGGTTTCCAATAATATATAAAGTATCATACGATCTGCAAATAGTGACAGCTTTACTCCTGTCTTTCCAATTTAGTTATATTTTATTTCCTTTTCTTGCCTAATTGGTATCATTAGGATTTACAACAAAATGTTGAGTAAAAGAGATGAGAATGGACATTTCCATCTTATTACTGATCTTGGAGGAAAAGGTTCCAGTTTTCACCATTAATTATGAAGTTAGCTGTGGATTTGTCATATATAGCCTTTATTATGTTGAAGTATGTTCCTTTGACTCCCACTGTGTTGAAAGTTTTTCTATAAATGGATGTTGAATTTTGTTAAATGCCTTTCCTGCATCTGTTGAGATGATCATATGCTTTTCATCCTCTATTTTGTTAATGTGGTGTATTGTGTTGATTGATTTGTGACTGTTAAACCATTCTTGTGTCCTTGCAATAAATCCCACTTAATCATGACATATGATGCTTTTAATGTATTGTTGAATTGATGTGCTAGTATTTTGTTGAGAACTCTTGCATCTATCTTCATTGAGAATATTGACTTGTAATTTTCTTTTTTTATGATATCCTTGTCTGGTTTAAGTAGCAGGGTAATTCTGACTTCATAAATTGAGTTTGGAAATATTCACTGTTCTTCAATCTTTTGGACAAATTTGAGGATAGGTATTAAATCTTTTTTGAATGTTTGGTAGAATTCACCAGTGAAGCCATCTGGTCTGGAATTTTATTCGTTGGGAGATTTTTGATTACTAATTCAATCTTTGTACTAGTAATTAGTCTATTCAGATTTTCTATTTCCTTATGACTCAGTCTTGGAAGATTGAATGTTTCTATGAATTTATCCATTTGTCCTAGGTTGTCCAATTTGTTGGCATATAATTGTGGTAGTCTTTTATCTTTTCATATTTCTGTGGTATCAGTTACAAGGATTCCTCTTTCTTTTCTTATTTTGTTTATTTAGGACTTCTATTTTTTCTTGGTTAGTCTAGGTAAAGATTTATTAATTTTGCTTGTCTTTTCAAAGAATCAGCTCTTAGTTTCATTGAACTTTTTGTTTCTCTTCCATTTATTTCTACTCTTATCTTTATTATTTCTTTCCTTCTTCTAAAGTTGAACTTCATTTGTTCTTCTTTTTTTAGTTCCATTAGGTGTGAAGTTAGGTTGTTTAACTGAGATTTTTCTTATTTCTTGCAGTAGACCTGTATTGCTGTCAACTTCTCTCTCAGAACTTCTTCTGTATCCCATAGATTTTGGTATGTCACATTTTTGTTTTCATTTGTCTCTATGTATTTTTTTATTTTCTTTTTGATTTCTTTGATGACCCATTGGTTATTTATATGTGCATGCTTAGTCACTCAGTTGTATCCAACTCTTTGTGACCCTTTGAACTGTAGCTCACCAGGCTCCTCTGTCCATGGGATTTTTCAGGCAGGAATACTGGATCTGGTTGACATTTCTTCCTCCAGGGAATCGCCCCAACCCAGGGATCAAACCCACTTCCCCTGTGTCTCCTCATGCATTGCAGGAAGATTCTTTACCCACTGAGGCATAGCATGTTATTTAATCTCCACATTTCTGGATTCTTCCAGTTTTCTTTTTGTAGTTGATTTCCTGTATCATACCATTGTGGTCAGAGAAAATGCTTGATAGAATTTCAGTCTTCTTGACTTCATTGAGACTTCTTTTGTGACCTAACATGTGATCTATCCTGAAGAATGTTCCACGTGATTTCAGAAGAATGTGTATTTTGCTGCTTTTGGATGGAGTGCTCTATGTATATATCTACTAACTCAACTGTTGCAATGTGTCATTTAAGGTCAATGTTTCCTTGTTTATTTCCTGTCTGATCTACCTGTTGATGTATGTGGGATGTTAAAGTCCTCTACCATTATTGTATTGCTGTCAAATTTTCCCTTTAGGTCTGTTAACACTTGCTTTACATATTTTGGTGCTCCTTTGATGGGTGCATATATGTTTATAAATATTATATCTTTTTTCTGGATTGGCCTTTTATCATTATGTAATTCCCATCTTTGTATTTTATAACAGTCTTTGTTTTTAAGACTTAAAAATTTTTTAAATTTATTTTTATTTATGTATTTTTGGCTGCACTGGGTCTTCATTGCTGTGCACAGGATTTCTCCAGTTGTGGTGAGCGAGGGCTTCTCATCATGGTGGCTTCTCTTGTTGTGTAACATGGGCTTTAAGTGCTCAGGCTTCAATAGCTGTGACACAAGGGCTCAGTAGTTGTGGCTCATGGGCTCCAGAGTGCGGGCTTAGTAGTGGTGAACAGGCTTAGTTGCCCTGCGGCATATGGAATCTTTCTGGAGCAGGGATCAAATCCATTTACTGTGCATTGACAAGTGGATTCTTAACCACTGGATCACCAAGTAAGTCCTGTTTTAAGACTTTTTTAGTCTGATATAACTATACCAGCTTTTTCATTTTCATGGAGTTTCTTTTTCTGCCTTTAACTTTTAGCCTGTGTGTATACTTACTTCTGAAGTTAGTCTCTTGTAGGCCGCATATAAATGGGTCTTGTTATTTAATTCATTTACCCATTCTATATCTTTTTATTGGAGCATTTAGTCCATTTACATTTAAAATTATTATCAATAAGCATGCACTTTTTGCAATTGCAATTTTGTTAATTGCTTTCTGCTTTCTTTGTTATTTAATTCACTTACCCATTCTATATCTTTTTATTGGAGCATTTAGTCCATTTACATTTAAATTTATTATCAATAAGCATGCACTTATTGCAATTGCAATTTTGTTAATTGCTTTCTGCTTTTTTCCCCAGAATTCTTCTCTGTTCTTTTCTTCTTCTCATTCTCTCTTCCCTCATGGTTTGATGCCTTTCTTTAGTGTTAAGTTTAGATGCTTTTCTCTATTTCTTTTCTATATTTCATTTTGTAACTACTGTGAGATTCATATATAAAACCCTGTATGTATGATGCTTTTGAATTGTGGTGCTGGAGAAGACTCTTGGAGGACTCTGGAGAGTCCCTTAGACTGCCAGGAGATCAAACCAGTCAATCCTAAAGGAAATCAACTCTGACTATTCATTGGAAGGACTGATGCTGAAGCTCCAATATTTTGACCACCTGATGAGAGCCGACTTTTCCAATGAGAGCTGACTCATTGGAAAAGACCTTGATGCTAGGAAAGATTGAGGCATGAGGAGAAGTGGGTGACAGAGGATGAGATAGTTGGAGGGCATCACTGACTCAATGGACATGAGTTTGAGCAAACTTGAGAAGATAGTAAAGGACAGGGAAGGCTGGCTTGCTGTGGTCCATGGGATCACAAAGAGTTGGACATGACTTAGCAACTGAACAACAAAAAAAAAATGTTTATAACAATCTGTTTAAGTTGATAGCAGCTTAAATTTAAACACATTTTTACCCCCTCCCACCATGTTTTATATTTTTGATGTCTCATTTTACATTGTTTTATTTTGTGTATCCCTTAATTAATTATTATAGTTTTAGTTAATATTTACTATTTTTGTCTTTCAACCTTTGTATTTGCATTATAAATAATTCATTCACTATCTTTACTATATATTTATCCTTTTCAGTGAATTTTTACTCTTGTATGTTTTCTTGTTGTTAATTAGTGCCATTTCTCTTCAGCTCAAAGCAGTCTATTTAACCTTTCTTGAAAGGCTGATTTAGTGATGATGAACTTCAGCTTTTTATTTGGAAAGCTCTTGATCTCTCCTGATCTGCTAATAGCATTATGAGGTTTCCCTTGTATATAAGAAGTTGTTTTTCTCTTGCTGCTTTTAAGATCCTCTCTTTAACTTTTACCATTTTAATATAATGTGGATTTCTTTGGGTTTATTTTATTTGAAACACTCTTTCCTTCCTCACATTAGGAAAGTTTTCAGCCGTTATCTCTTCAAATTTGTTTTCTGGTCCTTCTCTCTTCTTTTTCTGGGACCCCCGGTAATGCAAATGTTATTCTCTTTGGTGTTGTCCCAGAAGTCCCTTAAGAAATCTTCACTTTTTAAAACTCTTTTTTTTTTTAAAATTTTTGCTGCTCTAGCTGCTTGATTTTCATTCTCTTCCAATGGGGCCCAGAAACACAAGTCCTTCTGGCCACCAATACCCGATGTTCAAGTAGTATCCCTTGTGCGGGGTGCATGCACCTTCTAGATCTAGTGGGGCGAGGCTGCTGTGGATGAGAGCCAAGATAGGGCAAGCCCATCTGCTAGATCTGGTGGTTCCGGGGCTGTGCTGAACAACTGCTGGACTGGGGTGAGGTCACACTCTGAGTCTGGTAGGATGGGGTCTGTGGTGGGTGAGCACCAGGCTGAGTGAGCAGTGCTAGTGTATAAGATTGAGAGTGCCAAAAATGATGCCTGCTAGCACCAGGCTAACAAGGCAGAAGGCGAGTTAGAAAACTGGCACCTGCCAGCACCTCCGTCCCTGGAGAGACCTCCAAAAGACCTTCACCCTCCAGTATACATCCTAAGATGAGTTAGCAAATCTCCCTCGCACATGGCCCAGGTGCATCTCAAGCTGCTGCTTCTGTGTCAGGACTTGGAGAGAGTGAGTCTGTGTGTAAGCACGAGTGGAGGCTGTTTCCTACCGTCCTCCAGCTCTCCTGGATGTAAGCCCTGCTGGACTCCAGAGCCAGTCATTCCAGGGGTTCACCTTTCTGGATCAGGTCTCACAGGCTAGGGGCCCCCCTGTGGAGCTAAACCACTCACTTCTTAGGAAAGAGCTCTGTGTTTACAGCATCCCTCCTGCCTGTGGGTCACCGTACTGGGGGGTCAGGTGGGGGTGAGTCCCAGGAAGATGTCACCTCTGCCTCTCTTATCCATCTTGATGTGCACTTTTCCTCCTCTTTTGTCTTTTGTTGTGGAATAGCTGTTTTGCCCATCTTTGGGTCTTTTCTTAGAGAATTGTTCTATAGTAGTTGGAACTTTAGTGTGTCCATAGGAGGAGGTGCTCTAAGGATCCTCCTCTGTCACCATTTTAAACCCTTTTCCTGTGGTGAAGTTTTGACTGTCATGCCAGTTATGTGGCCATCATTTGCTCCTGCTCATTTTCTAAGCCTGGTCCTCCATCTTCTCTCTTTAATGAGAGTTCCCTTTGTCCTTTTGATATTTTCTCCTCTCCAGCCAGAGTCATTTTCCTTTGCTTGCAAGCAGGTCTACCATGCTTGGTTTCATCAGATCTCAGCTGAAACCGCCCTTTAGAGAGACCTCCTCCAACCAGAGGGGAAGTAGCCTATTACTCCCCAGGACATCTGTGTTTTTCCTTCATGCCACTTATAACAACCTGTCATCATTTTATTTACTTGTTTACCTGCTTCTGTCTGATTCCCCATTATGATGTAAACTTCATGAGGCCATGGATCATTGTGTTCTCGTGTGTGCAGTGTAGTGCCTGACAGTAAGTGTTTAAGATGGTTGTGACTGAATAAATGCATAGATGACTGATGGATGCATGGATGGTTCAAGAGGCTTGTTTTGGGACAGAGTTAACCTGGGAGGCACCTGATGGGCAGATAAGCCTTAGGTCACATTCCTTCCTTAAGAGTCATCTCAAGTCTCCCAGTTCTCTTCCTCCACAATGAGCAGGCATATCATTTCTACAAGACAGCATCATGCAGAGAGAAACTTATTCTTAAGCAGAACCGCAAGGGTTGTTCCTGTCCTCCATTGGGAGTGTTCCTGCTTTCCCAATAAACAGCCAAGCACAAAGTGGAACAATAACAAGATACTATTTAGATAAAAGGCTATAATTGGCTTTAATGTTTGTGCATAATACCTACTTAGACATTGATAACCCTGTAAATGATAGGGACATATTAATGACGCTGGAAAATTATTCACCAGGCTGACATGCACCGAAGCTTGTGACAGTTACTATAAATGCATAACAAATTACCCCCCAACTTTGTGGGGTAAAATGTTCATGTATTGTTCTCATGAGTGAAGATTTCAGACAGGGCAAGGTGGGGATGGCTTGCCTGTGCTCCATGAAGTCCAGAGACATGGCTTGAAGACTCAAGGACTGAGGGTAACTCAGTGTCTAGGGCTGTAGCTACTGAAGGTTCACTTACTCACATGGTTGGCGGTTGATTCTGGCTGGTAAACCTTAGCTGGTTCATGCCTACATGAGTCTCTTCATGTGCTTTGGTCTTCCTTACAACATAGAGGCTGGGTTCCAAAGCTGAAAGAGAGAGTGAGAGAGAAAGAGACAGAGATAGCCAGGCAAGAGCCATATTGTCTTTTATGATTTAACAGAAGTCACGTAATACTACCTCTGCTATATTCTGTTCATCAAGGCAGTCTCAAAGGACAACTCTTTGACAAGGAGAGAAATTAGATTCTACTTTTTGATTTAGTCTGCAAGAACACATGAAACTATAATTGTGGTCTAGTTTGGAAAATATTATCTGCCATACTGTTCCTCCCCAACTCTGCCCTGCCAAGTTGAAATGAACTCTGGCCAGTCAGAGTCAGGCTTTTCCGAGTCTTCATCTACTTGCCTCTCCAGCCTCACATCTGTCAAGTTTAGTAACACATCTTCCCTTCTCATGTCTCCCTATGCCAAGGTCCAAGGCCTCCTGCCTAAATATGAAGAAGTCCCAACATCTCTCAAGGTCATCTCATCTGAGAAGTTCTTTTTGATTGCTCCAGTCACCCATCTGCACCTCAAGTCTTTTCTTTCTGAAACCTGTTCTTCCTTCCAGGACTGCTCTGGAACTCTGAATACCTGAGACATCAATCAAAGAAGATGCTTCCTGTGCTTAGGCCAGGGTCCCAGGACAGTGGATAGGGAGCTAGACACAGAGAGGTAGCCAGTGGGGGGCCAGAGTGAGCCTGGAGGGAGAAATAAAGAGCTGCTCTTTTACAGTTCCCCACAGCTCACCTGGTGCTTGTTCAGTCACTCAGTCATGTCTGGCATTTTGTGACCCCATGGACTGTAGCATGCCAGGCTTTCTCTGTCCTTCACCATCTCCCAGAGTTTGCTCAAACTCATGTCTATTGAGTTGATGATGCCATCCAGTGATCTTGTCTTCTGTCATCCCCTTCTCCTCCTGCCTTCAATCTTTCCCAGGAAGAGCAAAAGAGCTTGCTCCATAAGACCTGGAATCACTGAATTGCTCATGCTAATAGATGTTGGTGTCAGTTACATGCCTCCTCTCTTCATATCCCACATTGAATCCTTTGAGATGTCTTATGGGTTCTGTTTTCTCCACCACTTCTCAGTCAAGGCATTGCTACCATCCTGGTCTGAGCTACCATCACCTCTCACCTGGGTGGTTACAGTAACCTGATTACTGGACTCCCTGCATCAGCCAGAGGGTTTATTTTGAAACACAAGTTAGATCCTGACATTTCTCTGCTCAACACGCCCCGCCCGGACCCCCAATCTCACTTAAGATAGAAGCCAAAGTGCTACGGTGGTCTCAAAGACCCTGTGGGATCTGTGTCCCCCACCCCACCTCTCTTTCTTCATTCTGATTACTCTCACCCCCACTTCTCCCATACCAGAGCATTGCTTCCTTATGTTCTGATTACATACCAGCGATACTCACATCTCAGGGCTTTGCCCTGCTGTTCCTGGAACTCACCATTTTAGATCTTTACATAGCATTCCTTCACAGTGCATTTTAGGTTTCTATCTAAACATCATCTGTCAGAGGGTTGCCCTGCCCAGTCCCTCCCCAACCCATGGCCCTATCCTGACTTTTATTCATTAGTGTACCAATAGTTACTGTCAGGAAGCATTTAACAAGAGGCTTCCTCTGTGCTGTTTTGGATCTGTCAGGAACCCTCTGGCCCTTATTAATTCCTGAATATTCAGGAATTAAGAGGAGAGGCATGCCTTTCCTGGGGCTGAGGAATCCAGGCATTTCTTATTACGGTGATAAGTACCCTTTTCCTTTTCATGAACTGTACAGTAAAAGGTGATTGTTTGCAACTCTCTCTTTGATAAGGATCGCGTTATGTTTTGTAAGTCTGGAATTTTAATCTTTATCTTTGCTGAGAATAACTACCTTATATATGTCCACACCTTGTTGATTAAAACACCTTTGCTCCATCAGAGCTTGGGTCCCCGTGTCTTTCTTTCTTTCTTCCTCTTCTTTCTGTCTTTCTTTCTCTCTCTCTCTCTCTCTCTCTCTCTCTCTCTTTTTGGCTAATTCCTTGGAGTGCCGAGGCCCGCTGAGCTCACTTTCTTGCCCAGGCTTCTAAGACCCTCTCGAGAAGGCATACTGTGCCTTCACCCACTCGAGAGGGCGCCTGGTGCCTACGTGCCGCAGCGCGAGCCCTAAGAATAGGACTCTATTGGTTTTCCGTGTAAACCAGGGGATATCAGCCTCTTTCTCTCTCTTACTTTCTTATTGTCGACTCCGGACCACCAGGTTCCGGTCCATTAAAGGATCAACAAGTTACTTAAAGATATATTTATTTATTGGACTGTGCATTTTATTATCTATCTTCCCACATCTACTCCCATACCTCTGTCTCCCCATGACAAGAAACTTCCAGAAAACACAGATGATCATCTGTGCTGAGTCCCTAGAGTCTGATCACAGTAGGGGTTTATGAATCATCTATGATTCAATAAAATCTTGGCATTTAATGGCTTGGTGACCTGGGAGTTTACTCACATCAGGTGACTTGGATTGCTCATGTCATACACAGAAATGCCAAAATCTTGTAGAGTTATGCCCCCAGTCTCCACAGGGGTATCAAGATTAAACAGAAGGTGGGACTTTCAGTCTGAAGTGTGGACCATCAGATGATTTTACAAAAGCCTGTAATTCTCACCACAGCACAGTAGGAGACCTCAACTTCCCTCCCTCAAGAGCCCAGAAATTGAGAGGTGCACACTCCAAACTGACAACTTGTGTGTTTTCTGGAAAAAAAGAATAGAAGAGTGGGGAAGAGAACTATTTTTCCACTCTCTTATTTGCTGAAGCATTTAAGGAATTTTAAGGAATTTTTATACTGTGACTGTATTTGTATGAAATATTTTAATAAATGTATCTGTATATGTTAAATATTTTTATTCTACAAAAGAGAATAAATGTTGAAGCTGAAGCCCCAATACTTTGGCCACCTGATGCAAAGAGCCAACTCATTAGAAAAGACCAGGAAGCTGGGAAAGATTGAAGGCAGGAGGAGAAGGGGATGACAGAGGACAAGATGGTTGGATGTCATCACTGACTCAATGGACATGTGTTTGAGCAAGATTCAGGAGATGGTAATGGACAGGAAAGCCTGGCATGCTGCAGTCCATGGGGTTGCAAAGTCAGACATGACTGAGCAATTGAACACCACCACCAACAATTTACTAGAGGTTGGCCATCAAGTTAAAATACATAAACAATATTACTTAATTTTATTCCAGGTTGAACGCGCTTGGTTACATCCTGAAGCATGCTGACACTGCGGGTTTATTCAGTGAAAGTCGGAGACACAGTTTACCTGGGACAGCATGCAGGACTCCTGGAATTGCTGTGTTAATGCTTAATTTCATTGCAGTTTTGCAGAAGACAAATTATACTGTACAATAATTCAAACATGTTGAACTTAAGCAATGTCACTGAATAGATCATATATTATAATGTAATATCAATAAATCATTTTTATACACATTTGCCTATGTTTCTACCTTGCATAATGGCAATAATTGACAGATAAATGACTGCAATAAAGGTGATCATAAAGGTGTGTGAAGGCTAGTATGAGAGCAAAGAGTGGAGAGAACTTGCTAAACCTCTGTTTCTGCACTGGTATAAGGAGGCGGGTAAGTAATGTCTGCCTATGAAAGCTGCAAGGAGGAGAAATGACATAATGGCAGGAGGACCCCCTACTTAGGGGGTAGGATCCAGGAGATGATGGTTGATTTCAGCTGTTTGAGGTTTGCTTCTCAGGCAGGTGTGTTCAAAGTTGGGAGGAGCAGTGGCCTGGAGCCAAAAGCAGGGCGGGTGAAGAGGCTGCTTCTGGGAAGAGGGACTCTTAGCTCCCCTGCTAATGGCATGTATTCAATGTGGAAAGAGAGAGCCAGGAATCAAGCCGTTGCAGGAAAGTAGCCTGGGAGGAGGCATCCAAGGATGCCTCTCCAGGGCTGGGTTCTGTGGAAGAGGCACACTTCCTTGAGTTTCTTGTCTCTTACCTCCCTATCTCTGTAAACCTGTGATGGCATTTATTACTGGCTACCTTTTCAGAATTTGTGTAGGTAGTATAGCATAACATAGAGGTTAGGCACTAGAGCCAGTCTACCTAGGTGCTAGCACTGCCACTTACTAACTCTCCTGTGACCTAATTAAGTCTTGAAGTCTTGGTTCCCTTATCTATAGAGTGAAGATTATTGTTACTCCTTTCTTCAAAGATTTGTTGGGAAGCTTAAATAAACAAATATCTATATAATGCTTAGAATAGACTTCTAGCATCCCAGTCTAGCATGTAAGAAGCTTGGATGTCACCACTCTGTACTATCAACAAGTAAAAACCTGAACAAACTGATAAAAAAAACCCTCTTAGATCCATAAGAGATGTGAGGTCACACGGCAAATTGCTGTCCCCCAAACTGAAGAGACTGGTGAAACAGAGAAATCCATGAGCACAACCTCTATTGGAACCAGTGCCAGGGTAGGAAAACCTGAACCGAAGTGACTGTTATGTTCTTTTTTTTTTTTTTTTTTTTTTGCTTTGTTTATAGGATTTTAAAGGTAACTCATCTTAAATGAAGTCAGTTTTTACAGGATTAATATAAAGTAAGTAACTATTAAAGGAGGCTCAGTGTGGATAAGTCTGAAAGTTAAAAACTCCAGGGGACCAGAATTGAAAGAGACACATGTACCCCCATGTTCATCGCAGCACTGTTTACAATAGTCAGGACATGGAAGATGTCCATCGGCAGACGAATGGATAATAAAGCTGTGGTACGTATACACAATGGAATATTACTCAGCTATTAAAAAGAATGCATTTGAATCAGTTCTAATGAGATGGATGAAGCTGGAGCCCATTATACAGAGTGAAGTAAGCCAGAAAGATAAACACCAATACAGTATATTAATGCATATATATGGAATTTAGAAAGATGGTAACAATGACCCTATATGTGAGACAGCAAAAGAGACACAGATGTAAACAACAGTCTTTTTGGACTCTGTGGGAGAAGGCGAGGGTGGGATGATCTGAGAGAATAGCATTGAAACATATATATTATTATATGTGAAGTAGATCGCCAGTCTGGGTTCGATGCATGAGACAGGGTGCTCAGGGCTGGTGCACTGGGGTGACCCTGAGGGATGGGATGGGGAGGGAATTGGGAGGGGGGTTCAGGATGGGGAACATATGTACACCTATGGCTGATTCATGTCAATGTATGGCAAAAACCACTATAATATTGTAAAGTAATTAGCCTCCAAATAAAATAAATTAATTAATTAAAAAAAAAACCTCCAGGGGAACCCAGTCACAGAGGATCCCAACACTTCTGTGGGCTTTCTCTCCAGAAGCCTTACCAAGTTTTCTTGGTGAAGATCAGAGAAAATTCCCCTAATGATTTTCTTGTTTTTATTAATATTAATTGATCTAAAAGATAGTAGTTTATTCAAAATAATAATGGCAACAATATATTTGATTGTGTATTTATATATCATGTATGGTATACATATATATGCTTGCATAATAGCAAAATGAAGGACAGCAGTGATATGAGGGACAGGAAGAAAGACTTTGGATTATTATTATAAGATACTTGCACTTAAAAAAGAACAAAGGGTATGCTACACCAGGAGATAAAATAGAATAATATAAAAGGATCAATTGAAAGCACAAGAGGCAGAAAAATAGTGAGAGAAAAAACTAGGAACTATGAACAAAGACAACAAATAGAAAACAGTAATAAATATGGTAGATAGCAACCCAACTATATCCAGTTACTTTGAATGTCAATGATCTAAATACACCAATTAAGGCAGAGATGGTTAAAGTGGATTGAAAAACAAGACCCAGATATATTTTGTCTAGAAGAAATCCACTTTAAATATAAAAATGTATATAGATTAAAAATAAATGAATGGAGAGAGATACACCATAATAACACTAACCAAAAGAAACTGGGAGTAGCTATATTATTTTCAGGCAGAAGAGATTTCAGAACAAGGAAAGTTATCAGAAATAATAGAGGGCATTATATAATGATAAAGGGGTCAGTTCTCCAAGGAAACAGAACAGTCCTCAACATGTATGTGCCTGACAATGAAGCATCAAAATATGTGAAACAAAAATGGGCAGAACATGAGGAGAAATAGATAAATCCACTATTATAGTTGGAGACGTCAGCACGTCCTTATCAGAAATGGGCAGACCCAGCAAGCAGAAAAGCATAAGGATTTTCAACAATGCCATCAATCAACTGGATATGATTGACAATTATAGATTAATGTACCTAACAACAGACTACACATTTTTCTCAGGCTCATATGGAGTATCCACCAAGATATAGCATATTCTAGACCATAAAATAAGATAGACCATATTCTAGACCATAAAACACCTAACTATTAAAGGAATAGAGATCGTGCAATGCATGCTCTCAGACAGCACTAGAATTAAATTAGAAACCAAAAGCATAAAAATAACTGGAAAATCCCAAGATACATGGAGATTAAACAACACAATTCTAAATACATGAGTCAAGGAGGAAATTTCAAGAGAAATTTAAAAATATTTTGAGCTAACTGAAAATGTAACTTAAAATTTGTAAGATGCAGCAAGCCAGTGGTTAGGTGGAAATTTATAACACTGAATGCATATATTAGAAAAGGAAGATTTACAATCAATAATCAAAATTTCCACTTTAGGAAACTAGAAAAAGAACAAATAAAATCAAAAGTAAACAAAATGAAGGAAATAAAACTTAAAAATTAAGAAATTGAAAAATAAGAAATCAAGAGAGAAAGCCAACAAAACCAAAAACTGGCTCTCTGAAAAGATCAGTAAAATCAATAAGACTCTGGCCAGGTGAAATAAGAAGAGAGAGAGAAGACACAAATTACTAATATCAGACATGAAAGAGGGGGCATCATTAAGTCCCATGAGAACTAAAAGGAAAATAAATATTATAAATAACTCTATGCCCACAAATTGTATTAATATAATCTAGATGAAATGGACCAGTTCCTTGAACACACAATCTGTCAAAATGCACAGAAGGATCTGAAAAGGCTTATATGTATTAAATTTCTATCAAAGAAATTGAATCAGTACAAAACAAAATGTAGCACTCCAGATGGGTTCATTGGTGAATTCTACCAAACATTTAAGGAAGAAATTATACCAGTTCTCTACAGCCTCTTTCGGAGAGTAGAAGCAGGGAGACTATTTCCTAACCCTGTCAATGAGGCCAGACAAATACCAAAACCAGACAAAGACATTACAAGAAAAGGAAATTATAGACCAATATCTTGGGAACATAGATGCAAAAATCCTCAACAAAATAATAGCAATATAAATCCCACATTGTGTAAAAATAATTATGTACCATAATCAAGTGGGATTTATCCCAGGTTTGGGAGGTTGGTTCTACATTCAAAAATCAATTAATGTGGAAGGGATAAATTGGGAGATTGGGGTTGACATATACACACTACAGTAAAATAGATGACTAATAAGGACCTACTACATAGTGCAGGAAACTCTACTCAATACCCTGTAATGACCTATATGGGAAAAAGATCTTAAAGAGTGGCTGTTTGATCCCTGTGTCAGGAATAACCCTTGGAGGAGAGAATGGAAACCACTCCAGTATTCTTGCTTATAAAATCTCACGGACAGAGGAGTCTGGTGGGTTACAGTCCATGAGGTTGCAAAGAGTTGCACACAACTCAGCACTATGTATATGTGTAACTGATTCACTTTGCTGTGCAGCAGAAACCAAGACCACATTGTAAATAAATTATAATCCAATAAAAATTAATTAGAAATCAATTAATGTAACCCATTACATCAGTAGGCTAAAGAAAAATCACATAATCAAATCAACAAGTGTAGAAAAAGCATCTGACAAAATGCAACACTCAATTAAAACCTTCAGTAAACCAAGAATAGAGGGGAATTTCCTCAACTTGATTTTTAAAAAAATCTACAAAAGCCTACAGATAGCATCATGCTAAAAGCTTTCCCACTAAGAACAAGAACAAAGCAAAGATCATACTATCAGCTTTCCCACTTCTTTTCAATATTGGAAGTTCTGGCTAGTGCAAGAAGAAAAATAAAAAGAAATATATACAGACTGGGAAGGAAGAAATAAAGCTATCTTTGTTCATAGATAACATTATTATTTATGCAGAAAATCCGAAAGAATCAGTCACAACAACAGCAAACTCCTGGGACTAAGAATCTATTATAGCAAAGTTGTAGGATTTAAAGTTAGTATAAAAGTCAATTATTTTCTTATATACCTACAATGAAAAGCCGAATTTGAAATTTTAAAAACCTACAATATTATTTAATTCACCACCCTCCAAAATAAAATAGATAAAATTCTAAGAAAATAATACAAGATCTATATAAGAAAAACTATAAAACTCTGATGAAGAAATCAAAGTACTAAATATAGGACACATAGTCCATGTTTATGGATAAGAAGACTTAATACTGCCAAGATGTAAGTTCTTCCCAATTTGATCTATAAACTCAAAGCAATTGCAATCAAAGTCTCATCGAGTTATTTGGTCTATATCAACAAAACTATTCTAATGTTTATACAGAGAGGCAAAAGACCCAGAATAAGCCAACACAGCGTTGAAGAAGAACAGAGTCAAAGGACCGACACAACTCAACTTCAAGACTTGCTGTAAAGCTACAGTTATCAACACAATATGGTATTGCTGAAAGAATAGACAAATAGATCAGTGGAATGGAACTGAGAGCCCAGAAATAGACCCACATGCATATGAGGTCTGTACACAAAGCTAATCTTTGACAAAGGAGCAAAGACAATACAATGGAGAAAAGATAGTATTTTCAACAAAAGAGTGAAACAATTGGACTTCCACATGTAAAAAAAGTGAATCTAAACACAGACTTTATAACTTTTACAAAAATTAACTCAAAAATGAATCATAGACCTATATTAAAGATGTAAAACGCTAAAATTCCTAGAAGATAACATAAGAGCAAGTCTAGATGACCCTGGGTTTGGCAATGACTTTTTAGATACAATGCCAAAGGCATGATACATGAAAGAATTAATAAGCTAAACTTCATCAGAATTAGTAATTGCTCATCTACAAAAGACTGTCAAGAGAATGAGAAAATAGCCACAGACATTAGTAGAAAATATTTGCAAATGATATATCTGATAAAGGACTATTATCCAAAATATACAAAGAACTCTTGAAACTCAGCCATAAGAAAATAAACACCCTGATTAAAATATTGGCCAAAGACATTTACCAGACACTATATCAGGGAAAATATATAGATGGTAAATATGCATATGAAAGGATACTCCACTTCATATGTCATCAGGGAAATGCAAATTAAAACAATGAGTATATGGAGCAGCAGGAACTCTCATTCTTTGTTGGTGGGAATGATAAGGTATAGCTGCTTTGGAAGAGAAGTTAGCAGTTTCCTATAAAAATAAGTATACTGTTATCACACAATCCAGCAATTAGGCTCTTTGATATTTTCCCAAAAGAGTTGAAAACTTATGTGCACACAAAACTCTGCCAATGGATGTTGACAGCAACTCTATTCATAATTGCTGCAAGGTGGAAGTATCGAAGATGTCCTTCACTGGGTGAATGGATAAACAAACTGTGGCACATCTAGACAAAGGAATATTATTCAGCACTAAAAACAAATTAGCTATCAAGTCATGAAAACACATAGAGGAAACTTAAGTGCATATTACTAAGTGAAAGAGGCAGGGCTTGTATGATTCCAACTATATAGCATTCTGAAAAAGGGCAAACTATGGAGACAGTAACAGGATCAGTGGTTGCCAGCCATTAGAAGAGATGGAGGGAGCACAGAGGATATTTAGGACAGTGAAACTACTGTTGTACTACAGTGGTAGACTGTACCACTGTATTATAAAATTATCTGAACCCATAGAATGTACAACAGCAAGAGTGAATCTTAATGAAACAATGGTCTTCTGTTGATAATGATGTGTCAACCTAGGCTCATCAATTGTAACAAATGTACTATTCTAGTTGT
Source organism: Dama dama (assembly GCF_033118175.1). Lineage (NCBI taxonomy): Eukaryota > Metazoa > Chordata > Mammalia > Artiodactyla > Cervidae > Dama > Dama dama. The sequence continues at coordinate 53,100,278 of NC_083703.1, forward strand.
TGATCAGTTGATTAGTCATGTCCAACTCTTTGTGACCCCATGAACTGCAGCACACCAGACTTCCCTGTCCTTTGCCATCTCCGAGAGCTTACTCAAACTCATGTCCATTGAGTTGGTGATGCCATCCAACCATCTCATCCTCAGTCGTCCCCTTCTCTTTCTGCCTTCTTTAGAAGCATCAGGATATTTTCTAATGAGTCAGCTCTTTGCATCTAGTGGCCCAAGTACTGGAGCTTCAACTTCAATATCAGTCCTTCCAACTAATATTCAGGGTTGACTTCCTTTAGGATTGACTGGTTTGATCTTCTTGCAGTCCAAGGAACTCTCAAGAGTCTTCTCCAGCACCACAGTTCAAAAGTATCAATTCTTTAGCACTCAGCCTTCTTTATGGTCTAACTCTCACATCCATACATGACTACTGGAAAAACCATAGCTTTGACTATACAGACCTTGGTTGGCAAAGTCATGTCTCTGTATTTTAATATGCTGTCTAGGTTTGTCATAGCTTTTCTTCCAAGGAGAAAGCAGCTTTTATTTTAATGACTGCAGTCACCATTCACAGGGATTTTTGGAGCCCAAGAAAATAAAATCTGTCACTGTATCATCATCTATTTGCCATGAAGTGAAGGGACCAGATGTCAAGATCTTCACTTTTTTAATGTTGAGTTTTAAGCCAACTTTTTCACTCTCCTCTTTCACTTTCATCAAGAGGCTCTTTAGTTCCTCTTTGCTTTCCGCCATAAGGGTGGTGTCATCTGCATATCTGAGGTTATTGACATTTCTCCCGGCAATCTTGATTCCAGCTTGTGCTTCAGCCAGTCCAGCATTTCCCATGATGTACCCTGTATGGAAGTTAAATAAGCAGGGTGACAATATACAGGCTTGACGTACTGCTTTCCCAAATTTGAACCAGTCTGTTATTCCATGTCGGGTTCTAATTATTGCTTCTTGGCTCGCATACAGGTTTCTCAGGAGGCAGGTAAGGTGGTTTGGTATTCCCATCTCTTTAACAATTTTCCACAGTTTGTCATGACCCACACAGTCAAAGGCTGTAGCGTAGTCAATGAAGCAAATGTTTTTCTGGAATTCCCTTGCTTTTTCTATGATCCAATGGATATTGGCAATTTGATCTCTGGTTCCTCTGCTTTTTCTAAATCCAGCTGGAACATCTGGAAGGTCTTGGTTCACATGCTGTTGAAGCCTAGCTTGGAGAATTTTGAGCATTACTTTGCTAGTAGTGTGTGAGATAAATGAGTGTGAGATAAATTGTGTGGTAGTTTGAACATTCTTTGGCATTGCCTTTCTTTGGGACTGGAATGAAAACTGAACTTTTCCAGTCCTGTGGCCACTGCTGAATTTTCCAAATTTGTTGGCATATTGAGTGCAACTCTTTCACAGCATCATCTTTTAGGATTTGAAATGGCCCAGCTGGAATTCCATCACCTCCACTTGTTTTTTTTGTAGTGATACTTCCTAAGGCCTACTTGACTTTGCACTCCAGGATGTCTGACTCTAGGTGAGAGATCACACCATCGTGGTCATCAAGATCTTTCTGATCTTTAAAAAGATCATCAAGATCTTTTTTGTATAGTTCTTCTGTGTATTCTTGCCGCCTCTTCTTAATATCTTCTGCTTCTGTTAAGTCCATACCATTTCTGTCCTTTACTGTGCCCATTTTTGCATGAAATGTTCCCTTGATATCTCTCATTTTCTTGAAGAGATTTCTAGTCTTTCCCATTCTATTATTTTCCTCTATTTCTATGCACTGATCACTTAGGAAGGCTTTCTTATCTTTCTTGCTATTCTTTGGAACTCTGCATTCAGATGGGTATATCTTTCCTTTTCTCCTTTGCCTTTTGCTTCTCTTTTTCTTTTTTTTCAGCTATCTGTAAGGCCTCCTCAGACAACCATTTTGCCTTTTAGCGTTTCTTTTTCTTGGGGATGTTTTTGATCACCACCTCTTGTATAAAGTTATGAACCTCCATCCACGGTTCTTCAGGCCCTCTGTCTATCAGATCTAATTCCTTCAATCTATTTGTCACTTCTGCTGTATAATATTAAAGATTTGATTTAGGTCATACCTGAATGGCCTAGTGGTTTTTCCTACTTTCTTCAATTTAAGTCTGAGTTTTGCAACAAGGAGTTCATGATCCAAGCCACAGTCAGCTCCTGGTCTTGTTTTTGCTGACTGTATAGAACTTCTCCATCCTTGACTGTAAAGAATATAATCAATATGATTTTGTTATTGATCATCTGGTGATGTCCATGTCTACAGTCATCTCTTATGTTTCTGGAAGAGGGTGTTTGCTATGACCAGTGCGTTCTCTTGGCAAAACTCTGTTAACCTTTGCCCTGCTTCATTTTGTATTCCAAGGCCAAACTTGCCTGTTACTTCAGATATCTCTTGTTTTCCTACTTTTGCTTTCCAGTCCCCTATGATGAAAAAGATGTCTTGTTTTTGGTGTTAGTTCTAGAAGGTCTTGCAGGTCTTCATAGAACTGTTCAGCTTCTTCCTGCACTAGTGGTTGGGGTATAGACTTGGATTACTGTGATATTGAATGGTTTGCCTTGGGAAGGAACAGAGATCATCCATCATTTTTGAGATTGCACCCAAGTACTGTATTTTGGACTCTTTTGTTGACTATGAGGGCTACTCCATTTCTCCTAAGGGATTCTTGTCCACAGTAGTAGGTATAATAGTCATCTGAGTTAAATTCACCCATTCTGGTCCATTTTAGTTCACTGATTCCTAAAAGGTTGATGTTCACTCTTGCCATCTCTTATTTGGCCACTTTCAATTTACCTTGATTCATGGATCTAACATTCCAGATTCCTGTGCAATATCATTTACAGCAATGGATTTTGCTTCTATCACCAGTCACATCCACAACTGGGTTTTGTTTCCACTTTGACTCAGCCTCTTCATTTCTTCTGGGATCATTTCTTTGCTCTTCTCCAGTAGCATATTGGGCAACTGCCGACCTGGGTTTTCATCTTCAGTGTCATATCATTTTGCCTTTTCATGCTGTTCATAGGGTTCTCAAGGCAAGAATGCTGAAGTGGTTTGCCATTTCGGTAGGAATATTTATAATGGGGGAAGCTATGCATATGTGGGAGCAGGGGAAATATGAGAAATGTCTGTACCTTTTGTTCAATGTTGCCATGAATCTAGAACTACTCTAAAAAATAAAATCCATTTATAGAGAAAGGGAAAGAACAAAAATAAGAATAATAATGATTGCTACTCAAGAATGGTATATAGGACTCAGTAAGATAATGGATGTGAAATACTGAGCACAATATCTGGCACATAGCAAGCACTCAATAGATTTTCAAAAATCCTTAGAACAGTAACTTACAGATTTACCCTGTCAATGAAGGTTAGATATCACATTTTTTTAAAGTGATTCCAATTGGTCACTTCATTCATTTATTCATTTATTCATCTACAATATCATTTACTTCTTTGGTCTTTAATGAATATCTATGTGCACTTCATCTACACCAGACACTGCTAAGTGTGGAGGATGTGGAGCTAAAGGAAACCTGGTTTTTGTCCATGACAAGTACTAGTCTAAGATGGGGAGAGATGACCCAGATGACTTTAAGCCAAGTGGTCTAAAAAGACACAGTGAAGGGAGTCATAGATGAAGCAGGGGCCAACTGTGTTTGGGTGCAGTGAGGTGGGAGGGAAATGGAGAAGGTTTCTCAGAAGAGGGAAAATTTTCCTGGAGAGCACATAAATGTATGCATGGAAATGGAAAAAAATAGATCCTTTCCTGTATAACAAACCGCAAGAAAACATACTGACAAAACAACCACCTGCTCTGTGGCTGGTTAGGCTCCTGGACAGTTCCTGCTGGTTTTCACTCCAATTTAAATTTCTTCAATAGATATAGGGAATATTTACTTTTATTGAATGAATTTTGATAATTTGTGTCTTTTAAGGAATTCATTTTACCTAAGTTGCCTGATTTATTGACAAAACGTTGTTCACTTATTCCTCCATTTTGTTTAAATAGCTGTAGCTCTTCTCATGATATTTGTAATTTGTATATTGTTTAATTTTTCCCAGTCAGTTTGGCTAGAAATATATCAGTGTGATTCATTTCAAAAAAACCCCTTTTAGTTTCGCTGGCCGATAGGATGTTTGCAGAGGTGAAATGTATAATTTCAATTTTTGACTTTCAGATTGTCCCCTCGATGGGAAAGAGGGGGCCCACCAATTTGCCTTTTCTTCCTTCCTGCTGGACAGCCTGTGGCTTTTGCCTTGAGCTGTAACAGTCACCTGGAACCTGTAGGTGGAAGCTACATGTGGAGGATGACAGTGAGGTAAGACAAGGAAGCCTATGTCTCCCTAACTGTTTCCCTTGGCTCTTATACAAGAGAAATTAATGCCCATCCTGTTTAGGAGCCTGGCAGTTTGGGTTTCCCTGCTGTGGTCACTGAGCACAGATCCCAACCAATGGAACAAGTCCACCTGATTTTGGGGTTCAGCAGGCAGGCCCACTGCACCTCATACTTCACTACCACCTCTAGCTTTAAGTCTACCAGAAACAAATGTGGTGCTGTGGCCTTGGCCTGCTGTTACTTTGTTTTATTGTTAAATTCTTCAGAAGCCAAGTTGTGGAGGGGTGTTTAGCTATAGCTCTAAGACACAAGTGCTTGGAGTTGATTAGAAATTCTACATGGACTTCTCCCATCACACCTTAGGAGATTTCCCTGAGGATGGGAACCCAAAGGCAGGGTCATGCTCTTGTTGGTTTTTCATCTCCCTGGAGAGAGACTGGCAGAAAGGACGCATTCAGGAGACGCTGGCTAATGCTTGACAGAGTTAAGGTCTGGGACAGGCCTCATGGAGATGGGAGGAAATGGAAACCTCTGGATTTCCTTGTTTCTGATAGAAATCAGAGCAGAAGTATGTCTATTTAACCCCGCCTCTCCTCACTCTGAACTGGAGCCCAGCCCCAAGGGGCGCTTGAGAGAGGGGCAAAGCATCAAGAGATGAGATGAGCTTCCCCCTCCACAGCTGGGAGCCTGCTGTCCTACAGAGACTGGGAGGCCCAGCTGCATTCAGACACCAGAAACGGACCCTGGTGAGAGCTCCTTGACACTGGGAGCAAACATGGACACAGATTCTGGTGCTGACTGCCCACCTGGGGCACTTGAATTGGGCAGCTGAGGCTGAACCAGGTTGAGATGAGAAGGGGGAGAGGAGGCAGCTAGGGCAGAGCAGTAGAGCCCACGAACGGAACGGGCCTCAAGCCATCACTATAGGACCACACTTCCAGTGCAGCTAGAGGTAGGGGAGAACTCTGGGGGCCCAAATCTGGGGGGACACAGTGCAGAAAGCCTGCATTTACACACCAGCCACGCGCTGGGCTTCCATGGTCATACTGCATCAGTACCAGTGAAGTGGAACTTTATGGTTTTTCTCTAAATTTCCTCTCTCCCTGCTCCAACTCTAATGGATCAAGCAACAAAAGAAGAAGGAGGAAGTAAGAGAAGGGCATGGACAGTGCCTCCTGCAAGCCTGGGTCAGGCTTGAGTTGAGCATAGGGAAGAAACCCTGAGCTGGATGTGAGCCTGAAGCTTCTGTTTAGATGGGACTGGTCCCTTAGGTCCCACCAGTGAGGCATGATCGCCAAAATGAGGTTAGTCACCACCGGTGATGGAAGACTATGGGATCTGCTTGGGGCGATTTCAAGGGGCACAGACTAAGGAACCATGAGAGCATGTGTGAAGGCAGAGAAGGTTCCCGTGGAGTTAGCTTGCTTTGGCTGCAAGAGGAGGTATGTGGCACAAGTTGGCGTGAGCCCAGTGTGAGCAGAGGCTGGACCACCACCCACAGCTGCTCTGTAGAAGGTTCCAGTGGAGACTGAAGTCTCTTCTCACTCTGATGCCTGTAGAGGGTCCTGGAAGGGTTCCCTTCGCTCCACAATGTCTGAACCTGCCTAGACAAGTCACTCCCTCCCAAGGCAGTCAATCTATTTTTGGACATCATCTTAGTGCAGTTTCCTAAACTGATTTGAAATGTCTCCCTAGTTTTGCACCTGGAACCACAGGGAACCAGCCCATTCCTTTTGGATATTGGAACGTGGAGAGCACAGCTTCCCCAATGCCATCCCTCCTCCAGAAGGATATGGCCCCAGCCCCACTGTCTCCTTCTCTACCACCTTAGGCGAAGCAGCAGTCTTGTAGAGTCAGTGCTGTGTGATCACACTCTTTTTAACATTTATTTTGAGGGCAGTTGTGAGTGTCACAATGGATGGCTAACCATCATCCCCCCCAACTCCACAGTGACCCAGGGGAGGAGCAGGAAAGTGCCAACTGCAGGCTGGGGATCAGCAAACAGTCCAGACCGTCTTCTCCCCCAGGATCCATTTGGAGAGTCGCTGGGTCAGGTGCCACTCTGTGCCCACAACATTGAGGGCATAAGGGCTGAGCAGGGCCATGGGGCTCACACACCAGGCAGCATCGGGGAGAAGCTCAGGGAACGTGCAAAAGTGATCAAGTGATGGGCCAGGATGGAACCAGCCCAGCCTGGGAGCGAGGGAAGGGGTGTGTGCTGGAGGCTGGAGTTCTGGATCCAGGCCGCCTTGGGGGATGGAGTGTTTCCCAGGCTTGATAATGATTATGGCAGGGGCTCACTCCACAGGCAAGTCCTGCCTGCTCCGTGTTCCCAAGTTTGTCTGGGGCCACCTGGGCCCTTCACTCAGCCACATCAACGGACAGCATGGCCTTGATTGCGGGGAACTTGTTGCAGGAGAAGTTGGCAAGCAGCTGTTTGGTGCCACTCCGGGTGGGCAGGATTTCAAAACGCACGCGGGACCGCTCTTTGGGGCGCAGGGCTGGCACGCTGATGGAGAAGGGTAGGAGTCAGTGTGAGGCCTCAAGTCCTCTGGTCAAGGTCACTGCTCCTTCAACTCCCTCTAGCTGCCTCCCTGGGTCATTGAGCCCTTTCAGCCCTGGGACCCCCTCAGCAAGGGAAGGTAGGGGTCCCATGAGCTCCCAGATAGAAGGACCAGCTCCAAGCACTGAAGGCCTGGACTTCTTTTGAGTTCAAGTTTGGTGTACCCCTAAACCAAATGCAAGTGTGCATCCCTATGGGCAGATTCCCAAGTTCAGAGGCTAGCAGAGTTCTGTCTACCCTGCCTGGGGTTCCGGGGAGGTCCCTCTGACCCCCTCCCACCATCCCCTACCAGCCCCTCAGTGTGGGACTCACTCGATCTTGAGGCTGCCCAGGAGCAGGCCGCTGCCCTCCACCATCAGCACGCAGTCCTTCACTGGCTCATCCAGTGGGTTGGAAAACAGCATCTGCACGTTCACGGGCTTTTGCACCCGGGCCTCGTCCAGCACCTGCGGGGACAGGGCTTGACAGGGTCAGGGCTAGACTGCTTGTCTCATCTGCCCTTGAAAGCCGATGGGGTGGTGCCTGAGACTTGGTCATGGGAAAGATATTGCTGGGGACAAAGGAAGGGAGGACCATTTGGTTTAGTCCTCCTAAGTGCCAGTGCCATCCATGCAGGGGGTCCCTAAGAAATTGCTGTCATCCCCAGGCTACAGACAGGACACCCAAGCCCAGACGGAGAGGCGGCAGGTTGCAGCAGCTGAAAGCACTTAAGTTCCCAGCTGGGTTCGGAGGCCTTTTCTCATTTCATCTAGGGAAGGGCAGCCCCCGCTTCCCAGACATGTGGTCTGCACAGGGCCCTTTATCAGGGGTTGGTCAGAGAAGCAACCTGGACTATTTGTTTGGTCCCAAAGATGAAAGCTTGCACTCTTGCTGAGAAGCAGCCAAGCCTGAGCAGATGCATCACCTCCCTGGGCCTTGACTCCCTCCCTGATAAAGAGGGCTTATCCCTCCCTTCCTCATTCCTTGGACTAGAAAGGAACAAATGAGATCATGGATGCAGAGGAATGTGTTTTGGAAACAGAAACTGAAACTAGGTGACGGGTAGAGTTTTCTTTTGAGGATCCCTAGAGGTAGCTGCAGAGAAGGCAATGGCACCCCACTCCAGTACTCTTGCCTGGAAAATCCCATGGACGGAGGAGCCTGGTGGGCTGCAGAACATGGGGTTGCCAAGAGTCGGACACGACTGAAGTGACTTAGCAGCAGCAGCAGAGGTAGCTGCTTTTTGTTCATCTGGCTTTCCTTTTTCTTGCCACCAATTCTCCCTGCAACCCTTTTATAGTAATAAACCTGCAGTTCAGATTGACCCAGTAACAGAGATTTCTGGTTCCAGAGCCGTTTTCTCTTCTTGCTAGACTTTGCAATGCCTGCCAATAATTTGTGCATAATTGAAATGTTTTAGAGACCATGGTCTATACCACAATTTCTCCCATGGAACTCATTAGGTGTATGACATGATTTGAAGGGTGAAGCATAATTTTATGCCATTGGGACCCAAGAATATATATAAATGTTGCCATATTTTTTCACACTGATATTCAATTTGAGATTTTCCTATATTTATTTTCCTTTCTTTATGACTGCTTAGCACTCTATCCTATTGACCTAAATCTATAAATACACCCAAAGAAGAGGATAGGAGCCACCCCAGAAACCTGTGTCTGATATTGTCAGTAGGTCATGGGCCAATGTGAAGAATGTCAGCCTTTGAAATACAGTTCAGATTGTATGATCTGGTTCTAAAGTCCTCAATGCCTACTCCCAATCATAAATAAGACAATAGGGTGTTGCCCAAATTATTATCTTTTCATACAGATCACCCACGTGCCCTGCTCTGAGTCAGCTCTGCATTAATTCATTCAGTCAAGATTAGATCATCTTGATTCTCTGAAGGTAAAGTAAAGGAGAAGTTGTGCTAAGAGCAAATTCATACAAAGATGTCTGAAAGAAGAAAGAGCAGATATTTTAAAAAAGGATTAAATAATTCCCAGGCTGTGTGTATTCTGATTTCCTTTTAAAAGATGTTAACGTTCTCTTGAAAGATGAAGCTGATTTGATATGGACATCTAAAAGATGTAGAGCAAATTTTTGAAAAAAAGAGAAAGCTATAAGCAAGTTTGAGGATACTGGATAAGGAAATATAATGGGGGAGAAACTAACTTTATCAAACACTGATAACTTTCACCCTGAATGTTTCATTTCACAGCCTCAAAAATGGCAAACGGCACTTGCTCCCTGTCATTCTACAGGGGTGGGGCACGATTCTTGGAAACACCCTAGGAAACCGGAGAGGCTTCTACAATCCTGGATGAAAACTAGGTGGGTGGGACAGAAGGCAAGCCTGGAGCCCAGATGCTCTGTTCTGGTCCTGCTGGTGGAGGGGCCTCTTTCTGTTTCACAACCACCATGATGGGCCTAGAACGGGGGTGGCTCCCTCTCCCTAACCTTGGAGATGGTAGATCACTCTGGCCCCCATTCTGAAGCACAGTCCAGACTAACCAGGACAATGAGAGAGCTCTATTTCAGGCTAGTGTCAAGGAGCAGGCCCTGGGTCCCCCTGTCATCTGTCTGACATCAGGAATCCCTGAAGCTGGGGTGTAGCTTAGGGAGGGTGGAATGAAGGCAGTCACAAGTTACTCTAGAAATCTGGGGCTAGGGATTCTAGTGACATTGTGATGGAACAACAACAACAAAAAAGGCAATTGCTGTCTAGACTTCTGGGGCAGATGGTGCAGCAGACTTGTGAGGAGTCTAACCCATGAAGCTCTCTGGGGTCCCCAGGGAAGACCCCATCTTCCTTATCCATTCATCTGCCTATCCTTGCCTGCCAGCCCGTCATCCCTAGATTTGGGCTGTCTGGCTCTGGCTGCCTCCATCCTGGGCTGAGGTTGGTGTGGGTAGGGATAGGCTTGGAGTCAGCCCCGTACTTCCAGCACCAGTGCTGAGGAAGGGACAGAGTGGTCCCAAGTGCCTCTCACAGACCTGTGAGAGCCCGTATGCCTGCGTTCCTGAGAGGGAGCCTGGGAGCAGAGCCTGCAGCCAAAAAAATGAGGCATCCTCATTGTCAACTACTGGGGAGATGCTGCTGCTGGGTATGGATTGGCCAGATGTCTTGGAAAGGGCCTGAGGTCTAGCCCTTGCTCTGGCAGTATTTGGCAATTCCTTTCTCTCTGGGTCTCAGTTTACTCATGTGTGAAATGGAAGGGCATGAGAGCTTAAGACCAGGTTTCTAAGAGTCTACAATTCTGTAACTCTGGGGTCTAGAGTCAAGAGATGCATGTGAGTTATGCCCATTTCTGATTTGCTCTACAAATGTGTCTGGGGGCTGGGCTGTGGGTTCCCTGAAAGCAGGACCCAGCTCTTGAGATCTTCTGTGATTCCTGAGCCTGGCACAGCCCAGGACACAGCAGATGTTCAGAGCAAGTGAGCTGAAGAGCCCTCCAGCTGCTCCTCAACTGGCATCCCCAGTGGGTCTAGAGCTGCAACCAAAGAAGCCGCAGGGCAACATGCCCATGGATCCTTCCAGAGAGGGAGCAAGGACATGCTGTGCTGTGCCACTGGCAGGATCTTAGTTCCCTGACTGGGGATTGAACCTGCACCCTTGGCAGTGACAGCATGGAGTCCTAACCACTGGACCACTGGGATTTCCCAAGGACACTGCTCTGAGCAGAACTCTTGGCTGATCTTTTGGCAGAGGCTGGAGCCAATGTGGGCCCTGTGCTTGGCCTGTCAGCAGAGAGGGCTTTCCTTGTGGTCTGGGAGGGCTGGGCTAGCACAGAGCAGTGCCCCTTCAGCATCCCTTTACCTCGAGGGTCAGGGTGGGGTTGTCCAGGATGACATCCCTCTCCACCACCACCTCAGGCTCGTCGGTGACCTGGCAAACGGCTGTGGTCCGGATCATGTTGTCCGCCTTCAGGTACTTCTCGTACTGAGCATATGTGATCTTTACAGGGTGCTCTATTTCTGGAAGAAGAAACCAGGGAGCAGGGTGAGAGGGGGTGGGGTTGGCTTCTGAAACCTTAAAAGCTGATGCCAAGCTGAGCCAGTGTGGGCTGGCCGGGAGCACCTGGAGCCCAGGCTTGCCTGAGTCCTCCCTGCCGGGCCCTGGGGGAACACCTGCCTGCTTCATACCAGCTGCAGAGGGGGGGCCCTGAGACCAAGAAGCTGGCTGGCTAGGTGGATTCCAGGAGGAATCCTCCCTCAGGATTTCCTCCCTCAGGCTTCCTCCCTGTCCTGGTAAATATCAGAGGGCAAATTTCCATCTAAGGGGCAGGGAAGAATATGAGTATTAACTCATTGCCCAATAAGGAAAACAGTAATGATGACAACATGATAATAACTAGCAAGGGAAGCCAGGGGCTGGCTACATAGGAGCTCGGTCCTCTCAGGTGACCGTATAGCCTGGGATCCTATTGCAACAGCATCTGAACCACCACCCTACTTCTGGTCTCTCCTGCTTCCAAGTCACCCACACACACCAGTCAGGTGGGCTTTAGAAGCACTTTTCCCCCAAATCATGTCACTCTTCTTCTGTGTCACCTGAAAAATCTCCTGTGGTCCCTCACTGCCTCAGGAATAAAGTTCAGACCCCTCAGTATGGTCCTGTGTCAACCTCTTTCTCAAAAGACTGTTCCTTCCCACACTTCTCATTGTCCTTTTGACACCACAGGTGCTTACCACTTCCGTGCGCTGAGTCACAAGCTCCCCTCAGATGGAAGGGCCTTCCCCAGCTTTTCTCCGTTTCTCTGGCTCCTCCCCAAGCCCCAAGACCCCTCTCTGACTCACTGGGCAAGCAACCGGGGGCCTCGCCTGCCTCTGGGTGCTCTCCCCCTCCCTCATGCAGTCATGCTAGGTGGTCGGGGGGGTCCCCGGCACCTACAGGTCACACACTCCTTGAGGTGAGGCTGAAATGAGGGAGCTGTCTCAGCTTTTAGCACTGGAGGGATTTACCCAGCCTGCCCCAAATATGGAGACAACAGGCCCTGGCATCCACTGGTCCAGCTCCCTTGGCCAGTGAACCCTGAGGCTCAGGAAAGGAGGGAGACTTAACAGTCATCCAGAGAGTAGGTGATGATGTCAGGACTCCAAGACCATTTTGCCTGCCTCCTCCTGCCTTCCCATTTAACTCTGTTGCCTCTTGTAGAAGTACAGCTTTTTAAAAAGCGTTTCCCTCACATAACTTATTTTTGGCCTACAAAAATAGCTCTTCCCTTGAGCTTTGAAGGTAAATAACAGCCAGCTGGGTACTTTTGTTATAAGGAAGATTTCTGCTCAGTTCTGCCAGAAGACAGGTTGCTAGGGGATGCTGCCTTCTGACAGGTGTGATACCTCTCAGTCTCTCTGTAGACAAAATTTTTTCAAGATGGGCTGTATAAGTAATCAGTTTTTATTAGTTCCTTATGTGAAGCAAATAGCCACCCCACCCTTATTAATCTGCTTTGTTAAGTCCAGGCTTTTCATGACAGCTTGAAGGATTTTACAGGGCACACCTGCCTTCTAATCCTTTCACAGCCCGAGCCTCTCTCTGCTCCACCTCGTTCCCCTCCCATCTGTGCTACCCAGGAGAACCAACTCACTCTTCCTCCCAGAGGCTCAGGCCTCCAAGAAAACCCATCACTGTCTCTGGAAATCAAGAAACTTCACCCACCCACTGGAGCTGTGGGGGAACACTGGTGGGAATTCAAGCCCTCATGGTATGTTGCAACCCTTCTAGGGTCAAACCCGGAAAGTGATTCATTGTGGGATGGGGCTAAGGTAGGGTGGGAGCTGGAAAGGGGAAGGGGTCGCAGCAGTAAAACCTAGAAAATGGGTGGTGGCACTGGATTTCGTGTTAGGAAGTCTAGGACCAGGATCTGGCATTGCCACCTACTAGCTATGACACTTAATCATTTAAGGGAATCACAGTCTCTCCAAGCCTCAGTTTCTGGCTCTGTAAAAGGAATGCTGAAATCTGTCCTTGTAGAAGGTCAAATGTGATAGTACATAAGAGCATATAAGGAAGCGCTCTGCACACTGGGCAAAATGGTATGTGAGGGATATTGTGGTTTGCCTATTAACTGCCAATGTCTTCCTCCTTTTTCCTCCAGGGCATGAAAGTATTTTGGTTGGCACCACCCCCACTTGTACTGCTCACGATGTGCTGTTTCCTTCCTTAATCAGTTGATTTGGTTCCAATAGGAATGCTCCAACCCCAAGAGAATACCAGCTACCATGAATATGTGGCATCCCAGCAGCCTACAGGTTGCATTACCTTCTTCAGGATTCAGGGATTTAGTGACAGAGTCCTTCCACACCTCGTGTACAAGTGTGCCGTTATAGACGATGGTCCAGGCTGTCATATTCACCGTCACTGTCTTGGTATCACTTGTTAGGTTTTTGAGCATTAGGATCAGGTTGACTTCTTTGCCCACTTCCAGTACACCAGCGATCTTGAACTTCCCAGATATGCTAGGCTCCCGTTCCTCTCTTGCCAGGCTGCTTGCAGATGTTGCGCTAAATGACGCTCTGGGTTTAAGCTTCCCCAAAGCCTTTTCAAACACTTGTCTTTCCTGGCTGGAACCTGTGTGGTGGGAAAACAGAGAAGTATCTCAGAGATGTGGTGGTAATGTGAACAAAGAACAGTGCCCTGCCTGGAAAGGTGGCCTGGAACTAACAGTGGTTCTGCTGCTTGCACAATGATTCTAATCCAAGCAAGTGTCTGACCTCCTCCAGGTCCCCATTTCACCCTCCTTAACATGTGTCTGACCTCCAAGCAAGTGTCTGACCTCCCCCAGGTCTCCATTTCATTCTCCTTAACTCAGAGCCCAACTCTTCCAATCAGCTCAAATTTCCATCGAGCTGTAGGGAAAGTTGCATAAAATACCTAGCTTGATATTTGGCTTAGGTTAATTAGGTTAGATCCCATCCTTCCTTCACTCTCTCCATCTCTCCTTCCCTTCATTCCTTCCTCCTTCCCTCCTTTCTTTCTTTTAATAAAAAGTCCTTTGTGAGACTTAAAGAACAAAGTGGGTGTTAATCGCTCAGTCATTATGTCTGACTCTTTGCAACCATGGACTGTAGCCCACCAGGCTCCTCTGTCTATGGAATTCTCCAGGTAAGAATACTGGAGTGGGTAGCCATTCCTTTCTCCAGAGGATCTTCCTGACCTAGAGATTGAACCCAGGTCTCCTGCATTGCAGGCAGATTCTTTACCATCTGAGCCACCAGGGAAGCCCAAAGAACAAACTGATAATTTAAAAAAATAACAAGTCTGAGCTCAAAAAAGTTAGAATGAGTTCATAAGTGAAAAAACTATGATTTAGAATTACCTCACTGAAAAAAATTCCAAACCACTTTATTATGTTATTCTGCTTTATTTCTAATGATGCTTTGGGAATTGGAGAGTGGAACTTTTGTCTATGTCAGTTGACAAGAACTTCCCACAGTTGGTATGGTTCCAGGTTACGACTAGTTTAATTGTTGAGAGAATTCAGGTTTCAAAAACACAGAGGCTGAACCGCAGGATGGGTTCAGCCTTTGCTGTGGGTGCTGCTAAATGTGATACTATAAATAGTCCCCAGAAAATGGCCAAGATCATGGCCAAAAAATCACGGCTCTTGGGGCACAAAGTGCTGATAACCAGCTCCAAGCCTCTTGGAGTCAGGGTAGACCACACAGTGCACATAAGTCTCCTTACCTTGACCAGAAGATAGATCCACTAACAAGGAGAAGATATTGACCTTCCAGTAACATGGACAGAGAAACACAAAGAAGAAAGACCATTTACGCTCCTGCCCCTAACCTCCCCAACAAACCTGTGAAATTTTAAGATGACTTATTAGAAGCACTTTATCATTTAGTGAAATCTTTCCTATAAGTTACATGTAACAACTGGCAGAGACCCCAAAGACATCTAAGCACATCACGTTAGGGTTAAGGTCCTAAAGGGGAGTGTCTGGTCCAAGTAGTTGGTAATCTGAGAATTAGGGGTGGAAAGAGGGCTAGTCCCCAGAAGTCTAGACCTGAAGTCTAGTAGTTCCTCCCACACATCCTGCTGAAAAGAAGACAGGCAGCCAAATTACCCAAGTTGATAGCTCCTGGTGGGCTGGGTTCCTTTCGGTGCCTTCCCATTCTCTAGCCGAGCTGTAAATCCACACCCAGGTCTGACGGCTGAGCAGGGAGCTGAGCCTCTGTGCCCAGAACCTCGAAGCAGTTGTGTTTGCACAATGAGTCTCAGAGCCTAGACACCTATATAGGTCACCTGCCAGGCTTACTCAAGACTAAGCTTCCTGCTACTGTTTTTTCCTTTGGTGTTGCTGTTGCGCAAATGCTTAGCAACCCATTTTATGGGCTTTTCCTCCCTGCGGCCATCAGACACAAGCTAGCATCATTAGGTAAGGGAGGCTGGGCAACAACAGGTGGGGTGATCAGTCCTGCTGTCACACAGGGGCTGGGCCATTGCCAGGGGTCCAGCAGGGATTCCTCCACATGGCTGTGGTCCCTCCTCATTGCTCAGGAGGTTTGGCTGGGACAGTCAGAGCCCCCAAGAAGTGGAATTAAGGTGTGACACTCAGGTAAGGTGCCCCACAGCATCACACAACTGTATAGGCAGTGTGTTTCAAAAATCCCTTTGGGAGGTCATTCTGATGAGGCTGCAGATGTTCAAGTTGATAAAAACCATCACTATTTATTAAGTCCTCACTATGGGCCAGGCACTGCCCTTGATACTATCTATATACTAGCTCATTTAAATCCCCTTGAAGAGAGGCCTTGCTCTTCTCATTTTACAGGTGAGGAAGTGAGGGATCAGAGATGCTAAGAACTGTGCTTGAGGTTGCACAGCTATAAGGGGTAGGGCAGAGTTCACCTCTTGCCCGGGGTTATCCGCTCCTTGGCCCCTACCCTTGTTTCTACATCAGAACACTGTTGAGAATGCTTGTCACACTCATGCCTGACCCCCGGCCTGTGAGCTCTGGAGGGGGAGGCGCCCATCTGCAGGGTGCTTCCTGGCCTCCTGGAGTTGAGCATGAATGGGCACTCAGGGAGGTCTCAGTACATGTTTGCTGACTGAGAGAAAGGCCATATGACCCCAGTGGGAGGAATGGGCTGCAGAGGTACACTGGGGTCTAACGGAAAGCACCAATCTCATTATTCTGGTGCCTGCAAAGGACCCACACCCAGCAGCTCATCCTCTGGACTTGGAGCCTACCCCCACTGCTCAGCTTCCCTCTTTTGTATATGGCAGCCAGCAGCAGCAGCCATCCAGGGCATCAAGTTGTGGGGTTTACTTTAGGGTGCACGTGGGTACCTTCTCGAGAACACTTTTCTTGACACCTCAGAATCGGCAGTGAGGACCTGCTAAAGCAACTATTTCAAAGCGTATAGAGTGACACGTCGATCCCATTAAGGAGTGACTGGCCTGCTAGAGCAAGCGTTAATTCACTTTGGCCTATTTCTAAAATGAACATCACCTTCAAATGTAGAATTTTGTCACTATTGAGATTCCTCAGAGGTATTAATTTGCTAACACTGAAAGCAACTTCTGAAACAGCAACATATGTAATTTGTGTTAAAGGTGGCCTCCTACCAACTAGGCTTCTAGGTGACTTTAAGGGGATCAGTACTCAAGTGGATGCTGACGATCTTAGGGACTTGGGCATTGTCCTCGTGGTGTAGGAGGTGTCTCCACCTCATCTGGATTTCAGGGAGGCCACTGAAGCGGACAAAGCAGTCCCCATGTCTCTGGGGACTGTCCATTTCTTTTTTCAGAGGATGTTTCCTGTTTGTGCTTCTCAGAGGCAAGGGGAGTGGGCTGACAGAGACCCCTAGGGGGTCTTCTGTGGGGGCCATGTTTCTCCCTGTGTTGTTCAATCATGGGGCTGTCATCCCAATGGTGCAATTGGCAAAGGGACACAGCTGGAGATGAGCTAGACTGACAGCTGCCTGAGTCCTTCAGCGCACTTCCGCTGGCACCGTGTCTGCCTGTGATGGTTTTGTCCCCACAGGAAACAGTCTGGGGAACTGGGCATTAGATGCCAGGGAGCAGTCCTAACATTCAGGCACAGCTGGCTGAGAAAGCAGGAGGAGCATGAGCAAGTTTTCCTTCTCCCGCCTCAAGGCTGTCTTCCCACCGTCAGGCCCTGGGTGGCACAGCCCATCCAAGCCCCTCCTACCTTCTGGATACTTGTACTTTTCGGTGACATCCATGCGAGAGTTGCTGCCCACCGCCTTGGTACTGATGTATTTGCCAACGCTGTGAGTGTCTGAGGAATTCTTCTTCAAGGCACCATTTGACTCGTAGATCCATGTGATGCGGTCGGCATTGACCTCCGCAAAGATGAAGGGCATGTCGAAGTCCCAGTTCACGTTACCCTCTCGGATAGCGATCACCGAAGCAGGGCCACACTGGAATACCCCTGGGGGCCAGGGTGCAGAGGTTGGATGCATGCCAAAGCCAGGCCCCTCTGCAACAGCCTGCTCATGGCCTGCTCCTCTGGGAGCCCTTCCCACTGCCAAGCTCCCCTGCCTTTACCCCAAACTCCTTCAACCCTGACTGTCTGCTCTCCTCTTTGGGCACTCAGCAAGACCCTCTGGGGCTACTGTTATCTTGTGCAATAGCACTCTGCTCAGACTTCAGCTCCACAGAAGACGGCCCACTCCCGCATTCTGTAGGTGCATAATTTGTGCTATCCCCCTGCCCTCAGTCTGTTTCCTAAAGAGGAAAGTCTGACTAGTCAGTCAGGCAGCTCAGGGCTGCCTCTCTTCTACTCCGCAAATATTCTTCCTAAATCTCACCCTCCTGTTTTGGAAGACTTCTCTGCAAACCCAGCCTACAGAGATGTCCTGCTTCTTTGGGCTCCCAGGCCCTGACCATCACCTCCCTTTTTGAGCACTCAGCATAGCTAGCTCAGACAGATAGGCAGGTAGGTGGGTGGATACATAGAGAGATGGACAGATAGGTAGATAGATTCATAGATGGATGGGTGGATGGAAGGACATAGATGTAGATGCAGGTATAGATACACAGATACAGTTTCCTTCGTGAAATGCCCAGATGATAAAAAGCAAGTTACAGCAGAATAGAAGAATATTATTCCATTTGTGTTTATAAAACAAACACACACACTTCTATAAGTCTGAAACAGTGACAGTGACTTTCAGCTTCTTCTTTTTTTTTTTTACCATGATCTCTAGAAATAAGATTTTATATCATGGCACATATATGGTCCTGAAACAAAAATTCCAGAGGACAATTCTTATTCTTAATATCCAATACACTCTGATAGTTTCTTTTTCTTTCCTCTCCTCACTCCTTTCCATGCTATTCTATTTCATTTCTTAAAACAATGGTCACAACCCATTAACTTGATTTTATAACCACTAATGAATGAGTTGCAGTGAGAAGTTTGAATAGTGGCCTAGAAAATATCTGGAAGTTACCCTCCTCACACCCAAGTTCCCTGAATCTCATTGCTTCTGGTAGAGATGTTGCAGCAAGGGAGGGGGGTAAGACTTCATTTTGATTGTAAGTCTTTTGAAATGATTTGAATTTTTTTTTTAACCATGTGCATATATGACTTTTATAATTTTTCTAAGTTTGAAAGAAACAACTGAAAATGAAGGTAAAGGACAAGAATGCTCTGGAGGTCAAGGGAAGGAAGAGGAAAGGTTCCTGGAGAGCCCGATGCCCAAGATCTGATGGGAGAGTGGCAACAGGTGGGGACACAGGGTCGGGGAAGGGCCAGCCTGAGAGAAGGAGAGCTCAGCCTGGCAGGGGACACCCGGAAGGTGAGAGGGGTGCTGGGGGCTGTGAGCATAGTGGCCTGGAGCTGAGCCAGGGAATCTGGGCTAAGTCCCAAGGCGAAGGGAAACGGAAGGTTTCTGTGCTGGGAGGGATGGGCTAATAGAGGTTGTGTGGGAGAATCACTGTTAGCAGGGGACCGTTCCCTTCTCTATTGCCAGGCATGGGCCAGGGCCTTGGCAGCAGTTGTGTGGGAGCAGGGATGTCATTCATTTAAATAGCAGCCTGAACCAAGCCAATTAAAAGGAAAATCTACTTTGAAATATTTTTGTTTTAATCCCTCTCTGTGCCCTCCAAAGGCAGAGAAGATTTAGGTGATTTTGCTGTGCCGCTTTCCACCATTGTAAAGATTGAGAGGTCATGACTTAGAGCCAAACCCAGAGAAGGGGGGCACCAGCCGGCTGACAGAAGATTGGTTACCTTGGCTTCTCTCTTGCGGGGTGGCGTCCAGAACCTGCCATCCACTGTACGAAGGGCCCAGGTCAGGCCGCACAAACCAGGCTTCATTCCAGACGTGGAAGTTCCTGCAGACAGAACCACACGCTGCGGAGCTTGGCCAAGGCCACACAGTACAGGAATGGCAAAGCCCCACATCTCTGATCTGACACTGCAGCGCTCTCCTACTCAAGTGAGTTTACTCTGGGCCAGTTATTGTGCTAGACCTTGGCGAGCACTGTCTCCTTAAATTCTCACAGCAAGGTTAAATGGGTACTCCTTTTATGCTCATCTCATAAAAGGGGAAACTGAGGCTCAGAGAAGTCAAGCAGCTAACAATGCAAAGTCAAAGTGTGGACCCAGCTATGCCTAACTCCAAAATCGCCAGGTTCTACTGCCTTTCTGAGGAGCAGAATGGATCTAGGTTAGAGCCAAGACCCAGCGAGCAAACCCACACAGCTTTCTCTTGTGCATCCTGTTGGGGTACACTACTGTATTTCATGTGGGATGAAAATGAATGGGGTGCAGAAGAGTGACAGGTCTGGCTAACAGCCACAAAGCCCTGAGGTTAAGGTCTGTATAGAAGAATGCACATGCCAGTCTTAAAATGTTCTTCATCAGTGGAGCCCCTCATCTCCCAATCTGCATGTTCTCAGTCATTGGTCCCCTCCCTCACCAGGTGTAAACAGTTATCCAAAGCTTTCTTCATTCTTTATTCTGCCCTCTATTCTCCTCCTCTCCAATCCCACAACAACTACATTAGCATTGGCAGTTTTGGGTCCAGCTTGGAAGAAAATGTAAGTCTGACATAAATTCAAGTTCTATTCAACTTGAAAAAAATTTTTTTATATTCATGAGGTGGAGAAGATAGTTTTAAGCAGAGAACCAACTTCAGAATGATACATATGACTAGGTAAAAATATTAAGCTTTCATATACCAAGTAAACAAAGAGACTATAGTTCTGTTTCCAGCATGGAGGAATAAGCTCATAATAGATAGTCTCTTGTGCAAAAACAACAAACTGACAAAAGATAACTATCTGAGAGTAAGCAAAGTAGGAGGATTTTGGAAGGATGTCAAAACTTTGAGGAAGAGACTAGCATGGAGCAAGTTGTGCTTTGGTGACCTTGTTCCTAAGGACAGCTGCAGTAGATGTACAGTGCAGAGCAATAAAAATTCCAACAGACAGTCCACATCTTTCTGACCTGAGGAGTTAAACAAACACACCCTGGATTAACCAGAATCACTAGAGAGTGTGGGAGAAGTCTTGGAAAGGAAAGTCAGAAAGCGGAACCCAGATTTGTATATTAACTCTGCCTAAGCTTCTGGGTGACCCCTGAGCTAGGCATATACAAGGCAAACCACAAACAGTCCAGATAAAAATTTTAAAAATGAACTGAAACTTGGGCTCCTGCCCAACACAGGTGAGACAGAGTTTGCAGTTTGAGCCTACCCCAGGTAGGCTCCTAAGACAAAATGCAGAATCAAGACATAGCCAATGATCAGGATACAATCCCCAATTAATGAACATCTAAAGAACCAGAAGAATATCACTTATCCTCAAGGCAAAAGACAATCAACAGAAATTAACCCTTAGATAATCCGGATGTTAGAATTATTGGGTAAAGATTTTAAAGTAGTTTTGATAATTATGATCAATGGAATAAAGGAAAATATGCTCACAACAAATGAAACGAGGGAACCTTTTAGCAGAAAAATAGAAAATATAGAAAAAGAGCCAAGTGGAAAATTTTAACTGGAAAAAAGACCAGTATCTGAAATTAATTCAATGGATGACTTACTAGCAGAATAGAGATAACAGAGGAAAGAGTAAACTTGAAGACAGATCAGTATAAATTATCCAGTCTGAAAAAGAGGGAGGAAAAAAAGGTTGAAAAAAATCACTAAAATAGGGAAAATACATACAACATGTATACTAGACAGAGACTTACTATAATGAATATTATAAAGTATTTACAAATCAATAAGACACAAAAGAACCTGTTCCCAGGTGGCTCAGTGATAAAGCCAGATTCTCCTATCTGCAATGCAGGAGACACAGGTTTGATCCCTGGGTAAGGAAGATCCCCTGGAAAAGGAAATGGCTACCCACTCCAGTATTCTTGCCTGGGAAATCCCATGAACAGATTAACCTGGTTGGCTGCAGTCCTTGGTGTTACAGAAAAGTTAGGAACTAAACAACAACAAGACACAAAAGAAGTCAGGCATGCCAATGATGGACAATGAGCAGGCAATTTTCATAAGCAATAAAAATGTTCACCGAACATATGAAAATAGTATTAACTTCACCACAATTAAAAGAAAATTAAGGCTGATTTGTGTTATTGTGTGGCAGAAAACAATATAACATTGTAGAGCATTTATCCTCCAATAAAAAATTAAAATGACCAAGAGATAGCATCACACCTATTAGACTGACAAAGAATGAAAGCATAGGATGATGCCCATTGTGGTGTAGGAAAACAAGCACTGTCATACACTACTGGTGGGAGTTTAAATGTGTATGACATTTGTGAAAGGCAATTTGGCCATCAGTGTGAAAAACCTTTAAAAATCTACATACCCACTGAACCAGTAATTCAACTTCTAGAAATTTCTCCTATAAAAACCCTCACATTCATGCACATAGATGCACACGGAAAAATGTTCACTAAAGTGTTGTTTGTAATAGCAAAAATAATGGAGGAAAAGTTTACCAATAAGGAGATGGTTAAACAAATTGTGACACAACCATCCAACAGAATATCATGCAGCTGTCCAAAAGAATGAGCAAAATCAATCTAGCATTTACATAGAAAGATGTCTAAATTATATCACCAAGTAAGAAAAATTACAAGAGTGTGTATGTGTATGCATAAGATTATAAAAATATATACTGATATGATGAACCTATTTTGATTTAGAAAATATATATTCTTGAGATTTCTTACAATTGTGAAAAAAGTCATCATAAAAAAAGTAGTGGGAGTCCCTTATAATTCCATTATCTTAGATAATCACAGTTTAAGTAATGGTTTGGTGTAAGTATTGTGCATACGGACAGATTTTGGTGCATATGAACTAAGTTGTACATTATTTATTTCTGCAATGTTTTCATTTTCTATAATGAAAATTACTTATTACTTCTACAATTTTATAATTATAAAATATGTGTGTTAAGTTGTTTCAGTCGTGTCCGACTCTGTGTGACCCCATAGAGTTTAGCCTGCCAGGCTCTTCTGTCCATGGGATTTTCCAGGCAAGAATACTGGAGTGTGTTGCTATGCCCTCCTCCAGAGGATTTTTCCAACCCAGGGATTGAACCCACATCTCTGAAGTCTTCTGCATTGGCAGGCAGTTCTTTACCACTAGCACCACCTGGGAAGCTCTAATTACAAAATAAATGAATATTTTAAAATATGTATATTATATAAACACTAATAGCTAACACAGTTAAGTATCAACACAGAATAATACTAAGTGTCTGTGTTATGTCTTAATCTTCACAGTGTTCTTATAAGGGAAGATAGAAATAAGTGTTATCCTCTTTCAACAATTCTGGAAACTGAGGCATAGAGAAGTGAAGTGACTTGTTCAAAGTCTCAAAGTCAGTAAATAGGCAGCATTGGATTTTAACCCAGGCAGAAGTGCTGCAATGTCCATGCTTTTAACTACCAAACGATATTGTCTCTCTCAATTTTAATTTATTGATAAAGGAAGATATTAAATGTTATAAAACAGACCATTTAGTCTGGTCCCATTTGGGTAATTATTACTCAACACACATACATCTAATGTGTGTGAATATAAACAGCATGAATGTCTGGAAGGCTCTAACTCATAATATTATTAGTGTTTTTCTTTGGGTAGCTATATTACTATGACTCTCATTAATTTATTTTTTATTGTTTTATAATCAGAAAAAAGTGTTTTCATTTTACATTTTGTAAAATGAAACTTGCAAGCCTTTCCATGGGGACCAGATCCAGAGTTCTACACTATACAGTTGTCAGGAGTTAGAAGAGCTTCCTAAGTACTTATCAGGTGCACTATGACCCTGCTAGATTCTTCAGGGGAAAGGGGAAGAGCTAAAAAGTCAGTTCCAAAACAAGACAGAAGGGATAAGGCCATGAGAAGTGAATAAAGAGATAATGAAAAAAAATCAACCAATGATAGGAGTGGAAAGAAAGCAATCCCTTACTCACTACTGTAATGAAACATAGCTCATTACAAAATTTCTGGAAGGCAATAGCAATAGGTGTCATAAGCATTTAAAATGTTCATTCTCTAACCTAGGATATACCATTTCTAGGAATCTTTCTCATGGGACTAATCACTGATGTGCTCAAGATTTCCATATAACAATGCTTGTTATAGTGTTATTTAAAGTAGGAAAAAAAGGGGAATAGATAGGTAACATAGGGAATAGGAAATAGTTTACTATTATAGTGGGAAAAGAGATAATGGCTTAACATTCAATGGAATATAATACATTTAAAATCTTATTTTTGAAGATTAATGACATTGGGAAAATGTTCATAATACCCTGTTTAGTCAAAAACACATGATTTAAAACTATGAAGTGGTTGGTTTCCAAGTATGGGGAAAAGCAGGATGTGTCTATTACATGCTCTGTCTTGTGCCCAAGTCTTATAAAATGCATGATCCCAATTCTATAAAAACAACAACTCATAAAAGATTGGATAGAAAACTATCAAATATTTAAAGTATGTGAACAATAGGATTATAGATGATTTTTACTTCTTTATATGTTTTGTGAGATTTCCTACAGTTGTAGGGGAAAAAAGTCATCACAGAAATTATCTCCAGGCAGACCCACAAAATCTATTTTGGGTCCTTAAAATCGGTTATATTTTAACTAGGAGAAAGCAGGAGTGTGGGAAGATGATCTTAGAAGGGTGAGAGGGCAAGAGAGGAAGAGAAAACAGTAAGGACACCAAATTTCAGATTCATTTTGTTTCTGACAGAGAACCTTAGGAGAAGGGTGAGTTGGTAAACATATACAGGTTAGTAGCTATGTTTGAATATTTATTTGCAAGGCAAGAATTTAAGACAAACTAGATAACAAGCACATCCTTGTTCCTCCCTTGTTTGAAAGCCATCACTTTGCTCACAGTTACTTGGATGTATGTGCCTTTCAAGTACATCATCAAGGATGTGCTGGTTTGTTTATGGTCGTGTGCCACACTCTGTCGCACCTTCCAACCTTGGGCTCTGCTCCTATCTTGAGGGTTTCCCCAGTAAGAGCTCAGAAAAGCACAGACTGAAGTATTTATTTTACAAGAAACTGATCTCTGCCCCTCCTTGCTCCTCCATTCAAATCAATTCTAATTCGACCTTTGAAGTTTCTAAACCACTGTCCCTAGAGACAGCAATTGAGTTATGCTGACCTTTGAATTCATGGGGTCAGGGGACCTTCTCTAGAAGTGACCCAGATTCCCACCCCTTATGCTGGTAAAAGCTTATTTGTCTTTCTAAATGCAGTTCAGATACTAACTCCTTCAAAAAATCTTGTACTAACATATTCAAGATTATTAGAGATACCAAGGGAACATTTCATGCAAAGATGGGCTCAATAAAGGACAGAAATGGTATGGACCTAAAAGAAGCAGAAGATATTAAGAAGAGGTGGCAAGAATACACAGAAGAACTGTAAAAAAGATCTTCATGACCCAGATAACCACGATGGTGTGATCACTCACCTAGAGCCAGACATCCTGGAATGTGAGCTCAAGTTGGCCTTAGGAAGCATAACTACGAACAAAGCTAGTGGAGGTGATGGAATTCCAGTTGACCTCTTTCAAATCCTAAAAGATGATGCTGTGAAAGTGCTGCACTCAATATGCCAGCAAATTTGGAAAACTCAGCAGTGGCTACAGGACTGGAAAAGGTCAGTTTTCATTCCAATCCCAAAGAAAGGCAATGCCAAAGAATGTTCAAACTACCGCACAATTGCACTCATTTCACATGCTAGTAAAGTAATGCTCAAAATTCTCCAAGCCAGGCTTCAGCAATACGTGAACCATGAACTTCCAGATATTCAAGCTGGTTTTAGAAAAGGCAGAGGAACCAGAGATCAAATCTGCTGGATCATTGAAAAAGCAAGAGAGTTCCAGAAAAACATCTATTTCTGCTTTACTGACTATGCCAAAGCCTTTGACTGTGTGGATCACCACAAACTGTGGAAAATTCTGAAAGAGATGGGAATACCAGACCACCTGACCCACCTCTTGAGAAACCTATATGCAGGTCAGGAAGCAACAGTTAGAATTGGACATGGAACAACAGACTGGTTCCAAATAGGAAAAGGAGTATGTTAAGGCTGTATATTGTCATCCTGCTTATTTAATTTATATGTAGAGAACTTCATGAGATGTACATCCAGCTGGGCTGGAGATGGCACAACTTGGAATCAAGATTGCTGGGAGAAATACCAATAACCTCAGATATGCAGATGACACCACCCTTATGGCAGAAAGTGAAGAAGAACTAAAGAGCCTCTTGATGAAAGTGAAAGAGGAGAGTGAAAAAGTTGGCTTAAAGCTCAACACTCAGAAAACTAGGATCATGGCATCTGGTCCCATCACCTCATGGCAAATAGAGGGGAAAACCGTGGAGACAGTGTCTGACTTTGTTTTTTTTTGGTTCCAAAATCCCTGCAGATGGTGACTGCAGTCATGAAATTAAAAGACGCTTACTCCTTGGAAGGAAAGTTATGACCAACCTAGACAGCATATTAAAAAGCAGAGACATTACTTTGCCAATAAAGGTCCGTCTAGTCAGGAGGAGAAGGGGACAACAGACGATGAGATGGTTGGATGACACCACCGACTCAATGGATGTGAGTTTGGGCAAACTCGGGGAGTTGGTGATGGACAGGGAGGCCTTGCGTGCTGCAGAGTTGGACACGACTGAGCGACTGAACTGAACTGAACTGAACATACTCAGAGTGCCAACCCTACCTCTATGCTATGTCTGAATCTTGCATGATTCAGTTATTTAACTTCTGTTCCACAATCACCAGCTTCCTGTGCAGCTGGGAACTCCTCTAGTGAGGTTCATGTATATCACTCCACTTGGTGCCCAGTGTCTAGTGCAGGGTCTGACATACAATTCATGCATGACGCTCTTTGAATTGAATTGTTCTGGAACCCTGCCACTCTTGCCTTGGTTTCCTTGCTGTGGGTCTAAGCAAGCTGCTCCAGGTACTTTGGGGACTGGCTAACTAGTAGTAGAGGCTGGTGGCCATGGAGTGATAGATGCCTTAGGAGTTAGGGCTCATGTAGGGGTGTGGGTTATGACAGTTCTTCTCCAGTACTGACTGACTCCATTACCCTGACCACAGGAATGGGCAGTCTCCATTTGCCTTCCACCTCGGAGCTCTGTAAAGGCTACAAATAGAGTCAAGTCTGTGACTTGAGAAACCGGGGGGTCAAGTCAAATGAACCAAGAAGACAAGCCAGAAATGTCAAGATAAAGATAACTTTGGCCAAACTTTTCTAAAACATTTGTTTGCAGGCTTCAGAGACCTCCTTTACAGTGGCACAGAGGGGAGCCATAGTAAAGAAGCTTTCCCCAGAGTATCCTGACTCCAAAGAAGTGAAAACTCCAGAGCCTTGTGCCTTTTAAGTCAAACCACTGGCATGAGCAGAATGACTTAGAAGAAAAACGGACCCCAGTGGATGCTGTAATGTGATTCAAAGAGAGCTCTAGAAGAAATTGCCAAGGTCCCCTGACCTATCCCTTCATTTTACGGACAGGAAACTGAGGTACAGAAAGTTAAGGAACTTACATAAAGTTAGACACTTATTTAGAGCACCCAAATGTCTCCAGTTGTTTACCAGTGCCTCTCCCTGGGCCTCTGGTTTCTCAAATATAAGATAAGTAGGTCCCTCTCTAAGATCCCTCAGAGATCTTAATTCTCTTTGACTTGGAATAGTCCTATTGATAGACACCTGTGTCTACCTCTAGCTTGGACACTATTTCAGTTTTACTTTGGGCAAATCGTTTCTCCCCACTGAACCCTGAGATAGCATCTAGTGTCATAAAAATTTTCATTTGCCACCTAAGTGTGAACCAAAGAACACATATTCTTCAGCTGGTTGGTGTCCAGCCACTGCCCCAACCCCTATTCTGGAAAATCTCAAGTTATGCAGTCAGATTTCTCAAACATCAGTCAGGAATGGTGATAACATTCTTTGGCATCTCTCTGGGGCTTCATAGTTTACCAAGTAGCCTGGGTTCAAATCCAAGCTCCACTGTTTCCAAGTTATCTGCCCTTCAATGAATGACTCTATGTCTCAGGTTCCTCAGCTGTAAAATGGGGTGATCACAATAGTGCCTACTTCATTGTTTCTAAAGAGTACATGCAGGCATTCAGAAAGGGACCTGGAGCACAGTTGCTCAGCAAATTATTAGTTGCTGCTGTTATTATTATTAAGCACTTTCAGGTGCATAACCTCACTTGATCCTTACATTCTATTACTTTAGACAAATCTGAACAAGTTTCTAAAACCTTTTAACATTTGCAACATACAGATTCAGATCGAAGAATTTCTGTCCAAACTCAAACTGTCCTTTTAATAATAGGCAAGGAAAAAAAAATAGGTTAGTAATTTCACTCCAGGCAGAAAATGACTTGTGAGCTAGTTCCCTCCAACCCCTGGCAGGAACCATGTTGAAGGGACTCTTGGGAGGTGTAACTGTAAATCAAAAAGTAGGGTGAGCTGAAGGTTCACAGAATCAAAGAGTTAAAGAGGCTTAAGCGAACATCTAGTTCCAAGCCAACAGTTACTTTTCACTGATGGGGAAACTGGGGGCCAGAAAGATGGAGTGGCTTATACAAGTTCTAGAGCTAGATGGTAGTGGGACTGGAACTGGGGCTCAGGAATCCCTGTGTACACACCATCCAGGGCTGGTTCCCCATCCACAGTTGGCAGGGAAAGGGGAGGAGGAAGAATGCTCAGCACCCATTGCTTTCTGAGGGGTGTTCTGATGAGGGACCCCCAGGAAAAATCAGACTTTTAGGGCCTGACTTTCTGCAATGAAACCAACAGAAATGACAGTAGAGAATGTCTCCATGGGTCCAGACTTGCCCCAAGGTGGTTATATTTAGAATGAATTATGAAGATAATGTGTAACATGAACCAGTAACCAAGAGATCTCAGGTCTAATTCCAAATTCAGCTTAAAGGCCCCAACTTCCTGTTCCCGGGAGGTCTTCCTTGATGGCTCCCTCCCTGAGCTCCCACAGTACTAAATGTCTGAATCACACAGCTGGGACACCGCATCACTAAATAGCCTCTAATGACCTCCCCACTTCTTGTCCCCTAACAGCACCAGAAATGCTCTCAGCAGAAGGACTGAGCCTTATGCTTTCTGACCCCTCTGCAGTTCCTAGTGTGCAGGTTAATCACAGAAGGGTTATGCCAAAGGGGACCACCCTTTCCCCCAAATCAGTCATCTTGTTGGAACAAGCATCTCTTTTTCTAAAGGAAGACAAAGCCAGGATTGGCATTGTCCCAAGGATCAGAAAATGTTGCAATGGGATTTTGGACACAATAACAAAAGGAAGAAACAGGGAGAAGAAAAGACATTCACTTATGAGAAGCTGGAAAACAAAACCTCACTGTAAGTAGCAGCATCACTAGAGAGAATATTACGTGTGTGTAGATTAAGGAAGAACATCTGAAATAAACTTTCTCTCCCCCATTAAACCCTAGCATCCATGTGACCTTGGGTGGATTACATATGCTTCCCTCCCTTCAGAGGGGAGAGGATGCTTACAGTATTCAGTGCCATTATTGGTGCGGGCTGTTGTTTATTTGTTTTAATATCTCTTTTTGTTAATTTTAATATCCTTTCACATTATTCTATTAGTTACCCTAAGTACATTTCAGTAAAGTTGCATCTACTTATTCTGGGAATAATAAGCAATAAAGAATTTTTTATACAGACTATCTCAAAGTTGAACATCTGGAAAAAAGATGACATCTGTTATTAAGTTATCTAGCCATGTATACGCATGTGAATGATTATTATATGTCTATCTTTTGAAATGGATTCAAACAATGGATTATTGACATATGCATGTAGTACTTTATATACATAGGCATCTATGTGTATATACACATATAGACATAATTATTTTCAGTTGCCATCTGGTAACAACTTGTCATATGGTATAACCTTAAATAGCTGTAACAATATCTATTTTATGTATATAAGCAGCTATACAAAGTTATAGATATATTCTTGTAAGTTTTAGATAACCTACTTTCAGTTGGCATGTATTATATATTACACACACATATGCACATCATATTTATAGTTTAGAAATATATATTTCCAGTTACATATAAAGCTTCTTATTTTCAGTTGAAATCCAGAATAAGCTAACATTTTATTCTATCAATCAAGATACAAGGAAATTTCTTACATATGAGAAAATATGTTGCTTTTCTTTAAGAAAGCCCGTTAAGTCATATGGGTTGCCCGAAATGACATAAGTTTATTCTTCTTACAAGAAAATCAATAGTTTCAATGTTTCTCTTCTAAAATATCAGAGGGTCTAGGGGCCCCTATAAATTCAAGGCAGTTTCACAGAGCCCAGGAATCATATTTTTCACTGGTATCAGAGCCTTCATCTGATGGCAAGATAAAGTGGATCATCAGCATTTGCAGAACTCTGAGAAGAGTTTTGGGTCTTGCTAGCTTCGGCATTTCCATTCTACACTTGGTCTTAGCCAAAAGGCTAAGATATAATAGCATTTCTATTCTAAACCATGTGTTGACATGGTACTTGCCTCCTGACCCCTGTTTGGAGCTGATCCCAGAAGCTGGGGAGAGCTAGGGAGGAGCTACTCAGATTTGGTGCTCAGAAGGGATCGGTACTCACCACACACTATCACTGCCTTTGTCTATGGGCCGTCCCAAGGGGTCGTAGTAGACATCCACGCTGAGGTTTCGGTCTGTGTCATGAGCTGAGTTGAAGTTGGTGATCACTCGGGAGGGAATTCCCAAACATCGCAACACTGCAAGTCAAGGGCAGTCTGAGGACGCGAGGTGCAGTGGAGACAGTACCCGGGGGCACCCCACTGCTGCCCATCCATCCAGCAAAGTCACACCTCATCCAGAATACCTGTGTTGAGGGTTCCAGCAAAGACCCAGCACTGGCCGTATCGAACAGGCCTGAAGCCAGATCTTTGCCACTCCTTGAGGATCTCCACGCTGCCATTCCAGTTCCTAGGATCCCGGCCACCAGTGTAGCTACCACTCCAGTTCCCAGCAAGCACGCCATTGTCATCATTGCTATTGACCTGGGCAGGAATAAACCCCAAAGGAATCAGCACAGAGAGTGACAGGCAGAGTCCAGGGGGCAAGGTAAGGAGTTAAAGAAGGAAGCCAGGGAGACTCCCTCAAGTCTCTGTGTCCTTTTGGGCGATTTGGACGATAATTGTGAGAATGGGTATCAAGAAGTTTATGAATTTGAAAATGCTTTCCTTAACAGGCCATGTTTGCCCCTAATTCACATGTCATTCCCAGCTCACAGAGAAAATCAAACCTCCATGGCTTGTCAGTGATGAAGCAGGGGTAGAAAATCAGCCCACAGTCGATTCCTGGCCAGAACTCACGGGCTGCTGCTGCCTGACTTGGGAATCCATAGTTTGAAGCTCTCTTTTGGTGACCTGGTCTTCTAAAAAGATCACTTTAAAACTTTAGCCACTAACTTATTCTTGGAAAGAATAAAGATGGACTTTTGCTTTTCATCCATCCATTCATTCATTCACTCAGCTTAACTCATGATTCTTGTATACGGGTATTTTTGTGCATGCTCAGTCACATCTGGCTCTTTGCAATTCCATGCCAAGCTCCTCTGTCCATGGGATTTTCCAGTCAAGAAGACTGGAGTGGGTTGTCATTCCCTTCTCCAGGGTATCTTCCTGACCCAGGGATCAAACCCATGTCTCCTTCTTTTGCATTGGCAAGCAGATTCTTTACCACTGTGCCACCTGGGAAGCCCTTGATTCTTGAATAAGTCACGTGAGAAGAGCACTAGACTAGGAATCAAGAGATCTGAGTTTCTTAGTCTGAGTCTTTTAGAGACTCATATTGAAATATTTAGGGACAAAATGATGCAATATCTGGAATTTATCACATAATCCGTGGAGAAGGGGACACAGATGAAACAAGACTGGCCTTGAGTAGGTAATTGATGAAGCTGGTGACAGGCACATAGAAGTTCATTTTACTTTTTCCTCTAATTTTGTGAACGTCTGAACTTTTCTATAATAAGGAGTTAAAAGAGGGACTTCCCTGGTTGCCCAGTGGTTATAATCTGCCTTGCAATGCAGGAGATGTGGGTTCGATCCTTGGTCAGGGAACTAAGATCCCATGTGTCACAGACCAACTAAGCCTGTGAGTTGCACTGGGCCCAGGCACCACAACTAGAGAATCTGTTCACTGCAACAAAAGATCCACAATTGTGTGCCACAACTAAGACCCAATGCAGCCAAATTAAAAAAAAAAAAAAAAAAAAAAAGTTAAAAGAGAAAGAAGAAGGAGAAAACTGAATCACGAGCCCAATCTGGCTGCTTGTCAGCTGGGTGATTGCTGACAAGCTGATTCATTCAAGCTCACCTTCCTACAAAGGGAACGGAAGAAGCAAGTACGCCCTCAGCTGTCTTCCGGCAGCCAGGTCTTCAGAGTTTATGAAACTGATTAGCGTTTACCCCAACCTCACAATGAGAACTGCTCCCTCTCTCTGTGGGGGTCACAAGGCAAGGCCTGTGAGAACCAGCAGTCTGGAAATAGAAGGATCCTTGCCCATGACCAGCTGACCCAGCCTTCACGGCCCCTCTGTGTGCTGGGTGAGCTCTGCACCCCCTCCAGGACGGCCAGGCTGGAATTGCAGGATCAGGGCCATGGGGCTTCTTCAAGATGAAAGATTGCACGGCCCATCTCCATCTCTTGAGTCACAGGTGCTCCAGCCTCCAGTGTGGTAATCATAGGCTCATCTCTGACTGAAAGCCCAGTGTTTCAAAGCCCCACACAGGCCATAATTAGCTCGTGGTCCAGCCCAACCAGGAGGGCTAGAGAGAGAGCAGGGAGGTGCAGCTGAGGAGCCTGGCTCTGAGATCAAGTGTTTTGTCCCGAGGGCTGGAGTGAGTCAGCAGCCGCTGGAGCCAGCTGCCTCCCCCACTCTCTCCTGAACTGAGGAGGCTCAACTTTCTAAGTTGCCCAAACACCAGCTTTCCTAGACCTTGGCCTGGGCTTTAATCCCACCCTTCCAGGACCACTTGGTTTTCAAGGTTCAGCCTGGGCCCACTCCCTCTCTGACTCTTCCTGCCACCCTGGTTCCCACCATCTCCTCAGGGCCTCCACATTCTCTGGGCCTCCCCACACCTGTCCTGCCAGGTTCCAGTTAAGAAGCCCTGTCTGATGACCCCCAATATCTATCATGTAGTCAGGAGGTCGTTCACTTAACCATGTAACTAGCTCATTAGCTTGGATATTCTCCAGCTCAAAAGAGACTGGAAATGCCTAGTCCATTAATCATACACACACAAAAGTTGACACTTCTGAGTAATTGTTTAGGTTCAGAGGGTTAAAGTTCAAGAACTCTCTGACTTTTGGCTTTCTAATTTATAACTTTTGAGCAGGGTATCCCTTGTTTGGACATTTTTCTGATGGAGAGGTTTTCTACCCACTGAGTACAGAGCACTCCTCCAGCATTCAGCTTGTGTATGTATCTAGCTAGTGTGTGTGTTTGGATAGATGGGGTAGGTTTCTCACGTGGAGGGAGTGGGTGAGTTGAAGGTGGCCCCAGGTGGGCAGCTGGAGGCCTTATTCTGGCCGGACTCACTCGAGGGCTAGGTTGTGAGTGATTCCCTTCAGCCCCCTGGCATCTGGTTCCCCAGCTAGAAAACGGCCATGTCAGCCTCTGCCCTCCCCGCTGGCACTCACGCCCTCTGTGCTGAGGAGGGGATAAGTCAGAGCAAAGGAGCGTAACCCCTTCCCCAGGAGCCCCAGGGACGGAGCAGTGTCTCAGCTTGTGTCCTCCCAGCCCTGGCAGACCCCCGCAGATCAAGTCCTTGTCGCCTGAGGAAGGCCTCACAATACAGTGGGAAGGGCTTGGGAGCCGGCAGCCTGAGTCTGGTTCTGCCTCTGCCGCTCACTCCCAAATGTCTCAGGCAAGTCCTTTAATTTAGAGGCGTGTCATGCTCTGTATGTACAAAATGGGGATATAATAACCACCAACTTTATTTTGTGAGACATCAACCAACAAGATGAGTGGTTGTGCCTAACCCGTAGCTGAGTTTGATATAGGGGAACAACTAGTTATTATGGTTTTCTCAGAACTCACCATTGCACTCAGCACCCGGCCAATATATTTGGGGTCGTTTCTGCGGGCCACATCCGTAGCAGGGTCACGGCGAAAATTCAGACTGTTATCCAGGACTGACAGGCAAATGTTCAGAATGCCTTCTTCAAACTGTTCAAAATGGGGCCATATGTTACAATGAAAGAAATTACAAGTAGTATCGGCTAATTGAGGGCATGGAGGTTATGCTGGTAAGAGCCATGGGCACTGCCCATATCTCCCCCGCCCCCACCACGGCCCCCAGAACTGAGAGACAGAGGAACAACCACCCACCTGGCCTTTAACCCTGAAAAATCATCCAGACCTCTTGCTGTATGCAAGGCCTTGTGGTGAGGCCTCTCAAGTTTAATGAGACTCCCTCACTGTTACGAACTTGAGAGCAGTCACTTGACCTGTCTGGGCCTCAATTTCACCATCTGTATAACAAGGGATCAGGCTGAGCACATCTCAAAGTTTCCATCTAGTTCTGACATTGATCTCGAGCATATCACTTAGACTTTTGGGAACTGATTATAAAGTGTCTCACTAAAATTGGAATTTGAAGCCATTTTCACAAAATGGAGAAGGCCCATCTCTTTCTTGCCATAGAGTCTTCATATATGCTGTTCCTTCTTCCTCCAATGCTTTTCCCCAAGATACTTATCCAGCTCCCTTGCCTCCATTAAGTTTCTGATCCTAAGTTCCTTTCTAAGCAAGGCTCTCCCAGATCATCCCATCAAAAATATCCTCCCTTCCACCCCTCCATGTACCCTATGCCCTTACCCACCCCACCCCTTTTTCTTCTTTTCTATGAAACTTAACACAGAACACAACATATAAAACTCAACATATAAAATATATGGCATTATACTGAAGATAAAATACATGGCAGATGTGCCCTGGTTGACTACTAGACACGGGAGAATGTGCACCTGTCCACCCTCTGCTGGACATCCAAGGCCCCCACCCAAGGGACTTCATTGTAATGCTTCATTTGTCTGCTGGAAAGAAGAAAATATGGAGGGAATCCCTGGATGGGGCTAGCTGAGCAAACTCAGGAATTCTGTGGACTCAGATGTCACAGTACTCTAGGACCCTTGGGAGGTCGAATGCTCACACCAAGGAAATTTCATCACATTATGACACGGAATGAATAATAGAAACTACTGTTGTGCAAGTCTCTACTGGGCCTTATGTATCATGGTACCAACAACATGTTGTTGCATCAATTTAGTTATGTGTCTGTTTTGCCCCTGAAAATGTGACCTCTTCAAAGACATGAAATATGTCTTATCCATCTCCTGTATCCATAGGTGCACCTTGGCCCCTGGCACATAGTAGATCATCAATGAACATCTTCTGAATGGATGAATAAATAAGAGGCAGGCAAATGGACAGATTTGGGAACTGCCACCTATCTGTGGGGTCTGCCACAGAGCTTCTTTGGGTAGAATAGGGACATTACTGCCAGCCTCTATGATCCTTTTACCTGTCCATAGTTCCAGCCAATCATGCCAATTCGATTTGTGCTTCCCACAAAGATGATACCAGCATCTTCCTGAACATATTCCTCTCTCTCAGCATGGTTATTCATAAAGACATCATCAGCTGTTTGACATGAAAAAAACAGATAGTAGGGGATAGAATCTTACAGAGAACTGTAGAGACTCGTCCTTGTCTCAGTCCTGAGTACCCACATGGTGGCTGGAGCAAGCCATACCTTCAACCCTTCCCCCAGCTGCAACGAGGAGTGAAGCCTTGGGGTAAAATGCTTCCACGTCATATCATGAGAACTATAAACTTGAAAGAGAAGCTGAGATGACCTAAGAATCTGAAAATGAGACCTCTGGGAATGAAAAACTTGCTTCTTCAGGCACAAGCTGTCTCCATGCTGCAGAAAGGTGCTGTAGTCATTACACCATACTATACAGTTTTGAAAAACTCATGAGATCCTTGCAATAGCCCCAGAAATAGCAAGTTGTCCATCTAATGGTGAGGAATTTGAGGCTCAGAAGGGTAGAGAGACTGCCAGACTCACATAGTGGGTTCAGAATCAGAGCTGGACTAAAACCCCTGGCTTCTGACTTCTAGCTTCTGTGCTCTTTCCCTATTCCACAAACTTCCCCTAATCAAACCTGAGCCCATGAAAATCATTCCCTCCATCTCTTTTCCACGGGCATCCCTTAGCTGATGGCTGGAAGTGTGGGTGGTTGGATGCTTACCTTGCAACCAGGGGTTAAAGAGCAGTATGAATGTCCCAAGTTTCATCGTGGAATCACTGCCCTGGGAGGAGATCTGCATGTCTAGTGTGTACCTTCCAATGGGCGCATTT
This sequence comes from Dama dama, assembly GCF_033118175.1. Taxonomy (NCBI): domain Eukaryota; kingdom Metazoa; phylum Chordata; class Mammalia; order Artiodactyla; family Cervidae; genus Dama; species Dama dama. The sequence continues at coordinate 53,136,117 of NC_083703.1, forward strand.
GCAGGACTAAGGATGGAGATGTTCAGAACATTGTCCCTGTTGGACACAAGTTGTGCACCCCAGCCGCTGCTGCTTGTCCCACTGGAGAGCGGAAACACAGCCTTTGTCTTGGCCGACTCTGAGGGGTAAGGCCCTGGAAAAAAGACATAGGACAATGGAAACCAAGTAGTGTTGGCTGACTGTGGAGAAACCAGATCCCAATATAACCGCAGGGATTCTTTGGGAGACGTTATACAATGAAGCAGACGTTATACAATGAAGCAGACGTTATACAATGAAGCAGCTGGAAGCAGCTGGAGATCACGTGGTCCAAATCCCTCTTGAGGTTAAGACTGTGACCCTCAGAGATAGGTAAAAGTTGACTCTACCAAGTCAGTGGTAGATCTGGGTTAGAGCCTGAGGCCGCCACCACCACCACCCCTTGGATGCACAGCCCCAAGGTCTCCTCAAGGTGTGTATGTGGGAAGGGGGCGGGGAGCAGTGAGCAGGTACCTGTGGAAGCTGTGAATGTCACTCTTCCTCCAGAGCTGAGACCTCGGTATAAGGTCAATGACACATGGAAGGGTTGGCCTCTCCGTACGATGAGATCCTGGCTGTAGAACCTGTCTGTGTGATGTGCCTGCCGGTTGGAGGCTGTCTGCCAGTTGACACTCTGGAGTCCTAAAGCCATGAGACAGAAGAGAGGACTTGAGATACTGGGAGAAAAGGGATGGTGGCATATGGGAAAAGGTGTAAGTTACCGAAGAGACAGCTTTTGGACAGGACTTGCTGGGGAAGAATCTTCTTGGAAAAATCACAATAAAATGCAAGATGGCGAGCACTTCACAACCTATTCCCACCTGCCTTTTCAGGTGGCTGACGCTTTGCACACACTACCTCATCTCCCCTTCCACCTGGCCGACTATCACTCAGCCCTCAAGGAAGTAGCTTCCCCCAACCAGCGAGGAAACTGAGTAAGCAATTCTGTCCATGTTATCCTCCTTCCGTTGTGGACAGTGGTGCACGTAGGGCTGGGAGGAGGCTACTTCTCTTGAATCTACCACCCTGGTTTGGCTTCCTTGCTTTTCCCTTTGTGTCTTCCCGGACACCAAGTGCCTTCTATCATGCCAACACCCAGCAAATGTTTACCTGTGTCATCTATACTTTATATGTGCAACACCTTGGTGTTGGCCTGTGCCCCAGAGGCTGAGAAGGATCGTGTGATTCTGGGAAGCATCTCGAGGCCTGAAGATTGGGAAACCACTGGCCTGGAGGGCCTTTCAAAGGCTCACTGGCAAGAGTGGTCTTAGGCCATGAGATCCCGGATGAGATCTTGAAGACAAACACCTCAAAATCTACCCCTAACTTCTCAGACGATCGTGTAGGTGAGGGGGCTAAGCTGAGAAGGGTTATGAGAGATTCCATGGGATATGAGGAGTTCAACCTTTTTAAAACTTTTCAGATATTTAATCCCTTTGAGTTATGTTTGAGACATAACAACACCTAAACTTCTGCAAATGAAACTGGTCTCTATCTTTACAATGTGGTCACAGCTATGATGGGAGTGTGATGACACAACTCTTATTTATATATGTCTGCCTCTGTTCATTAGAATGTGCCTTCTTTATCTTTATATTCTAATGCCTGACACATTGCTTGACTAGATTAGGACAATCAGATAAACAAATGAGGGGCTAAATGAACAAACAAACATAAAACTAATGTCATGCAATGACCTTCATGACTAGGGCTCCAAATTTAGTCTATAAGGAAAGGTGTATATGGGGTATTCATTTAATAAACATAGAAAGATTACCTGTTATTTGTAGGACACTATGTAAGGCATATGTTGGGGTGTGAAAATGTATGAAAATTAGTTTTAACCCTCAAAGAGCTTCAGCAGTGCATAAGACAATGTGTCAGAATGAATGATGAGGGAAATCCAATCTCCTCCCCCCCACCCAAAAAGATGTCTAGGAGATACAAGCAAGAATCACTTTCAGTTATAGGAATCAGAAAAAAAATTCATCGCCAACGCCAGGCCTTGAAGGAAGAGAGAAATTTGTCAAGCGCATTTCAGACAACAGGCAGAGAGACCGAAGGCCCAGAAGAGCAGGTGCATTTTTGGCTAGAGCAGAAGTCTTATCTGGAAGAGAAAGGGGAGACACAGAGGGCATGGCTCCAGGGCAGGCCTGGGGATGGGGATCCCTCCAAGCAGCTCCAGGGGTGGGCACAGGCTCATCATCGACTCAAGTGGGATGCAGAATCTGGGGTGATGAACCAAGGTTGTTGCTGAAGCAGGCTTAGACAGTGATCGTGCCACCTGCTGAGTGTACTAAAGAGTCATTCATTCACATGTCCACTCATTTATTTATACGTTGAGCAAATAACTATTGAAAGAATAAATTAAAAAGCTTTTTTTCTTAAACTCAGGAAAACTAAAACATCCATGTAGCCAACAAGTATCTACTGATTGAAGAGAAAGGCACAGAGAGAAATGTGGGACAGAAGGAGATGAACATTCCTGCACATAAATGTTGAACGATGAGAGCTCAGATCTTGGGTAGTCTCTGGCTTGCTGAAAGTTAGGACCCTCTAGGGCAAAGTCCCCACCTTCTAAACACCTGCTTCTTACCAACTGCACTTACTATCTTCTGTGCATGGGAGTCGGTAGAGATTTACTCACTGTCTCGCTTTAGAAAAAAGAAGAATTCTTAGGTACAGTGGTCTGAGGTCACACAAGTCTCCCCAGAGATTCCTCCCCACTCCCAAACCCGAAAGGATGTGTGTCTTCTCCCCAGGAGAAGCTCACTATTCTTGACCATGGGTTGAGAACAGAAAGTATGTCACTGGACAGCCCTCCGATAGCACAGGTTAAGGATTGTGGCGGGGGGAGGGGCAGCAGGGATTCCCATCTGTAGCTGGTTTCTGCCAAGGCTTAAACACTGTTTGCTAGAGCTGTGTCAAGAGCAGAGGCATCTCCACAAATAACTAATGTTGACGAGGGTGTGGAGAAAAGGGAATCCTTGTACACTGTTGGAGGGAATGTAAATTGGTACAGCCAGTATGGAAAACGGTATTGACGGTCCTTAAAAAACTAAAAATAGGACTATCATATGACCCAGCAATTCCACTCCTGGGTATCTATCCAAAGAATACAAAAATGCCGATTCAAAAAGATACGATGTTCATAGCAGCATTATTTACAATAGCAAGCTATGGAAGCAATCTAAGTGTCCATTAACAGATAAATAAAGAAGATGTGGTATACACACACAATAAAATACTACTCAACCGTAAAAAAGAATGAAGTTTTGCCATTTGCAACAACATGGATGGACCTGGAGGGTCTTATGAAATAAGTCAGACAGTGGAAGACAAATACTGTGTGTGTATGTGTGTGTCTATGTGTATGTGTGTGTGTGTGCGTGTCCTCAGTCACTCAGTGGTGTCCGACTCTTTGTGACCCCATGGACTATAGCCTGCCAGGCTCCTCTGTCCATGGAACTTTCCAGGCAAGAATACTGGAACATGTTGCCATTTCTTACTCCAGGAAATCTTCCCAACCCAAGGATCAAACCTACTTCTCTTGCATCTCCTGCACTGGCAGGCAGACTTCTTATCACTGCACTACCCAGGAAGCCAAATACTATATATTATCACTTATATGTGAAATCTAAAAAAATGAATGAATACAACAAAACAGAACAGACTTATAGATACAGAGAACAAACTACTGGTTACCAGTGGGAAGAGAGGGCAAGATAGAAGTAGGGGATAAGAGTTACAAACTATGAAGTATAAAATGAATATAAGGATAGATTGTACAGCACAGGAAATATAGCCAATATTTTATAGCAACTTTAAATGGAATGTAATCTATAAAAATTGAAATCCCATGTTATATATATGAAATTAATATACTATTGTAAATCAGCTACACTTCAATTTTTAAAAAGAGATTTGCAAGATAAAGGGGGAATCAACACACAAAAGTACACATGGCCAGTTCACATAGGTTTGCCTAAGTCCTGAAAAATAAAACAATTCTAATTATTAAAAAATAAAAAGTAGAGGTGTGTCTCTTTCATCCCAGAACCCAGTGGCTTGTCTGTAGGGAAAATGATGAAGAAAAGGCTGAGCTCCAGGGTGCCTTGACTGCAGAGACACTGAAAGGAGACAAAGGGCCCTTTGCACACACTAGGTGGGGTCCTCGGCTGACAGAGAAGATCATCTCTGCCTCTCCTACCGTGAGCACTGGATGAAAGAGTCGTGCTTCTCCCTGAAGTGCTTGTGGGATGTGCAAGGCTTCTCTGAGCTGCAGGGTGAGGAAAAACAGGACTCACATTTGTCATTAGTGTCCTGTGTGTCAACTGTTAACAGTACACAGAGCAACTTACACACACCATTGATGAAATCTTTATAGAAACTAGAAACTGGGTGGGGGGGGGGATAAACTAGGAGCTTGGGATTAGCAAATACACACTGTTATATATAAAAGAGATAAACAACAAGGTCCCTGGGTAGAGCACAGGGAGCTATATCAATATCTTGTAATAACCTATAATGGAAAAGAATATGAAAAAGAATATATATTTATGTATAACTGAATCATTTTGTTGTACATCTGAAACTAACACAACATTGTAAATCAACTATACTTCAATTGAAGAAAAAAAGAAACTGGAAACTAACACTCAGAGAGATAAATATCTTAAAAATTTTTTTAAATTTTACATTGCAGTATAGCCAATTCACAATGTTGTGATAGTTTTAGGTGGACAGCAAAGGGGCTCTACCATACATTTACATGTATCTGTTCTCCCCCAGACTCCCCTCCTATCCAGGCTGCCACATAACACTGAGCAGAGCTCCCTGTTCTTTACTGTAAGACCTTGCTGGTTATCCAATTTAAATATAGCAGAGTGCACATGTCGATCTCCAACTCCTTAACCGAAGGAGATAACATCTTATTTGAGGTCATGTACCTAGTTACTGACAGGTCTTACCCTCCCTGTTGCCATGGTCTCCTGTTCTCCACCTGGGAGGGGAACCCTAGCAGTTCCTTCAGTCCAGAATACACCCAGGTGGTAAGGAACCTCACTACACATTGTCCTCCCTTCTGGCATTTGTATCCTGATACAGAGGAGAGAGTGAGTCACTGGAAGGCCAAAGTGTCCCAAAGGCATTCTACATGAGACAAGAGTAGAAGGGGAGCATCCCTGAACCCCCAGGTGGGATGGTCAGGTTGAGAGCATGCTCACAAAGCTCCCAGGTGGTTCCTGAAAGCCTTCTCCTTCAGCTGGCTGCCTTCAGTTGTCACCCCACTTCTGAATCCTAGGATCAGCTTGCCAGTCCAAATCAGGGATCTGATGATCCTGTTTGTGGATTATCCAGGGGCCTTTGTTCTCCCACCTGCCACCCCTTCATGTAGCACTAATCTCAGCCTGAGTTTGTTCTAGAAAGGAAAGGGAGGATAACCTCAGATATGCAGATGGTATCACCTTAATGGCAAAAAGTAAAGAGGAACTAAACAGCCACTAATGAGGGTGAGTGAAAGGAGAGTGAAAAAGCTGGCTTAAAATTCAATATTAAAAAAAGCTAATAAGATCATGGCATCTGGTCCCATCACTTCATGGCAAATAGAAGGGGAAAAGGTGGAAGTAGTGACAGATTTCCTTTTCTTGGGCTCTAAAATCACTGTGGAGGTGACAGCAGCCGTGAAATTAAAAGATGATTGCTTATTGGCAGGAAAGCTCTGACAAGTACAGACAGCGCATGAAAGAGCAAAGACATCACTTTGCTGACAAAGGTCCGTATAGTCAATGCTATGATCTTTCCAGTAGTCATGTACAGACGTAAGAGTTGGACTATGAAGAAGGCTGAGTGCCGAAGAAATGATGCTTTCGAACTCGGGTGCTGGAGAAGACTCTCAAGAGTCCCTTGGACATCAAGGAGATGAAAACAGTCAGTCCTGGTTTCAGAGAAATCAACCCTGAATACTCATTGGGAGGACTGGTATGGAAGTTGAAGCTCCAGTACTTTGGCCACCTGATGCAAAGGGCTGACTCATTGAAAAGACCCTGGTACAGGGAAGGATTGAAGGCAGAGGCTAAGAGGTTGACAAAGGATGAGTTCGTTGGATGGCATCACCAATTCAATGGACATGAACTTGGGCAAACTCCGGGAGGTGGGGAGGGACAGGGAGGCTTGACGTGCTGCAGTCCATGGGGTCACAAAGAGTCGGACACGCCTTGGTGGGTGAACAACAGGGCAGGGAATAGGGGAGATGCACAACCATCCAAGTTTCTTCCTGAGTTTACAACTTCATGGATGTTTATGAGCTTCAGAGCTGTTCTTTGTGCCTTGTTGGATGAAGGGCAGGGATGAAAGGAGAGCGGCTTCACCCCTACAATTGACTCATCAACACAGACTCTCAGAAACATCAGAGGGAGTAACGTCTTGGAGACTGAGCATCTCCCCTATTATTCTGGCTGTGAGGACATGGAGGCCCGGGAAGTGATTTGCCCACAGTGAGATGTCTCTGGACTCTCATCCAGGACCCATCTCGCAATCCCATGCTGCGTCTTTGACTCACTGCCTGACTCCACCAGCAGGCCAGGGGCAGTTTCCCCACTTTCTTTATCCTGAGAATATCAGTGCCACCAGCACCACTGATGTGGTGGTGACTGCTAAATGTCTATCCCAGTATACACTCACTCCTTCTTTCTTGGTTATAAAATCCCTCATGTTAATGGCCAGGCTCCCCTGCAGCTGGAGGTCATGTGAATGAGTTCTGGCTAATGACTTATAGGCGCAAGTTATATGTGTTAATTCCTAGGAAACCTCTTCTGTAAAAAGTGAGGTGAAATTCACCATTTTAACCACTTAAAGCATACAGTTCGGTGGCATTTAGTACATTCACAATGTTGTGCAACCATCACCACTATCTAGTTTCAGAACTTATTCTTCATCCCCAAGATAAATCCCCCACCCACTAGCAATCACCTCCCACCTCCCCAGCTCTAGCCCCTGGCAACCACTAATCTAATTTCTGTTCCCATAGATTTGTCTGCTCTGGTCATTTCATATCAATGGAGTCACATGTATATAGTCTCTGAGTCTGGTTTTTCACTTAGCATTATGTTTTTGAGGTTCGTCCATGCGGTAGCATATATCAGTAGTTAATTCCTTCTTTGTGGCTGAATAATAGTCCACTATGTTGATATACTGTATATTGTTCATCCATTCATCAGTTGATGGATATTTGGGTTGTTTCTACCTTTTAACTCTTATAAATAGTGCTGCTATGAATGTTCCTTTGCAAGCATTTGTTTGAATACCTGTTTTCAGTTCTGAGGAAACCCCTTTTTCAAAATAGTTGGCAAAGATCCTTAGCCTACTTATTTCCATCTTCTTCCACCTGCTGCCCCAGGTCTGGGTGTGATGTGGACTCAGGTCTAGACCACACATGCCTTTGGGATGACAGAGTGGGGATTTGCAAGAACCCAGGCCCTTCAGGATTGTGCAGCTGCCCCACTCACCAGAACTGCCTACATCCAGTAAATGTCTGTCTTATTCATTTTCTCTAAGCCATTGTTATTTGGGATTCACAGCCATTTACAGTCAAACCTAGTTGTATGTAACTGATAGTATAATGCCCTCCCGCCTTATTCTGTGGTCCACTTTTGGCAGGGGTAAAAAGAGAAGCACAGAACAGATTCTAGACTGTGAAAGGTGACTCACAGGACAGATATATTAAAAATCATCTAGCCAAATGTCTTCAAGCTTTTTGTTAGAGACTGCGTGAAGAAGGACATTTTGTACATTGCTTACACATATGGGTTTATAACTGATGTGAAGTTTCACAAAACAGTATGAACCCCTACTATGCACAATGATATTTTCTACTTCATTTTTAAAACAGTTTGCTGGTCACAATCCACTAAACTGATTTTACAGCTTGCTAATGGTAAAAACTGACAGCTTGAAAAGCAGTGATATGGTGCAATATTCCCATGTGACAGGTAAAACAAATGAGGTCCTGGAAGGTCTCCTGAGGTCACCGGTAGTTGAAAGTCAGAGCTTGGCCCAGAAACCAGGTCTTAGATCCTGGTCACGGGGAGGCTGGTATTTGCAACATGCACCCCCTCCTCTGGGCATCAGGACGTCTCCAGCTCCTGGCCAGGTCCTCCCTCACTCCAGCACTCACCAGTCTCTTTCTTTCTCTCTCTAGACTGTGCTGCTTCCCTTCATCTTTCCTCTGCATTCAGACATTTTCAGTCCCTGGGCAGCATGGGTGGTACAATCTTTTGGTGCTCAGGTGGTGGGGAAATAGGGGTTCTCTGGGTGGCACCGAGCAAGGGGCTAACAAGGGTCCCAGGACAAAATTGAGCGAGCCCTGAACTGGTGGTTCGAGCAACCTTGAGCAAGGTCTCAGCCTCTCTGTAGAAGGGAACAGTAAAAACGAACATCCTCCCTTGTAGGGAGTTGGTTGGGACCCCACATGCACCCATCACTGGCACCTGGGCCCCTGTCAGTGGTACAGATGTCTTAGGATCCCACACACAATGGCACCAGTGACAGAGGAGAGAGAAGGGTTTGAGCTTTTTCTGGGCTGCCATGGAGGACCTCAGATGGGCAGACAAGGTGCGGAGTGTTTTACTTGCATATGTCCTTTCACAGTTGCAAACCCCTCTGATGTTGTCATTCCCATTTCACAGATGAGGGATTTGAAAGTCCAGTCAAGTGTCATCACTTGCCAAACATCACACGCTCAGGCAGAGACTGGCCCAAGCTCACACTGAAGCCGGTGCAGCCTGACCATGTGCCACTCCAGGTTGCACCCTGCATCTAGCCGAGGTGGTGGTGGTGGCAATGGGCACCAGTCCAGGAAACCACCAGGGAGAGGGGGACACCCACAGCCTCCTCCTTGCCTCAACATTACACAGTCAGCATGAGTGAGGAAGGAAGGACTCCTTAGCCCCCTTCATTTCCAGAGAGAGTTTAGAATTTCTTAGACCCTCGCTGCTCATGAGGAGCACCTGGAGAGTTCATATTAGCCTGAGCCCCACCACAGGGACAGCACTAATTTCTTAAACTCTACTGGTGATTCTAATATGGAACCAGAGCTGGAGTTGAGAACCACTACCTTAAGCCTACACAGTGTCTGTTTACACTACGCAATCAAAGCTACTTGCCACGAATTCTCTCCCCCAAGCCACGTGGCCACTCTGAGCGGGAGGCAGGGGGGCAATCACTATCTCCTATTTACAAAGGAGGAAAACAGGCCGAGACAGAGGACTGAAGATCCTTCTGAGCCCCTCTCGGCCCTTACCAAGATGAGGGGCCTAGTTCCCTCGACTCCCATGCAATGGGGAAAGCGTTTCCTCTCTTCAGCTCACACCCAGGCCGGCATGCGGGCCCTGGGGATGAGAATGATTGCCCCATCTGTGGAGCACAGCCCAGCGGGGTGGAGGCTGAGCTGGGAAGTTATCTGAGGTGAGCAGAATAGCAGGGACACAGGCATGGGGGTCTGGAAATGGAGAAGGAGCTGCTGGCGTCTCAGCTCCCAGGAAAGGAGTTCCGTGCAGACCCACAGCCCAGAATGGCTCAGGTCCTCTGTAGGTTGGGGCCTGAAGCCAGCACTCTGCCCAGCTAAGCTGCTGGTGGGGACACTCACCGGCCTAGTGGGACAGGACGCCTATCCCCGACACAGAAGTGCCGGGCTCCCGAAGGCAGAGGTCTGCATCTATGTTTGACCCTCGAGGACTGTGCCTCAGGGCCTCTGCATGGCCTCAGGGATGGGGAACCCCTTCACACTGGGCCCAGCGTCTGTGTCCACAACCTGCATTTCTGTCCCACGTGGGGCTCTGGCCTTGGTGCGTAGAAGGCAGAGGGTGCCAACCACTTTGTGTAGAAGACTGCCAGGCTTTCCTCCACCATGTCATCCACCCCAGCCCAGGGCTGCCGTCTCCACTGGGAGGCAGAATAATCACACCCCACAGATTCCAACAAGAACCTTAACCTGGGAGCCAGAAACAGTCCTCTCGCACCAGCACGCTGCAACCCTGCTAGTCGCCTGGGTCACATGCGCCCAACCACCCATGTTTCTTTTCCTGTTTCCTCCTCCCAGAACACTCCTCACCCCACAAAACTACTTCTGACCAAGTCCAACTCAGCGTCCACCCCAGGTGCCACCTAGGGCCTAGGGTCTCTCCTACCCTAAACTGCCACCAGGGTTAATTCCTTCTTCCTCTTGGCCCCTTGGCAAGTGCTTGGATGTGTAACACGACCTAATGACTGTCCACTGCGAACCCACCATGGGGAAAGATTGCACCTCTCGATCTCTATGCTCCCGCTGCGCCTCGTGGCTCCTTCCCTGGGTGTCCAGTAAGCAAACTCATTCATTCAGGAACTCAGGAATTCATTACTGAGCCCTGCCTGGCTGCATGACTGGGACGGGCCAGGAACCACAGGTGTGACAGCTTCAAGGGAATGAAGATGTTTCCTTGTCTCTCTTTTTAAAAAATTGATTTTCTCTGAATTGACCATTGTCTACATTCCTCTGTGACCTTCGGGTATCTGGTGGACCCGGAAGTTGAGTCTTAAGAGTGCAGTGTCCCCAGGAGTCACAGGCGTGGACACCCTGGGCCCCTGGGGGTGCCTGCAGGGCATCGCCTTCTGCCCCCTGTTTCCTTTCATGCAAGAGAGCAGTCAGTACAAAGGAACCTGGAAGTCCCCCCATTTCAAGCTTGAATCGGGAGCTGGAGCCTCAGCAGTAGCAGTTGGTAACAGAGTTCAAATGAGAAACCAGGTTCAGTATTGCTTTCCATGTCACAGATTTCACCCGCGGTCATGGATGAGCTTGAAACTGGTGGCAGAAAAGGTGCTACTGAAACCTAGTCTGGGCCCTGCTACCAACTTTCTGTGGGACCCAGGTAAGGGCCAACTCATCCTCTGGTGGGAGGGACGGAGGGAGGGAGGGAGGGAGGGAGATGCCCTGACTGACAGCTGGCATTCCCTCTTGCTAATGTCTACAGAATCCAAGGTTCCCCTTCTTAGCAAACCAGCACTGTTGCCTGTTCATGGGAAGAAGTCCCGGATAAAGGAAGAGTTCATTTTTGCAGCCACCCTGTCCTGGTCTTGGTGACCTCTGAAGTAACCAGCAGTCAGTCCCCTTTTGCATCGTGCTCAGCGATTTCTTGGGCAAACCTTCCTGCAGCCTTAACCTCCATTCACAATATTTTAGTGGTTGGACTCATGCCTTGTTTGGGTTTGGCGTCGCTGCCAACCCACTAGGCAGAGCACCCACGACAGGCAATAATTAGCCTGCTGCTTAGCAGGGGCGCTGGCTAAGCAGAGCCCAGTCCTCACAGTGACCACAGAGTCAGAGAACCCGTGCTCCCCAGCAGCGCTTTTTCACTCCTTTCCCTGGTGCCGCTCTTAGGAACTGTGCTCGGCATACCTGCTCCTCCTTCTGCTCCTGGTGGTTTCACTCATCAAGTCACTTTCAAAGAGCCTGCCAGTGCTTCTGGATGTGTAGTTTGCTTAGGAGCATTCCAGCACCGCTGATGGTTTCTGTTAAATCGACTTACATGCTGCCCTCCCTCCCTCCCTTGTAGCTCTGAGACGTGCTTTTCTTTGCCTATATTACTGACAGCTGGTAAAATGACACTGAGAAACACGGGAAGCAGGTGCCAGCTGGCTTGAAAGGGCAAAGCTTGTCCATCTATCTAAGGGGATATGCCTCTGGCTGCACTGAAGAACCTGCCCATTACTCAGGACTACATCCCAAACGTGCTCTAACCCTGAGACCACACTAGAGGGCCTAGGCAGGCATGGAGAAAGAGTTGCCTCTGAAGAGAACCTTAAAAAAAAAACAAAACAGGCTCTAGCTTTCAGAGCCCCGAAGGCAGCTGTCATGAGCTGGGCACTCTGGCCTCTCAGTCGGCCCAAGAGAAGCATGGGAGTCCAGTGGGGACTGGCAGAGAAGATGCCATGCACTCACCGGACATGTTTCGCTTTCCTCTGCCTCCTCTCTGCCTCGTCTGGGAATGGCACGGATGGTGTGGGGAGACTGACTGCCTTGCTGGGATCGCCTTACCATTTATAGAAGCCTCTCCTACACACCCCAATTAGAATTCTAATGAGGTAGGCGAGGCACCAGGTCATTCCTGTAGTGCCTGTAAACGTTTCACTTACGACATACTTGTCACCCAATGGAAGGTCATACCTGCTTGTGCAAGACCAGTTTGGGAAGAAAAGGGGAGATAAGGAAAAAAAAAAAACAAAAAAAACGCAGAGTTTGATTTTATTATTTATTTCAAGATGAACTACTTCCTGGATCATAGGGTTCAGGAAATGAGGTAATGCTTTTCTTGAAGTAGCTTGTCCAGAGCTGATGCTGAGAAGTCCCCTGGGGTCAAAGAAATGTCTCTGCAGAACCTAGAGCAGAAAATTGCCTAATGCTTTCTCACTGTCCACACACGCCGGTGGTCTCCACTTACACAAGGAGCGTGAGATACTCATCACAGTTCACTGTACAGGTTGCCGTGTGCCAGAAGTAGCATGTGATTTGGGATTAGAAGCACTCGGTTCCAATGCTGGCTGGGTCCTGGGCCACCACTGGACCTTGAAGACTTGGAGGCCTTGTCTGTGACTTGAGGGGAGGCACGCCCACTCTTCTCAACTCAAGAATTGGGGGAATAATCAAATGAAGTGATGTGAGTGGAAAGTGCATGGATGTGTACCATATGGATTAAATCCAGTTGTCATCTGGAATCAGATGTCAGTTTAATTCCAGATGTGGGGTGGGGGGCAGTGTTAGTCATTCAGTTGTGTCTGACTGTTTGCCATCCCTTGGACTGTAGCCTGCTAGGCTCCTCTGTCCATGGAATTCTCCAGGCAAGAATACCGGAGTGGGCTGCCATTCCCTTCTCCACAGGATCTTCCTGACCCTGGGATCGAACCTGGGTCTCCTGGGAGTTGGGGGAGGGAGGATTATTCTTTTCAGTGAGGCAGTGGGGACGGCCAGTGAAGCTATACTGTGACACAATTTCATTCTGGTTCTGCCACACACTGTCTGTAAAACTGGAGGGCAAGTCATGGACCTTCTCTGAGCCCAGCTTCTCTACCAGTTTTTAGAAAATAAGAGGAGGGAGATTCTCATTCTACATTTTTTTTTTACTTGTTTGTTGTTTTAAGGGGATATATGTATATATATATTTTTAAAGATCCTATGGTGGCTATGTACAAGTTCCAAGCTTTCCTGTGATAGACAAGGGAGTTTTAAAAAATAATGATAATGCTCCAAGTGTTTGTGGCAGAGAGGAAACTTCTTAAGGCTTCCACCAGACTTGGAGTGGGAAGGAAGCACCATCACACAATTAGGTCTTTAGGGAGAAGATGGGAACGCTGGACCCTGAGAAAGATGACACTGAATAAGGTGGATGGGAAAAAGGAAATCCGCATCATCTCTCTCTGTCATCTGGGCTCCCACAGCACTTGGCACGTTTTAGGACCTCTCTTACCATATGTGTCTCCCTGCACTGGGACAATCTGGTTACATCTATCCCCATCACTCACTCTCGAAAGGTCCAGGTTGTGTATTACTCACGTCTTCTCAGAACCAAACATGGGCTTGTCACATGACAGGAGCACACATATTTTTGAATGCGTGGATCAATTAATCGAAGTAAAGACAGAAATAATAATTCCCATCAATGTAGAACCCAACCTGGGTAGGCATTGGCTAAACACTTCACATGTATCACCTTTTCTTGTCTTCAGAGCAGTCCTGTGGCATAGGTACCATTACTTCTGCTGTCTTACAGGAGGGAGAGATTCCCACCCCTGTGTGAGCAACTCCAGGGTCTGTCCGCTTAACCTGGAGGCTGGCTGCCTAAGTGAGGTGGTAGGTCAGCCTTTCCTGGGTCTCTGGCCGCTCTGCATCTATGGCCCCACGGAATGTGGCCACTGTTGGCTCTGGCAGATGACCCACAAGAGAGCAGAACATAGAGAGGTGACCGCAAAGTGAGCTGGACCCTGATCAGCAGCTGGGTGTGTGGCGTGGGTCCTGGGCCCTGCCATGGGATTGGCTGAGGCTCTGGGCAAGGGTCTCACTGCGCTGAGTCAGTCCTGCCAGAAACCCAAGAGCTGCATGAATCCAAGGGAATGAGTGGATGTAAAGGGCTGTGCATACCCTCAAGAGAGGGATAAAGAAATGGAGGGGGGGGGTTGCTTATTACTGCTGTTGTTGTTGACCTGAGAGCCAAGAATTGGACCCTTGGCATCTTTTTCAGTGACCTGGCAGGGAAACCTGTCAGATGACAGGCAGTCACCTCTGCCTTTAACTCTGAGATCATACAGATCTGGGTCCAAACTCTGGCTCTGACATAGCCCTCCTCTGAGAGTCCCGGTTTCCTCATCGGTAAAGCTGAGCTAGAATTCTAGCTCAGGGAGGGTCAAAGCAGAGCATGAACATAAGTGCTCAGCACCGCCTCTGGCACCACTCAGCGTAGCCCCTTAGTGTTGACATTACCGGTATTCTCATTGTCCTTAAAGCACCCCCAGGGGTCATAGATTTTGTGATGGGACCCACAGTGTGGACAAAGGTGCCTGCCCACCGACCCTTTGGCCTTCCCTTGGAAGGATCTGTAGCTGACCACTCTTGACCCCAACGTGGTGTGGCAGAAAGATGCCCACGCTGGATTCAGAAACCCCGACTGAAAGCCGGGCTCTGGGGCTTGCCCACTGTGTGGTTTGGCAGAGTCCTTTTCCTTCTCTGAGCCTCAGTTTTCTCACCAGCCTACCCAGACACCTCTCAGCACTGTCATGAGGCTTCAAACCCTGAAGTCGTAGATATGACACTCCCCTATAGACCCTTTACACATGTAAAGGTACAGAACCTTATAAGCAGTCATCTAACCCCCAGCCATTCTCCCATAGTAAGAATCCTGTTTCCGGGTGGTGCCGGGTTGCCTCCTCCCATGCCTGCCACTTGCACGCTGGGCTCCCTGCAGCTTCTAACTGCCCAGCAGCAGGGCCTTGTGTCCTCACCCTGAGTCGACTCCCTGTTAGCAGCTGGAGGATTGCACCATGGCCGCAGCCGCAGCCCCAGCCTGCAGGCGGGCCGTAATTTGCATGCTGTCACAATTTCAGCTAAATGATTTTCAATTCACAGGTGGAGTCACCCAGCTACACGCAGGATGAAATTCCTGCTTGGCCACCCCCTTCGCACCTCAGACTCCAGTTAGAATGGAACATGCAAATATGGACTTTAAAAGAAAAGAGAGAGACACTAATTGATCATTTGCTTTTTTTCTCCCTCTAATTAAGAGATTTAGAGTTGCTGAAAATTTCACAACACATGTAAAGGTACAGAACCTTATAAGAAGTCATCTAACCCCCAGCCATTCTCCCGTAGTAAGAATCCTGTTTCCTGACACATTTCTCTTGAAAACTCCAGTGACAGGGAATGCACCATCTCAGAGCAGTCCCTACATGAAATGAACCAGGCAGCTCTGCCTGTAACATCCATGTCAGGGATGATTCTGTTTAAGGTGCATCTTCCCCCTTCCTGTTTCACAGGTAGTCTGTGAGGGCAGGGGCTTTGCTGGATGCTTCACTGCTCCATCCTCAGTGTATCACTATGCCCAGGGCATGTGGTGGTTTCTCAGTAACTGGAGTTTAAAGGGCATTGAGAGGAATAGAAATTTCTTCTTTTTTTAAAAAAAACTTTTTATTTTGTATTTTGGTTTAGCTGACTGATGATGTTGTGATAGTTTCAGGTGAAGAGCAAAGGGACTCAGTCATACATATACATATATGTACATATACATACATATACATACACATACATGTACATGGATCCATTCTCCCCTCCCATCCAGGCTGCCACATAACACTGAGCAGAGTTCCCTGTGCTACACAGTGGGTCCTTGTTGGTTATCTATTTGAAACACAGCAGTGTGTACATATCCATCCCAAACTCCCAAACTATCCCTTCCCCTCATCCTTACCCTTGCAACCATAAGTTCTTTCTCTAAGTCTGTCTCTCTGAAAGTTCCTCCTAAAGAGTCTATCTCACTTGAGCTTCTGCCCATTGATCTTCGCTGCTTCTCTTCCATCCGTCACTGATCCCACACGAACCCACCTATCCCCTCTTCACCCAACAAAGATCACATGCTCCCCCAAATCTGGCAAAAAAAAAATCCCTTCCCTCCCAACAAGTCTCTTCTTCAGATTAAGCATCAGTTTCTCCAACCATTCCTGGTGAGTCACTGTTTGGAGACCTCTCATGTCCTTGATGAGATCAGGTCATCCCCTCTTCTGAAACCTTCAGTGGCTCCCCAGAGCCTCTCGCAGCTCAAGTTCTTTACTCTGGCATTCAGGGCCCTGCAGTGTATGTCCAACTTAATTCTGTTTTTTCTTTTCTACTACTCTTACATTAACTGTCCTATTCAGCAAAACATACCTAATCATTTTTCCTGGAACCCCACATATTTTTCCCTGCCTCTACACCCATTTGTAAAATGCCCCTGCCTGGAACACCTTCTCTATTTCTTCTGCATCAAGGTCTCTCACTACCAAGCCAAAGATCTTCCCTCCTCGTGCTCATTCCAGTGTGCTGTTCCAGGAAAGAGGGCTGGTGACAAAAGAAGCAAACTGAAGTTTAAGCCTCAGACACCTTCTAACTTATCACAAGCACATATTTTTATAATCACACGGACTTGAGGCAAATCACTTAACCTCTCTGAGCCTAAGTTTTCTCCTCTGAAAAATGGGTCTGGTGATGCCAACACCACTCACCCTCCACAGCATCCTGAGGAATCCTGTGATGACATATGTAAGTGACAAGGTACAGTGACTTCTCTCCACCCGGGCCTCTGGAACTTGCCCTGTGTGACTCACCAGGCACCTCACGATACATGATCTGACTCAGGAGGGCAGCATGTGGGTCTGCATGGCTCGCCACTTTTTCCTGACACCAGGCTCTGTGCTAAGAGTTTCACATTAGCTGACTTAAGTGTCACAACACTTAAAAGGAGGATATTTTCAATGCAATCCCGAGGGAGATATTTTCAATGCAATCCCTTTTAATAAATAAGAAGCCAGAGGCTTAGCGAAGCTAAGGAAATTGACAAGGGTACAGAGCTAACCAAGTAGCAAAACAGGGTGTGAATCCAGGTCTGCCGGACAGCAGAGGCCTGTCCATGCTGCCCCGTCCCTGACAAATCCTCCAGTGCAATGACACCCGAAGTGACTCTGGATCTTGCATTCAGGAGAGTGTTACTGATTCTGGTGATGACAGTAACTCAGGGCTGAACAGAAGGAAGCGTCCCTGCAGAACTAATATGAAAGCCTCGACTTTAATGTGTTTATCCCTGCATTTCCCACTCTCACCCAAACAAATGAATAAAGCAAAATGCTGGAGGGAGAGTAGAAGTGTAAAAGTCCTCCTTCATAGCTCATGTCAACGCTGATTTCTTACAATGCCTGTTGAGGGGGTTCGAAGGTAGTCAGCACTGTAGATACCCAGCCCTCGGGGAGCTTCCTTCAGGAAGGAAGTCAGAGAGCAGCTTAGGGAGAAGCTGAACTTTTCTTAAACTCAGAGACTGATAGGAGCTGAAAAGAGGTGCGGAACGAGTGATGGGCTCCAATTACAGAGATAAAAAAGACTGACTTATTGAGGAAAAGGGGAGAAAAGGTCAGAGAGAGGATAGCAAGCAGGTCATTCTGGGAAAAGACTGCACATGAGGTTATGGGGAGCACCTAGCGTGGGAACAGTGGGGGAGGGTGGGGGAGGCTAGCCATGCCCCGGAACAGGGTGAGGACACAGATCCTGAGCATGAGGAAGGGACCGCAGGTGGGCAGCCCCGCTCAGCACACGCATGTCATCTCTTAATAGTAGGGGTGGTTCAATCTGTCCAGCTGTCACTCAATCACCTCTGAGCTCAGGGCCAGAAAAACCAACCAGGAAAGAGAGAAGGCTGCAGCCCACCACCCGGAAGGCTGGCGGTTTGCCCAAGAGCACGGGCACCAGAAGGGCTCCAGGAAGCAAGACAGACAGAGGGCAGGTCTCCAGGGTTGAGTCAATCCTCAGAAAAGAAGTGACCCAGAGAGGTCATCCAGCCCAACCCTTTCTTTCACAGATGGGAGAACTGAGGCCTTCAGAGAAATGATTTGCCTAAGGTCACGAAATAGCTGGCCTGGGCTCAGAACTCGGAGAGTGTTAAAGGTCATTTGTCCAACTTCTTTATATGCAGAGTACATCATGTGAAATACCAGGCTGGATGAAGCACAAGCTGGAATCAAGATTGCTGGGAGAAATATCAATAACCTCAGATACGCAGATGACACCACCCTTATGTCAGAAATCGAAGAACTAAAGAACCTCTTGATGAAAGTGAAAGAGGAGAGTGAAAAAGCTGGCTTAAAACTCAACATTCAGAAAACTAAGATCATGGCATCCAGTCCCATCACTTCATGGCAAATAGATGGGGAGACAGTGGAAACAAGTGACAGACTATTTTCTTGGGCTCCAAAATCACTGCAGATGGTGACTGCAGTCATGAAATTAAAAGATGCTTGCTCCTTGGAAGAAAAGCTTCACCAACCTAGACAGCACATTAAAAAACAGAGACATTACTTTGCCAACAAAGGTCTGTCTAGGCAAAGTTATGGTTTTTCCAGTGGTCACGTATGGATGTGAGAGTTGGACTCCAAAGAAAGCTGAGCACCTAAAAATTGATGTTTTTGAACTGTGGTATTGGAGAAGACTCTTGAGAGTCCCTTGGACTGCAAGGAGATACAACCAGTAAATCCTAAAGGAAATCAACCCTGAATATTCATTGGAAAGACTGATGATAAGCTGAAACTCCAAAACTTTGGCCACCTAATGCAAAGAACTAACTCATTGGAAAAGACCCTGATGCTGGGCAAGATTGAAGGTGGGAGGAGAAGGGGATGACAGAGGATGAGATGGTTGGATGGCATCACTGACTCAATGGACATGAGTTTGGGTAAACTCTGGGAGTTGGTAATGGACAGGGAAGCCTGGAATGCTGCAGTCCATGGGATTGCAAAGAGTCGGACACGACTGAGGGACTGAACTGAACTTCCTTCCTCCGAAGAGAGCACTGAGGCCATGACACCTGGAACTAGAATGCATGCTTCCCATGCTTCCCAGCTCACCACACTCTTTCTGCTGCCAACTTTCAGTTAAGAAACCCACCTTAGAAAGGCTTCTGGGTTGAGTTTGCAAGATTAGGGAAATATTTTTCAATCTTATCAATAGCAGCAAATATTAACATTGTTAAGAAGTAAAATGAAGTGAAAGTCGCTCAGTAGTGTCCAACTCTTTGGGACCTCATGGACTATACAGTCCATAGAATTCTCCAGGCCAGAATTCTGTAGTGGGTAGCCTTTCCCTTCTCCAGGGGATCTTCCCAACCCATGGGTCAAACCTAGGTCTCCCAAATTGGTGGCAGATTCTTTACCAGTGAACCACAAGGGAAGCCCAACAACACTGGAGTGGGTAGCCAACCCTTCTCTAGTGGATCTTCCCGACCCTGGAATCAAACCAGGGTCTCCTGCATTGCAGGCAGATTCTTTACCAACTGAACTATCAGGGAAGCCCTAACATTGTTAAATACTATACAATTATCACAACATTTGCTTTTATATTCACCATCTCCCCGATCCTTACCTGGTTCCTAGGAAGCAGATTTCAGTACAGTTGCCATGTTATGGGGGAGAGAATGGAGGCCAGATTCAAATTTAAAATTCTAGACTCCAAATTTCGTCCTCCTTCTTCTGCACTTCAGGTCAAGTGCTAATAATGAATGGGAAAAAGATGTTCAGGGTCACTCACGTGCTGGATGATTTGTAGTAAGTAACTTGTATGTACAGTGTTTCACTTTATTTTTGCCACCTGACATAAGTTACTTGATATAAATATGATTTATGAAGAATCTACAGGTTTGGGAAGAGGTAAAGGGCTGTCCAGGGGAGTATGAAGGGGGAAGGAGGGCTGGGTTAGGAGTCGATAGTCAGGGCCCTCTCTGACACTTGCTCTGCTGCTCAGCCATAGGTTGGCTCAGAACCAGATGCTCCCTCTCAGGGCCCATTTCCCCAGCCTCCAAAGTGCTAAGAGAATTGAGGCAGTTACTTTGCACAGGCCCTGCCTCTAACGTGGGCCCTTCCCATGGTGCACAAAGAATCAACAGATCTTCCCCTGAGGTTTCAAAAGAGAAGAAGAAAGATTAGAGGGAGAGGCAAAGATTTGTCTATATTCCATTCATTTATCCACCACACACTTATTATGTCCACCATGTGCAAGGCTCTCTTTAGACCCTTCGGGAAATTCAAAGATGAACACATCTCATGGAGGGCAATTTGTACCAAAACATTTAAAAGTACACATACACAAATGTATTTAACACAATGATCCATAATAAAAGGAAATATTTTGGGAAAAAATGTCAGTGTTCAATAATAGGAAGTATATTAGATTGTGGCAGACCCACACATTATGACGATGTAGAACTTCCCTGGTGGTACAGTGGTTGGGAGTCTGTCTGCCAGAGCAGGGGATGCAGTTTCCATCCCTGGTCCGGGAAGATTCCACATGCCAAGGGCCAGCTAAGACCGTTCACCACGACTATTTAGCCTGTGCTCTAGGGCCCATGAGCCATAGCGACTGAGCTCAAGGGCCACAACTACTGAAGTCCCCTTGCTCTAGAGCCTGTGTTCCGAAACAAGAGAAGCCACTGCAATGAGAAGCCGGTACACTGCAACTTGAAAGTAGCCCCTGCTCGCTCCAACCAGAGAAAGCCCTAAGCACAGTAACAAAGACCCAGTGCAGCCAAAAATAAATTAATTCATTGGTTAAAAAAAAAAAGGGATGATGTAGATACTTAAGAATTTGACACTGAAAGATGTTCATAGTAAGTTAAAAATCTTATATGAATGAATATATTTTAAATAAGTATACATGAGTATGATGCATATACATACACTTGCTCTCAGAAGAAAATCTAGTATTCTAGCATATAGAGGGCTTTATACGAGAATGTTAATAGTGGTCTATCTGTGTGGTATGATTAAAAGATAATCTTGACACTGTATGCAATTTTCTATTCTCTCAATTTTTATAAATCATATCACATTTTTATAATCAGAAGAACAACATATTTCCATTAATTAAAAATTACCATATTATCACTGATGTTACTGATACACAATAACATGAAAGAAAAATTTAAAACTTTATGTATAGAAGGATCCAATTTTGATACACCTATAAAGGTAGAAATTTTAAATGTAGGAATTTTTAAAAATTGATGTATAGCCAAAGTATAATATTATATAAGTTACAGGTATACAATATAGTGATATAGTAATAAAGTAACTCACAATTTTTACAGGTTGTACTCCATTTATACTTATTATAAAACATTGGCTATATCCCCTGTGTTGTATGATATATTTTTGCAGCTGATTTCATACCTAATAGTTTGTATCTCTTAATCTCCTATTTCTATATTACCCCCCTTTCCCTCTCCCCACTGGTATCCACTAGTTTATTCTCTACATCTGTGAGTCTGCTTCTTTTTTGTGATTAAATATAGGAATTTTAAAAGCCTCGAATGTTGTACAACAAAATGCAAATGCTTTGCATTCCCTGATTTTGCTTTGCTGTATTGTCTGCTGTCTAGAATGAATGTGCATAAATTATTAACAGGCAAGTAAAATTATGTAACAAGAAGGTTTTTATTTTTTTTAAAAAACACATTAATAAAATAGAAGAAATGTGAAAGTGTTAGTCGCTCAGTTGTATCTGACTCTTCGCGACCCCATGGACTGTAACCTGCCAGGCTCCTCTGTCCATGGAATT
This sequence comes from Dama dama, assembly GCF_033118175.1. Lineage (NCBI taxonomy): Eukaryota > Metazoa > Chordata > Mammalia > Artiodactyla > Cervidae > Dama > Dama dama. The sequence continues at coordinate 53,157,997 of NC_083703.1, forward strand.
CTCCAGGCAAAAATACTTGAGTGAGTAGCCATTTCCTTCTCCCGGGGATCTTTCCGACCCAGGGATTGAATCCAGGTCTCCCGCATTGCAGGTATTCTTTGGAGCCCCTGCCTCTAAAGTGTTGATGGTCTAACAGAGGAGAGAAAAAGAGAAATGGGATGACACCAACAGCAGCATTCTGCCGGCTCATCTGCTGCAAGATGGGAACAATCACAGTGGAAAGGCGCTCAAGGAAAGATTCACGGAAAAGACACATTTGAGCCACACCTTAAAAGGTAGGTATGGACAAACAAAAATTGGAGGAAAGGGCATTCTCAGCAGGGAAAAGGCTTGGAATAGGCTTGATCACACATGACCAGCTCTCAGTCTTTCTTTCCCACCCAACCAGCAGGCTTAGTCATCAAGTTCATCCACACCTTTTCAAACAAGGCAGTTCTGAATGAGTGCAAAGGGTACACTTTCCATTCTGGTTTGATCTTGTTGTATACTGGATGTGGGAAATAAATATGGATTCAACACTATGTGACTTATGAGTGAATTATTTTAGTTTGAATTATTGGTTCTTGGCAAACAGGTTTAATTGGCAGTTTTCATCTTCACCAATTGCATCTGATACTAAAGATCCTTCAGTTCTCATGAACAAGTGGGGATTTCCTAATGCATCAGGTTCAGATCTTAGTTTCATGCATCTATAAAGAAAACAATAAATTATGGAGGGCTCAGGCTTGTCCTGGCACCCCTCTGGCATAAAACTTTTCCTAGGCACTACCTGCTTCCAGCAGGCCCCAAACACTTGGCCTCTCTTCAGCTTTGCTCCCAGCAAAGCAGCTGGGAGCACTTCCTCTGGCTCACAGTCTCTGTTTTTAATGATTACATTTAGGTGACATTTGAGCGATAAATTGACTGGAGACTTCGGTGCTAATCCTGATTCCGTCACTAACTCAGTTGGAGACCTTGGAAATGAGGGGCTTGGTGTCAGTCAGCGGGCCAAAGCTTCTCTTCAGCCCCCACACCATCACATGTTCTACACACTCTCATTCAAATGCTTATTTGGGCACAGTGATTATCAACATGTGTGGTCCTTTCTCTGAGCTTCCCTGAGAATCTCAACAAAATGATCTTCATATGTTTCACACCTGTTAGTCTTTAGGTTTAGGATTCTAGATTTTTTTTTTTTTTAATTCAAAGTATTCACTTTAATAGTCTTCTCTCCTTCAGAATGCTGATAAACCTTTTTGAATCATTAAAACTCTTCAGTTGGTACCAGAATCCAATGTGATAAGGACACAAAGTTACCTCGGTTGCTACAGGAACACTGATTAAACACAGTTTCTTCAAAGTTCTTAACTGGCACATATAATCAGAATAATGAATTTAAGTACATGTTACATATTGTAAAATAAAGTTTCAAAAGCTCCAGAGTGGGACATCCTTGACGGCCTAGTGGTTAAGACTCTGTGCTGCCAATGCAGGCGGCTCAGGCCTCCGGTTCAATCCCTAGTCGGGGAACTAGGATCCCACATGCTGTGCAGTCAAAAAAAAAAATTCAGAGTAAATTCAGCCCCAATTATTTTGATTTCTAATAATGTAACAGCTTGCCATTCTTTCTACCTTCATCAGCTTGGCTACTACCTTCTCCACCACTCTGAGCTCTTTAACTCTAGTCTATGACTCCAGCTCTGAGCATGTTAACTGCATAAGACCAGAACTAAAGTTCTTACCAGGGCTTATTAGGCCCTTTCGCAGCTTCCCTTAGCCTCTCTGATTTAACTTGTCTTCTCCAATTCCTTCAACCTCCCACCTTGACAAATATATTCAATGACTGTTTCTACCTCTGAGAGATTTTTTTTCTCCCTGTAGTGCATGTAGTATCTTAGTTTTCCACCAGGGATGGAACCCTGCCTACTGCAGTGGAAGCTCAGAGTCCTACCCACTGGACTGCAGTGAATTCCCTCCAAGAAAATTCTTAAGCCACTTCATTACCAGTGAGGTATTTTCCCAAACTAACAATGGTGGTTTTCTGCATTTCATGCAAAGGATCTTTTGCCTTCAGTCTCTGACATCTCAAAATGTACTTAGACTTTTCTAGATATACCTAGATTTTCTGGTTGCTAGATGCATCTGGCATAAATTAAAAAAAATTTTTTTAATTAGTTGGAGGCTACTTACTTCACAAGGATTCTAAATTTAAATGATCATCCAAAGAGCACTGAAAAAGAGACACACACAGTGATGCCTGCACATACTTGTATGTGCTTAAACAATAACTGAAAAGATGTAAGTAACAGTGATTGTCCTCTAGGGACGAGACAGAGAGTCTGGTGGTTAAAGAAACAAAGAGATTGATGTTTCACTGTATACTCATTGGATTTGTTTACGGAATACATATTAAGTTAGGAACGTCAATTGGTTGCATGTAAAAGAGACCTGAGAAATGATGACTTAAGCAAACATCTTTTGCATTCTTACTAAATAAGAATTCTGGGCCAGGCTGTCCAGAGTTGAAACCGAGGACCCAGGATCCTCCCAACTCTCTCTTCCCCCTCTTGAGGTTCTGGCCGGCATCAGGCCTCAAGTTCATAGACAGCTGCTCCAAGTATGACCCCTGTATTTCAGGCAGGAAGGTGAAAGGGCAAAGAGTATTGCTTGCTGACTGTGATCCCTTAAAAAAGCTTTACTGGAAACCCTCCTCAGCTTACTTCTGCTTACCTCTCATTGCTCAGAACCTGTGTGGCTCTGTCGTTTTGGACTGAAGGGAGGCTGGGACACATTGCCATATCATGCAATATTGGGATTCTGTTAGTGAGAATGGATACGAGCTTTGTGATTATCAGTGTATGTGCTGTCTTTTTGAAATTAAGACTATCTTTTACAGCAGTTTTGAGTTCACAGCCAAATTAAGGGAGAGGTGCAGAGACTCCCCATACACCTCTGCCCCCACACATGTGTAGCCTCCCCGACTATTAACATCCCCCACCAGAGGGTACATTTGCTACAACTGATGAACCTACACTGGCATATCATAATTACTGAAAGTCCATAGTTTACATGAGGGTTCACTCTTGGTGTTATATATTCTGTGGATTTGGATAAATGAATAATGACACGTACCCATCATTATAGTATCACACAAAATAGCTTCACTGCCCTATATTCCTCTGTGCTCTGCCTATTCTTCCCTCCCTTCCTCAATCCCTGCAACCACTGACCTTTTTATTGTCTCCATAGCTTTCTCCTTTCCAGAGTACCATACAGTTGGAATCATACAGTGCTTAGCCTTTTCAGATTGTATTAGTAATTAGGTTATATTAGTAATATGCATTTAAATCTCCATGTCTTTTCATGACTCAATAGCTCATTTCTTTTTAGTGCTGAATGATATCTCATTTTCCTCACATAAAACAGTTTATTTATCCATGTCCCCACAGAGGGACATTTTGGCTGATTCCAAGATGTAATTATGAAGAAAGCTGCTATAAACTTCTGTGTGCAGGTTTTCGTGTGGACATAAATTTTCAGTTCCTTACAGTAACAGTATGTTTAGTTTTGTAAGAAATTGCAAAACTGTCTTCCAAAGTGGCTGTGACATCTTGCATTCCTATCAGCAATAAATGAGAGTCTCCATTGCTCCACAGCCTCGCCAGCATTTGGTGCTGTCAGTGACCTAGATGTGGGTCATTCTGATAGATATGTAGTGGTCATGTATGGTCTTCAAATATATACATTTAAATATATATTTATTACATATTTTATATAATGTCTGGGAGTTGTTCCGCATGTAGATGTAGTTTTTGTATCTTTGTGCAGAGAAAATGAGCTCCACGTCTTACTCTTCTGCCATCTTGTTCTTGTCATCTGAGGTTATTCTTAAGAACAGCTTTGGTTCTCCTAGGACTGGAAAGCCCAGGTACCCCAATATGACAGAATGCAAGAAATAGAACCAAGAAATGAGATATTCAGGTTTAAGTTGCTGTTTTCTTGAGCAAATCACTTCCTTTCTCTGAATTCTACTTCCTTGAGAGAGAAAACAAACAAAACCCCAAAACAATTAGGAACTAGGAAGACAACTCAGGCCAGTCCCAAAGACTCAAGAGTCATGATCTGAGCCTGAAGCCCCAGTGTCCCCCTCCTAAATTCTGCTTCCTCTCCTCCTGTAAGTAACACATGCTCTCTCTGTCTCTTTCTCTCTCACATCCATTAAAATGTTTAGCTCCCTCTCTTTGTGCCTAGCACAGCCTCAGGGTCCAAGAAGCTCCTGAATTGCATAGCAGCTCCAAAGCAATGGATGCTGGATAAATTGGTGTGTTTGCCCCTCATCCATCTACCAGTCCCCACAAGCTGAGGGAATGTCTCCCTCTAATTATTTTCCTGAGGAACAGAGTTAAGTTCTAAGGGACAGACTTAAGAAGATGAAGTAAAGAAGATTTGAATGCAACATTTCATTAAGATTAATGGCAAGGTCCAAACTGATATAATCTACCCTGCTGGTTTTATGGATGTCATCAGCATTAATGAGACTCAAGAGAATTTTTGTTTGATCTATGACCCCAAGGGTCGCTTTGTTGTTCATCGAATTACACTTGGGAAGGCCAAGTACAAGTTGTGCAAAGTGAGAAAGATCTTTGTGGGGACAAAAAGAATCCCTCATCTGGTGACCCATGATGCTCGCACATCTGCTACCCCGATCCCCTCATCAAGGTGCATTGACACCTTATAAATTAACCTGGAGACTGGCAAGATTACTGACTTCACCAAATTTGACACTAGTAACCTGTGCTTAGTGACTGGAGGTGGTAACCCGGGAAGGAAGAATTGGTGGGATCATCAATCTGGAGAGACATCCAGGTTCTTTTGATGTAGTTCATGTGAAAGATACCAACAGCAATGGCTTTACCACTTGGCTCTCAAACATTTTTGTTACTGGCAAAGGCAATAAACCATGAATCTCTCTTCCCTGTGGGAAGGGTATTAACCTTACCATTGCTGAGGAGAGAGACAAGAGACTGGCAGCCAAACAGAGCAGTGGATAAAATGATCTCTATGTGACATGATTGGAAAAGTCTTTGTACTTAAATATGACAGTACATTAAAAAAAAACAAAAAACTGTTTATCTCTTGCAAAGCTCCAAAGGAGTGTTGAATGGTGCTGCAGATGAGGATTTAGTATAGGTAGAATTTATTATATAGGTATTGTTAGAATTTCCAATACCTGATTACATCAGAAGACTTAGGCAAGAATCATTTTCTAGTAGGAAAGCTAAGAGATGCATCTGAGAGGAAACAGAGGTAAGCAGGCAATTCCTACTTAAAGGGAAACTATGGAACAACTAGGGTAGGGCTAAAGTAGACTTACAAATCAAGTAGGTACATGAGTAAGTCGGTTTGCTTCCTCCCTCTTTCCTCCCTTCCTTGATCTTCTTCATCTCTTGGGAGTAGACGAGAAAGAAGGAAAAAAGCCCTTCAAGGCCTGCCATGTGCCAGCCACTGTGTTGGGTTCTGGACAGTGTCCCACCCTTGGTCACTCATGTAACGTATTCACGGGTTTTGCCATATCTACACACCAGCTATGCCATCATCTACTTAGTGTTTTTCTTTGAATCAGCTCTCTTCTCTTTTTTTCCTTTAACTTGTATAGCTTCTTTAGCCTTCTACCAATCAATGTCATCTATAGAAGGGCTTGGTAGGTTAGTCATTTTTCTAGTGCATATTTAAATCAACACATAGCTACTAGAATTAAAAAATCATTTGTCCCCATGTCATAGTTACTCATGCCATACTTCAGGATATATCTAGATTAACTTGTTCAGTCTTGGCTACCACTCTCTGATGTAGGGATGATGGTCCTCCTCCTACACAAGGTTGAGAGGGGTTGTAACTTGCTCAAGATCAAGAAACTAGCAGAGGCAGAGTAAGAATTGAAGCCAATTACATTTCTAAGGCCCGTGCTCTTTCTCCTAACACTGCCCTACAGTGGGAAGGAAGGAAGAAAGGAGATATACAAAAATAAGATCTTTCTGTAGAGTTTAACACATTAATCCACCCAGCTTGCTCAGTTCCTATAAAGAGCCAAGCCCCACAGCCCATTCTTGCCTCCCTGGAGAACTGGTTCCCTTCATCATGATCAAGCCCTGCACCTGGCACAGACCTGGTGCTTGATTTGTCCGTCAAGTGGTGGCTCTGCTCCAAGGGCAGATCCTGAAACAGCTGTCCTGGTGCTAAGGCTCCTAGAAGCCATCTTGAACCCTGCTCTATTTTGATGCCATCACTCAGACCACTGCTTTTGTTTCAGCTTCTTGTCTGGGCAAACAGGCCAAGGCTTTGCCTTTGAGCTGGGACTTGAGCAGAGTTTGGTATTTTAGGTAGTGGATTTATGACAGTAGGCTTTTCTTCTGGAACAGTTTCACAGCATTCTTCATCTTTTCTTTTTACCAACAGCATCCGGTTGCGTAGTACAGAGAGAACACACTTGCTTGGCAAAGAAGGGCAGGATCTTCTGCTGCCTCTCCTTGGCCCCTTCACCTTGGTCCTGCTGAGGTGTGGTCCTTCCATGAAATTGAGAGGACACCGTCAGGGTCATGTGTGGACTTAGACTCAGCATACCTCCTTCTACATTCTCTGCCCTGCCAATGGCTGGCTCTAGGTTTGGGGGGTGTGGGGGTGAGAGATGAGAGAAGAGGGTCAGGAGTAATGGGGCAAAAGAACTGATATTTATTATGGGCCTCCAATGTGTCACACATTGTATTTGGTGTTCCATAGCTGTTATTTCACTGAATTCTCTCAACAACCTACAACCTTCACAAGCAGGTGTTATCATACTCTTCTTACAGATGAGGACATCCGAGTCTGGAAAGTTAAGTAACTTGTTTAAGGCCGCACAGCTACCATAAAGCAGGGCCAGGATTCAAACCCAGCTCTGTCTGCTTCCAAAGTCCCTGGTCTTTTCCCTACATCAGACTACCATGTCTCTGGCTAGGGTATATTACAAGGGGACTAGGAAATCATCTAGTTTGAGATCCCCCAGGCTGTGTGCATCAAAACACCAGTTCTTCAGGGAGGAGGAGGAGGTCAGGAGATTTTGGATAAAGTTGGTTTAAATAAAATTAAATTGACATCTTTTCTCTGGGACTTCTCAGAGCCTTTAATCCTACTGTGTACACAAGTCTCTGAGAGGGAGCTGTAGTATGTATGCCACATCATCTAAATTACGTGTTTTGTTTTTTTTTTTTTTTTGCCTGAAAAATACCAAGAAACCCATGTTTTTAGAGCATTTTGGAAGCTGAAAAATACAGAAAGACCTGTGTTCTTAGACCTTTTTGGAAAATATTCATCTAATCAGACTCCTTTAAGTATTAAACAGGAGGCAGGAGACTTGCCCAAGTAATACAACAAGCAGAAGCAGGGTAATTCCAAGCACCGCCACGACCTCACTCCTGTCCTGCCTTTCTGTCTCCATGGAGAGGCTCTGCCCGTTTCATTAGTTGTTATGAGTAAGGTAAATACCCAGCATAGGCCAGGTGTGGGGTTAACATGGCACTGTGGAGAGGCAGCCACATGGCAGTATGATGATGGCACTGGCGATGCTGTGGCAGCACGTGGACCTCCCTTGAACCTGGCTCAAAGGCCTGAAGAAGGCTTCCTGGGAGACTGAAAAGATCAAGGGACTGGCTTCTGTGAGGTGCCAGCTCAGCCCATGGGAAGCTGGAGCCTCTGCCCTTGGCCCATACAACAGGAACAGCAGAGCTGCCTTAGGACCTCCAGTCACATCAACAAAGCCCTTCCTTCTCCCATGACAGTGAAAGAAGCAATTGGCAGAGGCAGAGATTCCTTAAGAATTCACTGACAGTGGTTGAAATCCCTCTGCAATGCAAGTAAACATTCCTGGCCTGACCACAGAATGATCATGGAAAGTCAGAGCTGGAAAAGAGAGCTCAGTGACTAATCTGGGCCAGGCTACATGGGGGCCTGAGGCCTGGAGGCTGAGGTCTCCCGTCACTGGGATCCAGTGTGGGCGCCGCCCACAGTTCATGTGCAGTGTGAGACTTAGGCTATCGAGGTGGAAAATCAAAATTCGGTGGTTATGAGGCTGCCTGTGGGGATTGGGTGAAGAAAGGGGGAACTGTATCAAGTGCCTCCCGCCACGGAGCCTTCCTAATTCAGTGCAATCACTCAGTCTTGTCCAACTCTTTGCAACCCCATGAACTGCAGCATGCCAGGCTTCCCTGTCCATCACCAACTCCCAGAATTTGCTCAAACTCATGTCCATTGAGTCGGTGATGCCATCCAACCACCTCGAACTCTATCGTCCCCTTCTCCTCCTGCTTTCAATCTTTCCCAGCATCAGGATCTTTTCCAATGAGTTGGCTCTTCGCATCAGGTGGCCAAAGTATTGGAGTTTCAGCTTCAGCTTCAGTTCTTCCAATGAATATTCAGGGTTGATTTCCTGTAGGATTGACTGGTTTGATCTCCTTGCAGTCCAAGAGACTCTCAAGAGTCTTCTCCAACACCACAGTTCAAAGGCATAAATTCTTCAGCATTCAGCTTTCTTTATGGTCCAACTCTCACATCCATACATGACTACTGGAAAAACCATAGCTTTGACCAGACGGACCTTTGTCAGCAAAGTAATGTCTCTGCTTTTTAATATGCTGTCTAGGTTGGTGATAGCTTTTCTTCCAAGGAGCAAGCATCTTTTAATTTCATGGCTGCAGTCACCATCTGTAGTGATTTTGGAGCCCAGGAAAATAAAATCTGTTACTGTTTCCATTGTTTCACCATCTATTTGCCATGAAGTGATGGGACCGGATGCCATGATCTTCATTTTTTGAATCTTGAGTTTTAAACCAGCTTTTCACTCACCTCTTTTACTTTCATCATGAGGCTTTTTTGTTCCTCTTCACTTTCTGACATAGGAGTGGTGTAATCTGCATATCTGAGGTTATTGATATTTCTCCCAGCAATCTTCATTACAGCTTGTGTTTCATCTAGCCTGGCATTTCATATGATGTATACTGTGTATAAGTTAAATAAGCAGGATGACAATGTACAGCCTTGATGTACTCCCCATTTTGAAACCAGTCTGTTGTTCCTTGTCTGGTTCTAATCATTGCTTCTTGACTTGCATACAGATTTCTCAGGAGGCAGGTCAGGTGGTCTGGTATTCCCATCTCTTAAAGTATTTCCCACAGTTTGTTGTGATCCACACAGTCAAAGGCTGTAGCATAATCAATGAAGCAGAAGTAGATGCTTTTCTGGAATTCTCTAGCTTTTTCTGTGATCCAACAGATGTTGGCAATTTGATCTCTGATTCCTCTGTTTTTCTAAATCCAGTTTGAACATCTGGAAGTTCTCAGTTCAAGTACTGCTGAAGCCTAGCTTGGAGAATTTTGAGCATTACTTTGCCAGCATGTGAAATAAATTAAACTGCGTGGTGGTTTGAACATTCTTTGGCATTGTCTTTCTTTGGGATTGGAATGAAAACTGACCTTTTCCAGTCCTGTGGCTATTGCTAAATTTTCTGAATTTGCTGGCATATTAAGTGCAGCACTTCAATGCATTATCTTTTAGGATTTGAAATAGCTCAGCTGAATTCCATCACCTCCACTAGCTTGTTTGTAGTGATGCTTCCTAAGGCCCATTTGACTTCACACTCCAGGATGTCTGGCTCTAGATGAGTGATCACACCATTGTGTTTATCTCGGTCATTAAGATCTTTTTTTGTATAGTTCTGTGTATTCTTGCCAGCTTTTCTTAATATCTTCTGCTTCTGTTAGGTCCATACTGTTTCTCTCCTTTATTGTGCCCATCTTTGCATGAAATGTTTCCTTGGTATCTCTAATTTTCTTGAAGAGATCTCTAGATTAGAACCTCCATCCATAGTTCTTCAGGTACTCTATCTATCAGATCTAATCCCTTGAATCTGTTTGTCATTTCCACTATAAGGATTTGATTTAGGCCATACCTGAATGGTCTAGTGGTTTTCCCTACTTTCTTCAATTTAAGTCTGAATTTTGCAATAAGGAGTTCATGATCTGAGCCACAGTCAGCTCCCAGTCTTATTTTTGCTGACTGTAAAGAGCTTCTCCATCTTCGGCTGCAAAGAATGTAATCAATCTGGTTTTGGTATTGGCCATCTGGTGATGTCCATGTGTAGAGTCGTGTCTTGTGTTGTTTCAGGAGGGTGTTTGCTAAGATCAGTGCATTCTCTTGGCAAAACTGTTAGCCTGTACCCTGCTTCATTTTGTACTCCAAGGCCAAACTAACCTATTACTCCAGGTATTGTTTGACTTCCTACCTTTTGCATTCCAGTCCCCTATGATGAAAAGGACATCTTTTTTTTTTTTTTTGGTGTTAGTCCTAGAAGGTCTTGTAGGTCATCACAGAACTGTTTAACTTCAGCTTCTTTGATATTGGTGGTTGGGGCATAGACTTGTATTACTGTGATACTGAATGGCTTGCCTTGGAAACTGCAACAGAGATGATTCTTTCATTTTTGAGATTGCAAACGAGTACTGCATTTCGGACTCTTTTGTTGACTATGAGGGCTACTCCATTTCTTCTAAGGGATTCTTGCCCACAGTAGTAGATATAATGGTCATCTGAATTAAATTCACCCATTCCGGTCCATTTTAGCTCACTGATTCATAGAGTGTCGATGTTCACTCTTGGCGTCTCCTGTTTGACCACTTTCAATTTACCTTGATTCATGGACCTAACATTCGAGGTTCCTATGCAATATTGTCCTTTAGAGCATCGGACTTTGCTTCCATCACCAGTCACATTCACAACTGGGTGCTGTTTTTGCTTTGGCTCAGTCTCTTCATTCTTTCTGGAACTATTTCTCTGCTCTTCTCCAGTAGCATACTGGGTACGTACTGACCTGGGGAGTTCATCTTTTAGTGTCAAGTCTTTTGTCTTTTCATACTTTCATGGGGTTCTCAAGGCAAGAATACTGAAGTGGTTTGCCATTCCCTTCTCCAGTGGGCCACTTTTTGTCAGAATCCCCCACTATTACCCATCCATCTTGGGTGGCCCTTCACAGTAGGTCCTAGGAAAACAAGACTAACTTCTTTGGACTCCAGGGGTGTGTACATGAGCCCTTCTCAGCCTCTGCCTGCACAGCATCGTGTGCCCTTGTTGGGGTGTGGGGGTCACTTCCCCTCTCTCTGGGCCTGTTTCGTCATATCTAAGAAGAAAGAGGTTGGGTTTGTGATGTTTATCAGTGAATGATCCACGGAAGGGAGTTTCATGTCAAAGACAAAGCATAGCTGATGCCCTTCTGCCTCTCACTGCCCTGTTCTACAGCCTTATCCATTTACTCCCTGGCCATTTAGTGGGCATGTTTTCTCTCTTGAAATTATAGAACCTGTGTTCAGAAGACTCAAGGCCCAGTTTGGACAGGCCATGCTGTTGGCAGAGAATAAATTAAATTTCAACTAACCTGCCAGGGCGAGACTAGGCCTGATGGGGCCACTGCCGAAGCTGCAGGAAGGAGAGCTAGCCTGCCCTGAAGGAACCTCTGGAGACCATGGCCCCTCACCCTCTGTTGGGCCCACAGCCATAAGCAGGGGCCAGCACCAGGCTCTGATGGCTAGAGCATTGAGGCATTGATACGGTGCTGCCTGTTGCTGTGACAACCCAGAACAGTCCCAGGTCATGGACCCTGCCATTCCTAACACTCTAAAGTTCCCTGAGTTCAGAGACCATCCTTCCATCCTGCACTCCCTCCCCTCTCAGTGGGCATTTTTCTGAGGTCGGAGGTAGGCGACGAGGAACTCATCTAGAGAAAGTGCCCTCTGCAGTTCAGACTATCTTTGGAGTCCAACTTCCATTCTGAAATTTGGACAGGAGGGCAGCCATGATGACAATGGGCCTGGAAACCTAATTCCTCTTGGAATGTTTTCAGAGAGTCCCCACTGACTGAGATACTTGTGTAGAGCTGTGTGGCTGCATGAGACAGAAGCATCAAAATTAATGTCTTCAGCAGCTGACAGGCTGTCACGTTGAAGAGGGATTGTTTGGAATGAGCTCCAGCGTAGAAGTATCAGGGTGGCAGGTTGGGCTCAACATAAGGGCAACACTTTCCAGAACTCAGATCAAGAGAAACAACACTTCAAAGGATGGTGGATTTGTCCACCTCTGTGGAACGAGTGGAGGCTCGAGGACCATGACAGAAACGTTTTGGAAACAGTCGATGGACAAATCAGGGTCAAGCAGGTTACACTAGACGTCAATCTCAGGAAGGGCCCTTTCAGTTTGGAGATTTGATTTCTAGAAAATCCCTAATAGAAGATGCTTGCCCTTTTGGGTGCCCAGTAGTGTCTGAAACCTTCCTGAAAGCAATCACTATCCAAACATCTCTGGATTTATTTAAAAAATTACATCTTTTCTCTCATCATTGGCCATCATTCCTCCTTTGAGGCCTCCTTATAAACACCGGGAGTTCTAAACTTCTTTTAACATTTCTCGCCTCACCCTTGAAATTCCTGGAGAATAAATAAGCAGTATCTTCCTGGTTAAGGTATCTGTCCTATAAACTGGGATTTCAGTACCAGGTGCTGCTGGGGGATTTTACGTGTGTGTGTGTGTGTGTGTGTGTGTGCGTGTGCGCATGTTTGTGTGTGTGTATTTCCCCCACTTTCTTTGCCAAGTTGGCATTATTTTACACCTGTGATTGATGGCTCTTGGATTAATTCCTCTGCTCTGGATTCTTGATGAGATGATTAGAAATTTGGCTACTGTTCACTGCCATCTTCACTCTGCCTTGGGCTATTTAGGAAGCAGAATGCCAATTTGATCTTCTTATTGCTCTTTCAGAGAGAGTGAATAATGATTTAATTTATAGAAATGATCAGGAATGACAGAAGAGACCTGAGATAACCCCAGATCCTCACATCATGGAAAGTCTGACTGTTTCCCCCAGTGATATCCCATGGTGCAGGTTCAGAAACCATATCTTAAGGGAGAACTCATATAGGATCATGATCAGACTTGAATTCAGAAAATAAGGGATTCAGTCTTGTGTCTCCCCACTTTTTGGACCTCAGTTTTCTCATCCATAACATGGAGATTCATTTATTCATTTACTCAACTCAACAGAGCATTGTATGCAAGAAGTAATAACTTTCTCTACTTGTGAGGTTGCTACACATATGAACTGGTTGAGATATGTCTGAAAAAGTTTTATAAATTATAAAGTGCTTTGGGAAGGAATGGGTTATTATATATAAGATGGGATCTAGGATTTTTTTTTTCCTTTCTAATAAAGTCCATTATGTCCAGTTCTAGGGAACTGTTTCTTAGCAACAATCCTACATCTTCTGTGGCTGACATCACTGGAAAAATCGCCCTTTCTTCCATCCTGTCCAAAGTGAAAAGTCAACACATATGAGAGAACCAAGGCCAACCTACTTCTATGCTTGAGTTCTCTTTCAGCAATTAGCTGGGGTCTCTCTAGACATAGAGTCTTCTAAGAAGCTCTTCACACGCCCCAAATTGTATAAGGCATCAAGGCCACTTTTCTGTTGTGGGGAAGCTTAGGAAGGCATCAAGAGGTAGTGACGATAAAAACACAACAAGCTGCATCACTTTTAGAGACATCTTTGTCATTCACTGTGGTCCTCTGTCTCCTTATCTTACCATGAAGAGCTGTTGTGAAGCTCCAGTGAGACAATGTTATGAAAGATCTTTGCAAAGTTAAAGAGGAGGTACTATTTTTATATGCTTACCACCTGAACTTGAGTTAGGCCTTGTGATGCCTGTCTGTCTCCATGCCTCTCAATTACCAATACTGGCTTGGGCTGCAACCACAAGTGATATTTGATATTCTGATCAGTATCTACTAAATAAGTTTCCAACACTTCTATTTTCTAAGTGTCATTCTCTCTCTTTCTAAATACCTGTGAGAATCATTCTCCCAATACAGAAGTTAAAAACTGATTTCATCTGATAGCCTAGCTGTCTGGCTAATGCCACCTGTTACCAGGAAGTATAGCTCTATTTCCTTTTCCTGTTTAAGCTGCAGTCATTCTAAGTCATGGCCACCTACAGGTTAATGAATATGACTTTATTTCCAAGCCTGATGACAGTACTGAGATAGTGCACCACTCCTTGCAACACCTCCCAGACAACTTCCCACAGTTAGACCTACTGATAGACGGGAAGGATTACTTAACATTTCTAAAGCACAAAGGAATTTATGACTTGTTTTTATTAGTTCTTCCTTAGAAGTCCCTAAAAGTATGGTCCATAAGACATTGGTAAAGAAATCTGCGTCCTGGGTAACACCATCAACATGACAATTTACCATTTCCATGGATAAGACTTGTGTGATTAATTCCTCCAGTAAATTCCTGTGGGGTCAATCAAGTTTTGACGTTAACAATAAAAGGATTGTGAGAGTGCCATCCAACTATCAATGAAAGTGATTGGTGCCAATGGTCTTTCAAAACTCCACCAAGTAAGCTAATGATTTTCAGATGCATTTTCCTCCAGCTAGATTTCTCTCTTTCCTACATGGATATCTTAATTTTCTCAAAGGTGGAACAGGGAACCTGGAGCCCTAAGAAGAGAAATAACTTGCCCACATTCATTGAGTAAACTGGCTGCAGAGCCAAGACCATAGCACTGGTAGGTGCTGGATAAATAAATACTTGATAAATGAGTGACTGAAGGAACCCAAATCTGGTGCATGTTTTTCTACCCTGACTGTGCTCTACAAAAAGCTAAAACGTGGCAGGTCCAAATAGATGGACTATATATGAACCTCAAATTTTGAAGGTTTAGTATGAAAAAAAAAACAACTGTAAAATATTACTAATTTTTTAAAAACTATTGTTCAATCAGTAATGTTCAACCAATAATAGTTTGGATATACTGGGTTAAATAAAATACTGTTAAAATCAACCATATTTGTTTCTTCCTTAATATGGCAAGAAAATTTCAAATTCTATGTATGGCTTCCCTTTGTGGCTTACATTATAAATCTATTGGGCACTATTGCAATCTAGATTACAGAAGCTTTAGAAAAAGGATTATATATTGCGGGGTTACAGGAGATGAGTAAAATAGGTGAGAGATTAAGAGATACAACCTTCCAATTATAAAATAAGCCAAAGGGATACAATGTACAACATTGGGAATATAGCCAATAATATTGTAATAACTTTGTATGGTGAGAGAGGATAACTACTAGACTTTCATGGTGATTATGTTATAATGCATAAGAATATCAAATCGCTTTGTTGTACAAAAAAGAAAAAAGCTTTAAAAATTAACCAAAAAGAATTATATATGAATTGTTAACCTTCAGCAAAAATCACTTTTTCAGGCTAGCTGAGAAACTAGGAAATAAAGGTAAGGGTAATTAACTTTCTTGGGAACAACAAAAAGATTCCTCCTTCTTTTTTCTACCTTAATCCTTTCCCTAAAGTTTCCTTTGCAGTCTCTTTAACCACATACCTAGAAAGCTGGGAAATCCACTGAAGTATTGGTAGCTTGTTGGGTGGCTGACCAGCCAACCCAGGAAGCCAGGCATCTAACCAGAAGAACAACCATCCCAATTCCAACTGCCACAGGCACAGAAGTCATATTCGAACCAAGGAAGTATTTTTAGAGTATACTCTTGATGAATAAGTTTTCATAACAATAATTGCCATAATAACTGACGTTTTTATAGTACTTTGCAAATTTATCACATATTTTCATGTATCATCCCTTTTGATTCTCATAATGGCCTTATAATACAGGCGTTATTACGATCCCATTTGATACAGACACAAAAGTCAAAATGATTGAAAGGTTTGTTTATTATGGCCACGCAGCTAGAAGGTGGTAAATGTGGTTGGAAACCCTGGCCTCCGAATATAGGTCTTTAGTTTGTATCTCAGGGCATCCAGAATCCAGGGTGTGAGCTCCCACTGGCCTGACTGAGGGTTCGGTAGCCCCAGTGTTCTTTTCCTGAAGTGCCTCTCTAGAATAGGCACCAGCAGAGGAGGAAAGGAGAGGTTTAAGAAGAGAAGAAAAATTCAGGTAAGGGGACACAGATGTAATATCCTGATGTGAAACTTCCTTAAGCGCACACCATAATCCTCACTCTAATGATCTTTTATGCTGATGCACACGGAAAAGGAAGTGTTATCAAGGCCAAATCCTTACTAGGGGAAATCTTACCTACTGCTGGGCAGAGGCCAGCATTACTGTGTCCAACTGAGAGATGAGGAAACTGAAGCTCAAAGGTATTAAGTTCAATGTTCACTCCACCACCCTAAGTTGGTTCATACATCATTATACAAATCATATGCATCTTTATCATTGCCATCTATTTTTTGTCTTTATTCATTAATTATTCAATAATTACCTTTATTTTTATACTAGTTTCTATTTCTAGTTTCTTTGAATTTATCTTGTTTACTTTCTCTGGCTCTAAATAGGTTTAGGGTCTTAAAAAAATTTTTTTTTGCTGTTGTTTTCTGGTAAATACACTTAAGGCTATGAGTTTTCCTTCAAGTATCACTTTTGCTGCATCCATGTGTTTCCATTACTTCCACTGCATGTAATAATATCAAAACTCATTTCCTTAATGCTACTTCATTAATACTTTCATATTATTCAGTTCTAAGTATTTTATAATTTTCACTGGCTTTCCTCTTTAATATGGATGTAACATGGAAGTATGATTTTTATTTTCCAAAAATAATATCTGTTTTTTGAATACATGGTACAAAGTTAAAGAGATATGAAAAAGCATGCAGTGAAAAGAGCAGTATGGAGATTCCTTTTAAAAAGCTAGTAATAAAACTATCATATAACCTAGCAATTCCATTACTGGGCACACATCCTAAGAAAACAATAGTTCAAAAAGACACATGTACCCCAATGTTAATTGCAGCACTATTTACAATAGCCAGTACATGGAAGCAACATAGATGACCATGGACAGATGACTAGATAAAGAAGTGTGGTACATATATACAATAGAATATTATACTCAGCCATAAAAAGAAGCAAATGTGAATCAGTAGAACTGAGGTATATGAACCTAGAGCCTGTTATACCGAGTGAAGTAAGCCAGAAAGAGAAAAACAAATTTTGCTGATTAACACACACATATATAGAATCTATAAAAATTGTACTGATGAACTTGTTTGCAGGGCATGAATAGAGATGCAGATGTAGAGAACAGATTTATGGCCACTATAGGGGAAGGAGAGGGTAGGACGAATTAAGAAAGTAGCATTGACATATATACACTACCATGTAAAATAGATAGCTAGTGGGAACTTGCTGTAAAGAACAGGGAACTCAGCTTAGTGCTCTGTGATGACCTGGAAGAATGGGATGGGAGTGAGTGGGAGGGACTCTCAAGAGGGAGAGGAGATATGTATATATATATATATATATAGAGAGAGAGAGAGAGAGAGAGTTATAGTTATGACTGATTTGTGTTGTATGGCAGAAACAACACAACATTGTAAAGCACTTATCCTCCAATTAAAAATAAATTAATTAATTTTAAAAGAGAAAAGTCTCTCAAAAGCTACATATGTGTGGTTCCATTATTATGCATAACAGAAAAGGCAAAACTATAGGGAGAGAAAGCAGGTCAGGGGCTAAAGATGGTGGGAGCTTGGCTCTAAAGAGACAGTAGAAAAGCTGAGAGGTGATGGAACTGCTCTATGCCTGCACTATGGTGGTGATTGCATGCTGTATACATTTTTCAGGGCTTCCCAGGAGGCTCAGTGGTAAAGAATCCGCCTGCCAGTGCAGGAGATGCAAGAGACCCAGGTTCAGTTCCTGGGTTGGAAACATGCCCTGCAGTAGGAAGTGGCAACCCACTTCAGTAGTCTTGCCTGGAAAATTCCATTGACAGGCTACAGTCCATGGGTCTGTGAAGAGTAGGACATGATTGAGTGTACGCACACACACACACACACACATACATACATTTGTCAACAGTTGGAGAAATGTTTAATAAGAATGGTGTGTTGCACTGTACGTAAATTACATCTTAATTTTTTTTTAAAAAAAGTCTCCTTTGCCTCACCAGAATCAAACACTAGTTTCCCCTTTCATCTAAAATTTGTCTTTGTTTTTTCTCTTCATAGTACAGCAACATCTATTTTAGTTACAAGGAAATTTCTAAAACTACCTAATTTTTGAAAAACTAATTATCAAAACAATATTCTGAACTAGAACATGTCCTTCGCAATCTTCACAATTTACTTACTGTGATTCACTGGTAAAAAATTATCTTTAACACATAGACCCCTATACCTGGGATCTACTATGTGCGTTGGAATCAGTTAGCACTTCTTGGAAAGCTTAGGGGACTCTGGCAAAGTTCTGAACTCCCCTCTCTGGGTCATTGCTTGAAATACAACTAGAAAGATCAGGTTCACAGTGTGCTTAAGCCCTGGACAGCATCAGCTCTGGTGACACGAGTTAAGTAGTCATAGGAGAAGCTTCCTAAGATGACATGGTTATAATCATCCCTAGCCAAACTAAAATAATCTCATTGTCTTTAATATTGCTGGGTTATGATAGCCAAACAACAGGATTAAACAGGGAGTAGGTGAGGTCCATCAACAGCATCATAATAATCCCTCCTGTGCACAGCAGGAGGATGCAGTAAAAGAAAGCCCTGCTCTAGGAGGACTACTCATTAATGGAGTCTTCACCTTAATCCAGAAAGTCTTTAAAGATGTTGAACCCTTGCTTAGCCGTTAAGTACACAAGTATGGTTGGAAAAGTCAGTCTCCCTATGCCTTGTTTTCTTTCTCAATAGAGAAAATCCCACCCATTTCACTTGTTACTAGAGAGACTGAGAGGAACTGTGGGCAAAGTCCAAGCACCAGAGAAGATTCCTTCCATAACCACTGTATTTGTCGACTGAGGATCTCTGATTCTCCTACTTTAATGATGAGGGTAGCCTCCCATCCTAGCTCCTCAATGGTTAGGAGGTCCAAAAGAAACTCTCATCTGTGAATTTCTCAAAAAGCATCATGTCAACCCCAAATGAAATAATGGATGGATAAGGGCTTTGGACCTTAGAAAACGCTGTAATGGCATCAATACCTCCCGTCACACATCCACACATTCTTTCCAACATGAGTAATTCAAACCTGTCCTTCAAAAATCAGCTCAAGCACCAGCTCCTCCAGGAAGCCTTTCTGGAATGCCTGGCTGGAGCTTTAATGGCCCTCCTCTGGGTTCCCAGAGCCTCTCATACTACTCTGTGATTGTAGGTTTGCTAGTCTGTCACCTCCTCTGATCTGGAGGCTAATGGTCCAAGTCTGCATCCCTCCTGTTTTCATTTCAGGGGAGGTATGTCACCCAGCAGAGTGGGCATGCAAACATGGTGTCAACAAATTCTTACTGATGAAATTTAAGGTGCTGCTTTTACAAAGTCTTCCCATCTCTCAACCAGATATAATTTTGCTTTACTCTGAACTCAGAGTATTTACTGTCTTTTTCTCCCATGAGATTGTAGCAAGTCTTCACCCTCTGAGCCCAGTGATGGCCACAATACTCATGCTAATGCTGTGGGAGCAGAGAGTTGGGAAGGTGCTCTGAAGGGATTGAGGGAAAGGAACAATGGGGAAAAGGCTCAAAAAATTTTAAATTTATTTTATTGAAGTGTAGTGGATTTACAGTGTGTTAGTTTCTGTTGTACAGCAAAGTGATTCAGTTATACATATGTATATGTTCCTCATTGTATTCTTTTCCATTATGGCTATCATAGCTATAGCTATGGCTATAGCACATAGTTCCCTGTGCTATACAGTAGGACCTTGTTGTTTATCCATCCTATATATAATAGCTTGGGGTTTCCAGGTGGCACTAGTGGTAAAGAACCCACCTGCCAATGCAAGAGACTCAGGAGACACAGGTTCAATCCCTGGGTCAGGAAGATCTCCTGGAGGAGGGCACGGCAACTCACTTCTGTAGTCTTGCCTGGAGAATCCCATGGAGAGAGGCACTTGGTGGGCTACAATCCATAGGGTCACAAAGAGTCAGACATGACTGAAGTGACTTGGCCTGCGCACACACATATAATAGTTTGCTAATCCCACACTTCCAATCCTCCCCTCCCATACTCCCACCCTTGGCAACCATAAATTCTCTATGTCTGTGAATCTGTTTCTGTTTTTTAGATAAGTTCATTTGTGTCACATTTTATTATGGATTCCACATATAAGTGGTATTATATGGTATTTGTCTTTCTGACTTACTTCATTTAGTATGATAAATCTCTAGACCCGTTACATGTTGTTTCAAATGGCCTTGTCTCATTCTTTTTTATGGCTGCATAATATTCCACTGTATACATGTACCACATCTTCTTTATCCATTCATCAGTTGATGGGCATTTAGATTGTTTCCATGTCTTGGCTATTGTGAATAGTTCTATTATGAACTACTATGAACTATGATGAACTATGTGTCTTTTTGAATTATAGTTTTCTCTGGATATGGGCTTCCCTGGTGGCTCAGGTGGTAAAGCTCAAGTTCGATCCTTGGGTCAGGAAGATCCCCTGGAAAAGGAAATGGCAACCCACTCCTGTATTCTTGCCTGGAAAATCCCATGGATGGAGAAGCCTGGTAGGCTACGGTCCATGGGGTCACAAAGAGTTGGACATGACTGAGCAACTTCACACTCTTTCTTTTCTCTGGATATAGGCCCAGGAGTGGGATTGCTGGACCATATGGCAACTCTGTTTTAGTTTTTCGGGAACCTCCATACTATTCTCCATAGTGGCTATGTGAAAATCGCTCAGTCATGTCTGCCTCTTTTCGACCCCGTGGTCTGTCCATGGAATTCTCCAGGCAAGAATACTGGAGTGGGTTGCCTTTCCCTTCTCCAGGGGATCTTCCTGACCCAGGGATTGAACCAGGGTCCCCTGCATTGGCAGACAGATTCTTTACCTTCTGAGCTATCAGGGAAGCTGCAAATGTCTATTTAGGTCTTCTACACATTTTTTCATTAGGGAAGTGGTTATACCAATTTACATTCCCACTGACAGTGTAGGAGGGCTCCCTATCATCCACACCCTCTCCAACATTTGTTATCTGTAGATTTTTAAATAGTGGCCATTCTGATTGGTATGAAGTGGTACATTATTGTAGTTTTGACTTGCATTTCTCTAATAATTACATACATTGACCACCTTTTCTTCTGCCTGTTGGCCATCTGTATGTTTTCCTCAGGGAAATGTCTATTTAGGTCTTCTACTCATTTTTTCATTAGGTTGTTTGGTTTTTGGTGGTTGAGTTGTATGAACTGTTTGTGTATTTTGGAAATTAAGCTCTTGCTGGTTGTATAATTTGCAAATATTTTCTCCCGGTCCATAGGTTGTCTTTTTGTTTATGGTTTGTTTTGCTATACAAAAGCTTGTAAGATTTATTAGGTTCCTTTTGTTTATTTTTGCTTTTATTTCTATTGTCTTGGGAGACTGACCTAACCTTGGGAGAATGACCTAAGAAGACATTGGTATGAATTATGTAAGAGAATGTTTTGCCTGTGTTCTCTCCTAGAAGTTTTATGGTGTCTGGTCTTATATTTAAGTCTTTAAGGGCTTGAACTCTTGCTTCATCTTTACTGTGTACCCTTTTTCTGTGGAACCAGGAACACATTTTAGAGACTGAGTCAGGATAAACTCTCAGTCATGCGTTCACTTCCCTCCCTTCTCTGGAATGCCTGACTCTGCACAGGGCTGATCTCTCTTCTGTGGAGGACCCTGACCTTCCCACTGGCTTCCTGTGGGTGACACACATCTTGCTGATTTCCCAGTGTCCGCAAAGACAGAGAGGCTCTGAATCCTCATTACACGCTGATTACTAAAGAGTGTTCCAAGATTCCTCCCTACAGCCCCCTCACAAACTCTGGCTTGATCAATGTGCCGTGGGTCTGTGCATGTCCCAACTTACATGGGTCACAGCTGGGACCCCAAGAGAGGAGGAGAACATATTATTTAGAAAGTTTAAATAAATGGTCTCCAGAATGCCTCAAGACTACAACTCTACATGTTTAAGCACACTCCCTGCTCCCCAGACATGTAGAATCTTAAAAGTCAATGCTGAGAAGGCTGTTGGAGATCAACCAGCCTGGCCCATTAATTCTTAGATTGGGGAACCGAGGCCCAGAGAAGGTACGTGATGTGGCAGGACCGGAACTTGAACACAGGTTTCCCGACCCAGATTAATGATTCTTTCATGACCCAGGCTGCCTTCGGGGATAGCAAATGGCTCTCTGCACCAGGGAATTGAGTGGTGAGGTTCTTAACATTTCTTTCAAATGAACTGCAGAAGCTCATGTGTGATTTGACTAAAGCTGTTCATGACTATTGTCTAAACAATCTTGAACAGAAAAATTCTGAAATCACTAGTTACAAAGTCATCAAACAGGGATGAGTTTGAGCCCCAGCTCTACTACTGACAAGATGACTGACTTTGCACAAGTTGCTTCTGTGAACCTCAGTTCTGTCTCGTGAGCAACTGAGTCATCAGTGGCAAGTTACATCAGTGCTGCCCAGCACAAACCCTCTGAGCCATGCTGGAATCCTCTAACAGCACAGCAGTCACCAAGTCCTGCTGATTCCTACACTGATTTCTTCATCTCTTCCATTTCTCTCTTTCCCCTGACCCTTTTCTAGTTCAGGCTCCTGTTTCTGCTGCTCTGAATTATGGTCATAGGTGACCTCACTTGCAGCTCCAGAAGTGGGACATCTCAGCTGCCATCCGACCACTGAAAACCTTCCCACCAATCTCAGAGTAAATCTAAACTTCATACTAGGCTCTCTAGGGTCTGCTGTCTGCCTACCTCTCTGGCCTCATTCCTCATCTTCCCAACCCATCACCTCCATCCTTCTATCCCATGCCTGGTCACTCCAGGTGCTTTTAGTTCCTTTAGGAAATCTTGCCATCCCCGGGTCTGAGTTAACCCATCTAATTTAACATTCTGAGCTGCTTCTATTATGACCACAGGATACACTGTAACTTCCGTTTACCTGACTACCCCCCACAGAAAGTACCATAGGAGGGACCATCTTGATCATGAGTTTCGTTGTATCTCCAAAGCTAAGTATTGTGCCAGGCAATATGGCAGACACTTCATTTCTTTTGAAAAATGTGAATGGGTCTACAAAATGATATGATATGATAAGAATGTCACACAGAGTAAATGAAATAAGTCTGCACAGTGTCTGGCTTGCAGAAGTGACTTTTAATCACTCATCCCTGTTTCTCTTTTTGATCTGCTTCTAAAAGGGTAAAAACTGGAAGGGAGATAACACAGCAAAGAAAGTAAAAAAAGAGTCGAAAAAAATTCCTCATGAAAGATGATACCCAAGTGGCAGAAAAGTGCTTGATTTCATTAGTCATCAGGAAATACAAATTAAAACCTCAATGTAATACTGCCCCACCCACCAGAATGGCTAAAATGAAAAGGATAGATAATAGCAAATGTTAACAAGGACGTGTAACAACTAAAACTCTCATACATTGCTGTGGGGTGTATAAAGCAGAACAATTACTTTTGAATAATATTTGGGGGCATTGAGTAAAATGAACATATTCATACTCCATGACTCAGCAATTCCATTCCCAGATGTGTGCCCAACAGAACTGCATTCATATGTTCACCAAAGATATGTGCTAGAATGTTCATAGCAAGGACTGGAAACAACCCAGATTTCTATCAACATCAGAATGGATAAACAAACTGCTATTTACTTACACAAGAAGAATATTACACAATAATTAAAATGAACAACCTACGTACAACATCATGGTTTAATTTCATATATATCATGATAAGCAAAAAAAGCCAGACACAAAAGCATACCTGCTATATGATTCTATTCATATGAAGTTCAAGAACAAACACAAAAATTATGGCCTTAGAAGTCATGACAGTGTTTACCCTTGGAAAGATGGAGTAATGATTGGAAGGGACTACAAGTGGGGTTTGGGGATTCTGGTAACTTTTTTTCTCTATTTAGGTGGTGGTTACCCAGATGTGTTCACTTTGTGATAATTATTTTATTCACATTATTTTATGACAATAAGTCAAGAACTTAGATTTGGGGAAGATTTCTGTCATTCCTAATGAAAAGAGTGGCTCACTGTGCTAAACTATTGGTAGGAACCACATGGTTTATGCTTTCCTTCTGGGAATCTGGAATTTAGTACACGCTTGGCAGAGGGTGCCTAGTAACCTCCCTCTACTCAAGGATCTAGGCCTCTGAGCTCAGGGAAGCTTCCCTGGTAGGCAAGATTATATACCTGCTGTTGCAATTCATTGTTGAAAGAATTAAGTATGTCCTGCTAGACTCCACTGGGAGAGGACTCTTGGAGGTTGGGCCTGGTTTGCCTCTGGGCTTCACCCCATGCAATTTTTCCCTTTACTGATTTTGCTTTGTATCTTTCCACTGTAATAAACCTTAGCTGTGAGTATATGCTGAGTCTTATGAGTCCTGCTAGTGAATGACTGAGGGCTTCCCTGGTGGCTCAGATGGTAAAGAATCTACCTGCAATGCAGGAGACCCGGGTTCAGTCCTTAGGTGGGAAAGATCCCCTGGAGAAGGGAATGGCTATCCACTCCAGTATTCTTGCCTGGAGAATTCTATGGACAGAGGAACCTGGAAGGCTCCAGTCCATGGGGTCACAAAGAGTTGGACATGACTGAGTGACTAACACTTTCACTATAGTGAATGATTGAACCTGAGAGCAGACCCTGGCACAGAGTCAGAAGTGGATTTCCCTAGAAGGAACCTGACTCTGAAATACAGTGAAAGGACTGTTTGGGAGAAGGAAGGATGAAGGGGCAGGAGATGCTGAATACTTGGTGGCTTTGGAGATAGGGCTCAAATAAAATAGCTGCTAGTTGCTGCCTCTTGTGAGAGGGAAAAGTTACCTATAGAATTTGAAAATGTGAGTTCTACTCCAGAAGAATTGGCTTACAGCTCCCCTTGATACTTGCTGGCCAGAGTGAGAAGGGAAATCCAGACTGAGAGATGTTTTTGGTTTCATCCTCTCCTCCAGAGCCCAACTCTTCCAAAAGGGGAGCTCGAGGGGGCTAAGGAGGTTGACATTGCAATGTCCTCTCCTCTAAGGGGGAGGGCAAAGTGGTGGCCAGCAGTAAAACTTTGGGTAAACTAGGGAAAAGCAGAGAAGGTAATGCAGCCAATTCTTCAGGCCCACACCCCCTTGGCATTCCAACCATGATCTCCTGGCAGCTGTAATGTTAGTCATGTAAATGCTGAATGCTTGGGACTTGTGTAAATTTGCAATGAGAAAAAAAGAAAGGGGGAATTTTTCTAATGGCTTTGTATTTTGTGGCTAGGGCATCTGGATATTTGGTAAAAACTGAAGAAAATTGCTAGCCATGCAATTTCATAAATGCTAGAGAGATTATCTCAAAGAGGGAAACTGCAAAATTTAAAAAAAAAGTATTCGTGAAATACATCCTTACCATGATTTTCACTTTGAGTTTTGCCTATTGGAGCCTCTGATGTGACCAAATCAGGTCTGTTTGCCCAGCGGTTAGCCAGCCAAACTCTGAGACGCTGAGGTTTGCAGCGGAGAAAGCATTTATTCACAAGGTGGCCAAGCAAGGAAATGGGAGAACAAGTCTCAAATCCATCTCCTGAAAGGTGAGGGGCTGGGAATACTTATGGGATAAAGAAGTAGGGTATTCTGAGGTGTGGGGACAGATGGCTGGAGGTAAGAGAAAGGTGAAGTAATTGATGTTCTGTACAAGCATATCTGTCTTACGTGCTTCTTTGTGGGACATTGTTCAAAAATAGCATCATTAACATGATCTAAGGATGGAGTTTTGGGCCTCTGATGACAAAAGGTCATCCATTGGATACTTGCACAGGCCCCGTTGAATGGTCAGTGGTCTCTACCGATTTGAACTGAACAAAACTAGCTCCACGTTCCTGGAAAACAATTTAAGCAACCAATTCTAGAGTGGCCCACACATCAGAGGTGTTATTTATAAGGGGCAGTTAAAAGAGTCTTGTGATATATTATCTAAGTTACCTGAAGCTTGGGGGACATGTATTTGCGAAAATAATTAAAGCAAGTTAGTCAATGAAGGCAGGTTACAGGATATTATTTACTAAGCAAGTTATGGGCTTCCTAGGTGGTACTAGTGGTAAAGAATCCACCTGCCAATGTAGGAGCCACAAGAGATATGGGTTTGATTCCTGGGTTGGAAAGATCCCCTGGAATAGGAAATGGAAACCCACTTCAGTATTCTTGCCTGAAAAATCCCATGGACAGAGGAGCCTGGTGGGCTACAGCCCATGGGGCCACAAAGAGTCAGACTCAACTGAGCACATGCACAAACAAGCTATAGTTTAAAGGATCTAATTGAAAATAAATAAATAAATAAAGGATCTAATTGATAGTTATCCTTGGTTTCATGGGGAAAAGGCAATTGACATGAAAATAGAGGCACTCACCAGCTGAAAACACACATTGAAGTTTTAAAAAGCAGTTTTTAGTAGCTAATACATATCATGAGGAAACAGTGGCAGCAGCGTCAGACTTTATTTTTTTGAGCTCCAAAATCACTGCAGATGGTGACTGCAGCCATGAAATTAAAAGACGCTTACTCCTTGGAAGGAAAGTTATGATCAACCTAGATAGTATATTAAAAAGCAGAGATATTACTTTGCCAACAAAGGTCCATCTAGTCAAGGCTATGGTTTTTCCACTGGTCATGTATGGATGTGAGTTGGACCATAAAGAAAGCTGAGCACCGAAGAATTGATGCTTTTGAACTGTGGTGTTGTAGAAGACTCTTGAGAGTCCCTTGGACTGCAAGGAGATCCAACCAGTCCATCCTAAAGGAGATCAGTCCTGGGTGTTCATTGGAAGGACTGATGCTGAAGCTGAAACTCCAATACTTTGGCCACCTCATGCGAAGAGTTGACTCATTGGAAAAGACCCTGATGCTGGGAGGGATTGGGGGCAGGAGGAGAAGGGGACGACAGAGGATGAGATGGCTGGATGGCATCACCAACTCGATGGGCATGAATTTGAGTAAACTCCAGGAGCTGGTGATGGACAGGGAGGACTGGCAGGCTGTGATTCATGGGGTCAAAAAGAGTCGGACACAACTGAGCAACTGAACTGAACTGAACTGTACCCATCTGATAATATCAGATCTTGTAAATGCTGATCCTAACAGGCTGATATTCCTGCCTGCTATGCATATTTTTGAATGGGTCACTTTGGACTCTAAGAATCCAGACTAAGAATCTGGACTGTCAGAAAGTGCTTAGGAAAGACTTGCTTGTCACTGGGCTTGGAACCTGGCCTTTTGGTCCACTAGCATCAGCTGTTTCTGCTGCCAAAGAAATGCCATTGGCCTTTTGGGGTCCTAAATTTACTGATCTTAAGGGCCTAAGTCTAACTCTGACCTGAAACCTAATGCTCTCTGCTCTGGGTCTTTATAGCCTCAACTGGAGCTGGGCTGAACTAAAAGCTGGACCCAAGCTCTAGGAACTCTGGGACCCATGTAGATAAAAGGTCCTAAACAAAGAGAATGTCTCGGATTCTGGCTGAACCATCTGGGTTGCATACAAGTGTCCACAGGAAAGAGCTTAGGATCAGATGGGACCATCTGAGAAGGAGCTCCTGCAGAAGCTCCTCAGTGCTTCTGACACAGGGACTGATGGCATTCTCACTTGAGTTTCCTGCTGGTAGCTGTACCTCAATGTCTGCAACCCCTCAGCCTCCCCCAGAAAGATGGGCGTCTCATGCCCACTTCCGAGATGTCTCCCTGCTGTTCCCAGAATGTGCATTGATGGCCCCTCCCCTCTCTTCCGGGGCCAACACCTTAGGAGGCAGCTTGACTGTTCAGTGGAGCTGCTCCAGAAATCACTGCTCGTTGGATAAAAGATCAGGGTGAAAGGATGGGAAGTTATGGAAGCCCATTCTGAAAGGTGTTAAAGATTCTGGGTTTCATCCCAACCAATTCTTGAACAGGATTATCTTTCTGGTTCAGTTGTATAAGAATGTTTTTCTATAAGAATGCTTTTGATCCTTCCACATACAGCCCTCCTGGTGAAAGGTTTGGAGGACCCTAAGGGATGCTTTCAACATGTTAAGTTATGATTCTTACATGGGACACACTGAATTTGAGACAAGAGAGGAAAATCCAAAAACCAACACCCAGGGAGCTCAGGGCAGTACTGATGCTCTGTTTTTCAGAACTTCCCTGGAGGCTTCCCTGTTTCTGAAGGAAAATTCTCTGAGCACCTTTCCAAGTGGCTGGAACTTTTCAATTCTCACTAAGCCTGGAGCGCACCTGGCAGCGCTGAGCATGGTGCAACCCAGCCCCCACGCTTCCCATGGAGGATGCCTTCAGATGCTGTCACTCGCGGCGGGGTGAGCGGCTATCTCAGACAAGCCCACCATTTGTGACTGCCAGCCTGGGGTAGGCCCTCTGAATGTGAGGACTGAACTGAACTAACTGAATGGAAGTGGAGGCCTTTGGAGGGAGCCCCACGATGGGGTGGGGGGCATACTGGGGGCCCGGAGAACCTGTACTGCCTGCCTAGTGGTTGTCCTGTTTGGGGTGCCCTGATGATCACCAGCTCTGGGTTTCCGGGGGTTCCAGGTACACCCTCTGGGGTGCTTTACCTGTGTGTTGCACCTCAGCATCACTTCACCCCTTGGAAGCCTTCACGTCAGCTTCAACTTTCTATCTGCAGCTGTGCTAAACTTCAGCTGATGCCTTGGACCAGTAAAACTTGAGGAGAAAGCCACCTGCTTTCTAAAATAGCCCTTTCTGGTTACTGGGCTTTGACTGGCAGAGTCCTGAACCTCTAAAGGACGTGACTGAGGTTGGTGCTGCAGGCTGGTCTCACCTTGTTTCATGGGCTCCTAGTGAGAATAATTTTGCTTCAAAGATACCTTGGCCAATAAGGGAGGAAGTGGACAGTGCAGAAAAGAGTGAGTGTAGCAGGCCTGAGGCTGCATTTCAGAAAGACAGGCCCTCAGCTGGCACTGGGCAATGTGAATTTCTGGAGGGTTCCATCCAGTCCTGAGATGATGAATGGTTGTCTGTCCTGACCTGTTTGTACAAACGACGTGGTTCACACTGAACATCTGCTTTCCTTCTGGGAACCTGGTGTTTGGGGGCCTGCCAGGCAGAGGGTACCCATGTGACTGACCCCCAACAAAACCTCGGACCCCTAGGCTCTGATGAGCTACCCTGGTAGATAAAATCTCACATGCATTGTCACAGTTTGTTGCTGGAGGAATTAAGTGCATCTACTGGGAGAGAGTCTATTAACACTCCGGGAAGCCTGAATCTGGTGCCCTCTGGACTCTGCCCCACATACCTCTTCCCTTCGTTGATCTCATCTCATGTCCTTTCACTGTAAATAAATCATTGTTGTGAGTCCTTGTAACAGATCACACACAGAAACTGGGAGTGGTCTTAGGAATATCCACACAGTTTCGAAAAAGGACCAGAAGGATTAAGAGATTTGTAAGAAGGATGAAGAGAGCTCAAAACAAGATGGGGAAAGGGACAAAGACCGGAAATGAGGCAAGAATTAATATGGCAGCAGGACTGAACTTGTGGCTCCTGGGGTTGCCACCCACAATGTGAGCTCAAGGGCTCACAGAATTGTCCAGAGGACAGTCCTCAGATGACCCTGGCACAGCACAACTGCCAGAGGGAACACCCTAACCCTCAACTCTGCTGGAAACATGAGCAGACAGGATAATAATCTATTATAGGCTGCACTGTTGTACAGGATTGAGGCCTTCTGTCCATTTTGTTGAGCTTTTGTAACGACTCTGTGAGGAAGACTAGGCAGGGATTATTATTGTTCCTAATTCACAGAGCATGTAAAGGCCTCCTCTCCCTAGAGCCACAATTTACTCTCCCAGCTGTTGGTACCTCTTTGATGAAACTCACCATGATCTACCACAAGTGCTGGTTCACTGTGCATATCCGTCTCTTCTACTAGACTTTGATTTCCTTTTTCCTTATCTTTGTTTAAGATGGGGGAGAGGAAAATATCTTCTCATGATAAATTCATCGTGGGAAAATACTAAAATAAAATAAAAATCACATGAAATCCCTATTTTAGTCATCTTTGTGTACCACCTGTTTCCAAGAATAACCTGGCACACAGTAGTTGTTCAATGAACAGTGCATTGATCTGTTGTCAGCTGAAGGGTTGTCAGAGGATTAAATGAGATTAGACCTGGCACTAATAGGCACTCTATCAATGTTAATTGAGTTTCTTTGGTATTTCTATTGCTGTTATGAATTGAAACGGAAGGAAGAAGATCACCATTTTGGCTTGCAGAAACTTAGTGTAACCGGTCTAGCAGGTCACTTGTGAAACCAACCTCAAAAGGTCTTTCCCCCAAGAGACCACACAAATAAAAAGTTAAGGTCAGCAGCTTCCACCCCTGAGATGAGGCACGGAGTAGAATCAACTGTCTCATCCAGGTGTGAGGCTTCTTTTCAGGATCAGCTTCACTGTGACTCATTCAACATGGAGACAGGGGTAGGAATGGCCGCTTTTGTCATCGCATATCATGAATAAGTGTCTGGAGCAAGGACAAAGGAGACTATTAGGGTGGGGAAGGGCAATTAAAAACTTCAATGAAGAAACTGAGGAATGGCCAGAAACAAGCAATGTACAGAGGTGAGACATGTTGACTTGAGATCACATCATGATGGTACCTCAGATATTGTAAAAATGCAACATGTGGGGTCAAACTGCAGTAGACAGAAAATATGAGAAAAAAAAGCTGTAACCACAATCACAAAAGGCCAAGGCCAACAAGCAGAGAGGGAGATCCAAGTTCACCTAGTTTTCCCTGCAGGCACAGGGGTCTTCAGAGATGCTACAGGTACTACCAATCATTATCTCTTGCCAAGAAGACAGCTTGCTGCTTGTGGAATCTTTCAAGCTTTTAATCTGTTTCTGTTCCAGTGCTAAAGATCTAAAAATTAGTGATGTATGTCAGGCTTATTTTTTATAGCTAGGAATCTAAAGCCTAGAGAAGACAATTAACTTGTTCAGAAAAACTCAAGGGCAGACTTGGGTCTTCACAAGTCTTGCTTCCCTCCCCAACTTGGGGATAAATTGATACATCTGATAGACACACTGGTGACCGATTCCAGGTGACATGTGATGCCAGATGTGGGCCTCTTCCTGCCACAGACCTAAAGGAGTTCTTTATGAGAGCCTTCCTCTGGTCATCAAGAAGTGAGGCTCAGCAGCACTTCAAGTTTTGGGGATCAGAGGGGATTTGAAACATGATCTCCCCAGATTGCTCCTGCCTGTTTACAATAGAACTAACCTCTTACCCGCAGCTTCTAATCCATGCTGCTCTGGCCCAGCATCTTCACCTGCTCTCACCTTCCTGCCCCTAGGGGCTCAGGCTGCGTGGTGCAGTGCGCAGTGAGTGAGAGGTCTTGGATGTCTCAGCTCCCTGTTTTGTCAGCTCTCTCTGAGCCTGGATGGGCTCTACCTCCTTGTAATGCCCTAGGGCAGTTAATCAGTCCCAGTCAGAAGAATCCTTGAGTTCTCACAGCTTGAAGAAAACTTCAAGACCTTCTAATTCAATCCTCTGATTTTGCAGATGAGGAAACACACAGAAAATCACACAGTAAAACTAGGATTCATATTTAGGCTTTAACAGTGAAAAAGCTGGCTTAAAGTTCAACATTCAAAAAACTAAGATCACAGCTTCTGGTTCTATCACTTCATGGCAAATAGAAGGGGAAAAATGGAAGCAGTGACATATTGTATTTTCTCATTCTTCAAAATCACTGCAGATGGTGACTGCAGCCATGAGATTAAAAGACTCCTGCTCCTTGGAAGAAAAGCTATGACAAACTTAGACAGCATATTAAAAAACAGAGACATCATTTTGCCATCAAAGGTCCACATAGTGAAAGCTATTATTTTTCCAGTGGCCACATATGGATGTGAGAGTTGGACCATAAGGAAGGCTGAGAACTGAAGAATTAATGCTTTGGAATGTGGTACTGGAGAGTCCCTTGGACCACAAGGAGATCAAATCAGTCGACCCCAAAGGAAATCAACCCTGAATATTCATTAGAAGGACTATTGCTGAAGCTCAAGCCCAAGATCCAATACTTGGCCACTTGATGTGAAGAGAGACTCATTGGAAAAGACCCCGAGGCTGGGAAAGATGGAAGGCAAAACGAGAAGTGGGCGGCAGAAGTTGAAATGGTTAGACAGCATTTACCAGCTCAACAGACATGAATTGCAGCAAACTCTTGGAGACAGTGGAGGACTGAGGAGCCTGGATTCTGCCAGCCATGGGATCACAAAGAGTTGTTCATGACTTAGCAACTGAACAACAACAGCAACAATCCAACACCCTCATCCAACATCCTTTCAATAACCACACCAGTATTCTCCCTTTTAATTCTACTCAGTTTAAATCAACACACACTTCCAGAATGTCTAACACGTGCATTTTAAGAAAGGGAGAGAAGGAGGAAAGACACATGAGAAAGGAGTAGGAATCACAAAATGATCCAGAAGAAGCTGTGAGGGGGGCAAGGGTGTGGGGGATGCACTCATCATCCTTAAGAAGTGTGTTGACTAAAAGGAAAGGCAGGGCAGGTATATATACCCCAAGGAAATATATGAGGGCTCTAAAAAGCTTTACCCAGGTTAGATAAGAGCAAAGGGAGTTTAAGATGCTTTGCAAAGTCTTTGGGGGAAAAGGCAATATTTCAAACAGGTTCCATTCTCTTCTAGCTGACCCTTAGAGACTAGACAGTCAGAGACCTTCCCCAAATCCTTTGCAGTTGGGGTGGCGAGAAGACTCCTTTCCGGCCAATGAGACATAAGCAGGTTCCTTCGAGGACAGCTTCTACCACTTCTGCTTCATTCTTCCAAGAACTTGGGTTGTGCTTAGAGTACAGCAGACATCACTAAGGCAGGTACAGTCAGGAAGATGTAAAGAGCCTGGTCCTGGAAGGAATTCAGGACAAAGTTGCCATGCCAGCCCTAGACGGCCTGCCCCTGGGCTTTCTGCTGCATGAGATACTTTGACCCTATTGGCTTGACCTCTACAGCAGAACTTCTCTAATATGCAGCTGAACCCAAAACTGGTTGCTTCACAGACCTTGGGAAAGTGATGGGATTTCAAACAAGCAGAGGTGGAGGGCAAGGTAAGCGAGGACTCCAGGACGGGGGCATGTATGGGGCATGTTCTCAGAAAGCAGGGGCGAGTACAGAGGAGAGGTTGAGAGAGGCAGACTGGCTCTGGGATAGAACCTAGAAGCCCGTGGACTTCGTTCAGAAAGCAGAGAGGGAGGGCTGGTAAGGGTGCAGTACTCTCTCCGGGAGCTGATGTGAGTTCCTCGGCACCGAACACCAGGCACTTGGTGAACAGGCTTGGTGGCTGGTGAGGAGCCTGGAGCAAGAGTGGGTGGCCTATTTCCTTCTAATCCACAGCATCTGTACTACATTCCTGTTTGCTGAGTGCATCCGTGGAACCTCAGGAACCACAGTACCGCAAATTCCCTCCCAGCCAGAGGCGCTGCTCTCATCATTTTCCTCCCACCAGCCCTTGCCCAGCTGGCGAAGCACAGCCAGAGCCCTCTGGCTCTGAAATTGCACCCTGCTCTGACTGTGGTCCATGTCAGACCACAGGCATCCTCACCAAGCTGTTCAAAGAGGGAAGCCATGAGACAGATGTACACAGAAATAAACCTGATCTGGGGTCATTGATGGGAAAGTGGAAGTGGGGAAAATATCCAACCTGTGATGGTCCTGAACAGGCTCAAGACCCCCAGGCAGCAACAAGGAATAAATTCTTCCTAGACTGGACATTCTGTGCGTATGTGTTTCTCTGATTCAGACACTTGCGCCCAGAGACAAAATGAGACAGTGGAAAATACTGCTTCCAGTTTGCTTCCAAAAGATGTTTGGACTAAATATTTTATTAATTTTGAAAATCTTTAAATTTTAAAAATTATCCTTCCCTAGACTTCAGTCTCCCCATATATTCACCTGTATACAGAGAGGTCTGGAGGGAAAAACAAAATCTCCACCCTCCAAATTCCCAGAGCAACCAGCAGAGGGCCGCACTGTCTCCACATCTAGCTCTGGGCCCTGTTCTGGGTCCTCAGTTCCTTGATCAGCAAGAATCTTCTTGTCTCCCCAGTCGGTTACATAGCAGAAACTCAGTGAATCTTTACTGAATGGATAAATGAGCTGCCACAGTTATTCTTTAATAAAAGCTTTAGGAGAAGTACAAACAGTCTGCAGGCCTGGGACCATAATAAGTACAACCAAGCCCCAGGCCTGTTGGCTCGAGGAGAGAATGAGGCTAACTTAATGCGGTTTTTCACCACCTACATTCCATAGAACTAGTCCCACTAGATTTTGATAATGTTCTAAGAAAAAAGTCCTCTGGTCAAAAAAAAAGTTTAAAAATTTGCCAATTTTACCTGGCATTCTACCCATCCCCTGGGCATTAATTAGCCTAGGAAAGACTCCAAGAAAGCCTATAGGAAAAATACCTGGTTAATTGTGTAACCTAGAATTTCCCAAACTTATTTATCCATGGAAACAGTTTTTGGAGAATACCTATGAGTATTACCATGGCTGGAGAAACACTGTTTTAATGTGAATGGTTTTTACAGTGAAGTTTTTACAAACAAATCCTATTGAGCAGTAAAAAGCCCCTCTAGGACAAAAACTCATCAACTGCTACATAAACAAATGGACAGGATGAGGAAATGAGGACAGATATAAGAATTCAGAACTATTATCAAAATTACTGTCTCACCCTTCAGTGAACATCTACTAGACATCAGCAGATTATCCACTCTGTTAAATGCAGGGGATATAAAAAGAAATAAGGTAGGCTCCCCTTTCTCCAAAAGATCACTGCCTAAATGGAAGAGACAGTAAGTACAGAATAATGTTCCAGCATCCAGGAAGAAAGACCTGGGAGGATCATGGAAACATGACCTTGAATAAGATAAATAATAATAGCATTAACAGCAATATGTTTATATAGTTCTCATCACACTACCAAGTACTATTCTAAGCACTTTACATATATTAAGCCATTTAACCTCATAAAAATCTTGTCAGGTACCTTCAGTACCTGCATTTTACAAATGAAGTCAGTGAAGCTCAGAGAGGTTAAACAACTTGCCCAAGATCACACAGAGAGAAGTGTGGCACAGTCAGGTGGCCAGGCAGTAGGTTGTAGGGCTTCTCTAGCAATGAGTATACCAGATGGAGGACAGAAACTTCCACGTAAAGGGAATCAGGAGTAGAGAGTAGCTCTGTGTATATGAAACAGAGAGAACATGCGGGGAGAAACAGCCCATAGGTAGATAGACAGACAGATAGAGACCAGGGCATAAAATCAGAACTCTCAAACCTATGCGGAAAAGTTCTGAATGCATCCTGTTGGTTGGTGGCCTCAGACTGTTCCATTAATGTCCTTTAGGCAAGAAAGGAAAACATAAGCCTTTAGGAGAGTTGGAAAGTGTAGCCTGAAGTGTCTCCATGGATTTTTTTTTGTTTTAATATTTATTTACTGGGCTGTGCTGGGCCTTAGCTGTGGCACTTGGGATCTTTAATTGTGGCATGTGGGATCAAACTCAGGCCCTGCATTGGGAGCATGGAGTCTTAGCCACTGGACCACCAGGGAAGTCTCCTCCATGAATTTCTTTTGAAATCTGTTGACAAGAGCTGAAAACCTGAGAATTCTATATTTTATACCATAACAGAATTGTGTTGTTTTACTATAAAAAATTTTATTCACCTATGAGTTCACTGATTATTTTTCTACATGGAATCCCAGGCAGATCTAGCTGTATCCCTAATTCCCAGCGGGAGGCATAGCTGTCAACAATGGAAGTCATTTAAGATGCCCGAGCCAGGGAGGGGCTCATGGCAGACACCAGTCAGATCTGTGTCTTTAAAGACAATTAGTTAGAATTGCAAGATCTGAGAAAAAACAAAACTTAAATAGCCATCAAGAGAGAAGTGGCTGAAGAAATTACACTGATATGATAGAATACTCTGGTATTTAAAAAATATGCATGAGATCAGCATGTACAGATAAGGAGAGCCCTCAAAGGTAAGCCAAGTGCAAAGAACAGAGTGGACGTCTGTGCATTGTCTTCCTACTGATGCGGAGTGAGAAAGCATGTGTGTTTTAATGGTGTCCTTTGGACAGGCAGAAAGGGTACGCCGCAAACCATCAACCTCCAGGGAAGGACACAGAACACGCAGTGAGAGAACTTAGTTTTCATTCCATCCCCTTTGGTACTATTTGAATTTTTATCATAGGCCTGCATTACTTTCTCAGATAAAAGGAGCAGCTCAGTCAGTCTCAAACTGCTTCAAAACAAAAAGTGCAAGAAAACAGTTATTAAGAAAAAAAGAAAAGAACTCTGGCAGCCCCACTTTAGTAACCCTGGCAGCACCACATTATAAATGGTGGATGGGGAGATGAAAGAGTGGTTATTTCAAAAGATCTAATGAAAAGCCTCTGCCTGAGAGCAGGTCTGCAAAGGAAGCAGGGACAAGGAGGATGTTCAAGAGACATTTGAGCAGTGAAGCTCCAGGACTTGGCAACTGGTCAGTTGTGGAGCATAGGACAGAGGCAGAAATTAAGAATAAGTCTGGGGATAGGAGAGACGGGGAGCTGTTCACTAATGGAAGGTGAGCAAGAAAAGGGGGCAGAACATGGGGAGATAATGAGTCCAGTTTCGGACATTCAGGTAGAGATGACATATTAGAAGCGTGAGTACTACTCAAGCCACTTAACTTTTAAATTATTTGTTGGTCCCATTTCTTCATCTACCAAATGAAGAGCTTGGCAACAAATTTCTTCATCTACCAAATGAAGAGCTTGGCAACAAATTTGGCAACAAATGGAGATGGAAGGCACAAGGGAAATTCTAATTAAAAAAAAAAAAAAAAAAAGTTCCAGGATAAGAGAATGGAGCTGCCCATGGAAATAGTTCCATTCTGTTCTCAAACTTTTGCTAACTTTGCAGCAGAGAGTTTTAAAAAGGGGGAAATAGCTTTTTCCCTGAAGAGCAACTGATACCAGACAAATAAATCAATATTGGTGAGTTGAAAATACAAAAAAAAAAAAAGAAGACGCATGAGTCTAGAACATACGATGATAAACAATCACGTTTACCTTACTGATGGTAGCACTAGGTTCTAACAGAACTTTCCCTGCAGAAAAGAGTTAACACAACAGGCCTAAGATGGGTTATCTTTAGAAAGTTCTGCCTGGGACTTTCCTGGTTGTCCAGTGGTTTAGGCTCTGGGCTTCGCAGGTTCAATCCCTGGTCAGGGAAATAAGATTCTACATGCTGTGCAGCGTGGCCAAAAGAAAAAAAAAAAAAGGCCTGCTTTGCAAGGTTGACCCTTGGCTGACATCTGGGAACCTGACCTGAATGGCAAACAGCTCCCTGCACTGATAAGAGACTCCCTAAATGATGAAGGTGTTCCTAGACTGTGTATACAAACACTGCACATTGCTGAAAACCATTTTCATCCTCGAAGTCTGGAATTTTGGCATGTTTTAGGCAGAGGGTGTCTATGTGACCAGCCCTGGGTAAGAACCTTGGGGATGAGCTCTCTAATGAGTTCCCCAGGTTGACAACATTTGACATGTGTTGTCACTGTGTGTTGCTGAGGAATTAAGCACAGTTTGCATGATTCTACTGGGAGAAGACTCTGGGGAGCTTGGGCCTGGTTTCCTTTGGGTTTCACCCCATGAAGCTTTTCTCTTCGCTGATGCTGTTTAGGTCCTTTCTCTGAAATAAATCTCAGCCAAAAGTACAACTACGTGCTGAGTCCTGTGAGTCCTCCTAGCAAATTATCAAGCCTGGAGGTGGTTGCAGGACCCCTGCACGTCTCCCCTCAGGTGGTGGTGGGCTGGGTGGTACATGCTAAACCCGCATGGCCTCTCTGTGTCCCTGGCTATCCTCCCATCACTCTCTATCGCAGTTCCAAAGGAATACAGAGCATCACATATTTCTTTAAAATAAGCCTATAGCTTCTCAGATAAAGGTAGGGTGCGGGTGACAACGTGTGTTCCTCCAGCCCCACCTGTCCCACGACTGCATCCAGAGCACCAGCCAGATAGCACCCAGGCCTGGTGTTCGTCTCTGGGAGGCTTAGCGACACACATGGACCAACCATGTGTTCTCTGGATGCCTGTTCACTCCAGTGGCCTGAGACTGCATGATTACTCCATCCTGGAATGGTCCGGGATTCTCCTGAGACAGATCCCAACAGAGGAGACAAAGGCTGATGGTCTCAAAGCTTGTAAAAGGAGGTGCAGGGCGAAACTTCCACGCCCGGTCAGAATCCAAAGTAGCCCCAATTAACGTGATGAGTGAAGGGTGATGCACCCGGGACCTCTGATCTTTCTTGTCCCCAAGTTCAGGAATCTGTGTGTACTCCCAGCCAGGCCCTGGCTCCAGGGGTCTCAGTCATAAAGGTGTGTCTCAGGGAGGAGCTGTCAGGACAAACCCTGGTTCCTCACACGGGCTCTGCTCTGAAAATCGCCAAGGTCCCCAATATTAAGCCATGCTTGCCTGAGAAATTGGGGGTAGGGAGCTGAGGGTGGAGAGCTGGGAGGGGGAAGGTTTGTGGCCTTTTTGTGTTGCAAGTCATAGCTTTTGTTGCTGCCACACCTTTTAAGATATGAGCTGGGGTAAAAAAAAAAAAAGAATTCTAGTAAGCCCTTCACTGTCAGTTCCCCATCCCTCAAGGGACTGACTTTCTTCCTAGAGCTTCAACATTGGCAATAGAGACGTTTTCTTTTTATTCTTTCCAGAAATACTCTTCATTTCTTCCAGGAAAATAGAACACCACCAATCTTGAAAGTAGCAACCTATTTAACTGCAGATGGAAGAATTTATAGGGTTGCTAAGGGCACAATTTGGAGAAGGCAATCGCACCCCACTCCAGTACTCTTGCCTGGAAAATCCCATGAACAGAGGAGCCTGGTAGGCTACAGTCCATGGGGTCGCGGAGAGTCGGACACGACTGAGCGACTTCACTTTCACTTTCATTTTCACTAGGGGCACAAAGTGCCTCTCACACAATTCCATACCAATATGTGAAGGTAGGTACCTGATTTTCCTGTACAACCATGAAGACCATTTGAGTCTTTGTAAGATGTAGTCCTTTTTTTTTTTTTCCCCAGAGAGTCCTTAGTC
This sequence comes from Dama dama, assembly GCF_033118175.1. NCBI lineage: Eukaryota > Metazoa > Chordata > Mammalia > Artiodactyla > Cervidae > Dama > Dama dama. The sequence goes on from NC_083703.1 coordinate 53,197,241, forward strand.
TTCATTCTTTGATGTAGTCATCTGAGGCTAGCCTTGCCTAATCTAGATTTTCCTTTTGGCAGTTCACTAAGAAATTTCTATTTTCTTCTTAGTTGCACCCAAATTCTATTTTCCCCCAAACTAGAGTATTCCTTCTGTAATCTATTACCTTGTAGAAACAACCAGAGTTCTGAGTTAAGATCCAAAAGGGCTTGGTTAGAAATGCCACCTGTGGACTTTGGCAGGTTCCATAATCTGTCTGGACCTCGTTCTTCTCACCTGTAAAATAGGAGCAAATACAATAATCCACATGACACATGCTTAGCCTTGTGCTCTTCACACAGCAAGCCTGGAATAAAAAATGGCTGTTATTATACTATTTGCTATAGTAAAGACTTTCTCCAAGCCTCCTTAACCTCAGATTTTGGAGGACGACCTGCAGACAAAAGTATTGACTTTTTTTCCTATTTCTTTCTCATCTTTTTTAAACTCCCGATTTATTTTCTCTCCTCTTACTCCTTATGGATTACTCTCTGACATCTGAATCCCATGGGCTCTTTGACCCCCCAATTTGTTGTTGTTCAGTCGCTCTGTTGTATCCAATTCTTTGCAACCTCATGGACAGCAGCACACCAGGCTTCCCTGTCCTTCACCATCTCCCAGAGTTTGCTCAAATTCATGTTCATTCAGTCAGTGTTGCCATCCAACCATCTCATCCTCTGTTGTCCCCTTCTCCTCCTGCCTTCAATCTTTTCCAGCATCAGGGTCTTTTCCAATGAGTCAGCTCTTCCCATCAGGTGACAAAATTATTGGGAGTTTCAGCTTCATCATCAGTCCTTCCAGTGAAGATTCAGGACTGATTTCCTTTAGGATGGACTGGTTGGATCTCCTTGCCCTCCAAGGGACTCTCAAGAGTCTTCTCCAATACCACAGTGCAAAAGCATCAATTCTTTGGTGCTCAGCCTTAAACTCTCACATCCATACATGACTACTGGAAAAACCATAGCTTTGACTAGATGGACCTTTGCTGGCAAAATAATGTCTCTGTTTTTTAATATGCTGTCTAGGTTGGTCATAGCTTTTCTTCTGAGGGGCAAGTGTCTTTTAATTTCATGGCTGCAGTCACAACCTGCAGTGATTTTGGGGTGCAAGAAAATGAAGTCTGTCACTTTTCCACTGTTTCCCCATCTATTTGCCATGAAGTGATGGGATTGGATGCCATGATCTTTGTTTTTTGAATGTTGAGTGTTAAGCCAGTTTTTTCACTCTCCTCTTTGACCTTCATCAAGAGACTCTTTAATTCTTTACTTTGTGTGTAAAGGTGGTATCATCTGCATATCTGAGGTTATTGGTATTTCTTCCCAAAATCTTAATATGAGTTTGTGCTTCATCCAGCCTGGCATTTCATATGATGCACTCTGCATATAAGTTAAATAAGCACGATGACAATATACAGCCTTAATGTACTCCTTTCCCAATTTGGTACCAGTCCCTTCTTCCTTGTCCAATTCTAACTGTTGCTTTTGGACCTGCATATAGGTTTCTCAAGAGGCAGGTCAGGTGGTCTGGTATTTCCATCTCTTTAAGAATTTTCCCGTTGATTAGCAATCTTTGTCATAAGTACACTACTGGTGCTTCTTCCTCACAACTCTCAACATGCCCATCTTAGTCCATTTTTTTGTTGTTCAGTCACTCAGTCTTGTCCGACTCTCAACTCCATGGGCTGCAGCATGCAAGGCTTCCCTGTCCTTCACCATCTCCTGGAGCTTGCTCAGACTCATGTCCATTGAGTGGGTGATGCCATGCAACCATCTTGTCCTCTGTCGTCCCCTTCTCCTCCTGCCTTCAGTCTTTCCCAGCACTAGGGTCTCAGTCACTTAGCAGGTATTCATAGAGAACTTTCCAGACTACAACATTTTCATGGCAGATAGGACACATTACATTTTTCTTCAGTCAAGACACTTGGAGTTAATAATTAATAAGAGCCACTAGAAAAAGTTTGTTTCCTGATTTATCTCTGTTTTGTATTACCTATAACAAAGATTTTGTGGTTGATTGAGATATCTAAATAACCAGTTTTCTTTTTTCATGAGTCACATGCATTCTAGATGCTTCTTTCCTCCTAAGGGTCTAGCAATGTCCCAACCTTTCTGCCAGAATAACAATGGCCACACAACAATTGACTAGTTGTGTGGATTTCTGGGATTGACAGGGAAAAAGTAGGTGTGAAACTCCATCACAAATCCAGCCAGAGTAGCTTCAAGGAGAAGCAAAAGAGGGCATTTAAATATCAGATTCAAGAGGCAGAATAGGTTTAGACGTCAGTGAAATGTAAATCAAATCCATAATGAGATACCACCACACCTACCATTATATAATGGCTATAATCAAAAGGACAGATAATAACAAGGAAAGAGAATTTGGAAGCCTTATACAGAGCTGGTGGGAATGTAAAATGGTGGAATTGCTTTGGAAAACAGTTTGGCAGTTTCTTAAAATGAAAATATTAAACATAGATTTATCATATATATATGTGTGTGTATTATATATATATAATCTAGCAATTTCACTCCTAGGTACATATCCAAGAGAAATGAAACATATGTGTGTACAAAAATTGTATGGTCATAGCCACATTATTCAGAATAGCCAGGAATCAGAAATAAACCAGATGTCCACGAACTCGTGAATGGATAAATAAGATGTGGTATGTCACAGTGGTAGAGAATCTAACTGCCTATGCAGGAGATGCAGGTTCGATCTCTGGGTCGGCAAGATCCCCTGGAGGAGGAAATGGCAACCCACTCCAGTATTCTTGCCTGGGACATCCCATGGAAAGAGGATCCTGGCAGGCTAAAGTTCATGGGGTTGCAAAGAGTCAGACATGACTGAGCACACACACCCACCCATGTCCAATAGTGGGAAGTTATTTGACAATAAAAAGGAATAAATACTGGTAGATGCTAAAATATGGATGAACTTTGACAACAGTGTGCTATGTGAAAGAAGCTGCTCACAAAAGATTACATGTTGCATGATTCCTTTTACATAAAATGTGCAGAATAGACAAATCCACAGAAAGCAGATTAGTAGTTGCTTAGGGCTGAGGAGTGTTAGAGGGAATTGGGAGTGACTGCTCATGAGTATAGAACTTCCTTATAGAGTGATGAATATGTTCTAAAATTGATTGTGGTGATGGTTGCTCAACTCTGTGAAATACTGAAAAAACACTGAATTGTACACTTTAACTGAGTGGATTGTGTAGTGTGTCAACATCTCAGTAAAATACATCTCAATAAAATAGTTATACTATAAATAGATAAATAAACAAGCAAGAAAGAATCTTATCTTGATAATAAAGACTAAAGACTAAAGGTCTTTAACCCCTAAGTGAACTTAATCATCAGTGCAAAATGGGAAATCAGTGCAAAATGCTGTAAGGAAAGCACAGTGAGAAAACCAAACCTTCAAAACTGGATAAAAGTGGATCATCTAAAAAGATATTTTAATGTCAGCATCCCTTGGCTCCTTTAAGCCTTGTAAGCCAATCTGGATTGCTCAGGATAGTAATTATGAGGTAAAAGCTAAACCTATATGAAATGCTACGTGGCAACCAAACCAAATAAAGATGTTATTGGCCATTGTGTACTCCACACCCTCAGACAACTCCCAGGTTATTCTAGGCCCTGCCTGGGAGTTGTTTGCAGTGTCTGACAGTGCTCTGCCTGTTACATGGCAACCAAATCAGCTTTGCCATCTGCCTCAGAGTCTCAGCTCACCTCTTACCACGAGTAGCAAAAGTAAAAGATGATGTTCCCATAGTTAGTAATAACCAAAAATAAAATAATTGTATAAAATATAAAAATAAGTATATTTATTTTGTAATATAATATAAATATAATAAAGATCTATTGACAATGGCAACAAGGAATACAAAATGCATGAGATGTAGAGAGGAATTATGAAATTTTACTGGAGAATAAAAAAGATCTCAATAAAAGGAACAATAAATATTCTATGTACCAGTATGGGAGGATTCAGTACTGAAAAGAAACCAATCCCCTCTAAGTTATTCTGGAGGTTCAGGAAAATTCCAGTGAAATTTCTAGTGGAAGCAAGGGTGTGTGTGAATGTGTATGTGTGTGTGCACCAGTGTGAGCATGCGTGTAGTGTGTGCAACAAGCCCTTTAGCAGGGGCACAGTTTGGACAACTTGATTCTCAACATTTCTTGGATGAGACTAGAGCCAAGAGTTTTTTTAAAAATAGGAACAATGAGAGTGGATAAAAGAATAGCTATAGAATTAGAGGAGCAGAAGAGAGTCCAGACACAGACCCTCATATGTGTAAGAAATTTGTAAATGGTGTTGGGACGGCTGCCTAGTGTAGGAAGCCACAACTGGCCTGCTCCTGGGACAGCGCAAGGCTGGAGAAGTTCTCCAGGGCAGGGAAAGCCCTCAGGTCAGATTAAAAAGTCCTACGTCTGTGACACAGCTAAGCTAATCTGAGAACAGGAACCCAGACATCAGGACATCTAGACATGGAATCTACGTTGGCAGGGACAGAGTAGTTACATTGTTGCATAAGGCAGGGTTGGGAGCTAGTGTATTAATAACATGCCTTCCCACAATCCTGGGAATAATAACTCAAGCAGAGGAGATACAGAAGTTTCCCCAAATCCTAATCTCTGCCACCCTAGGGAGCCTAAGAGACAGAAGGTGGGCTGTGAGGAACTGGGAGAGATTTCCATCAAGATACCCTTCACCTGGGTTCAGTGAGCACTTGCCCTCACTGACTCTACATCTGAATGTCTAATTTTTATGTACCTAGAAACAAACAGGAGCCTTGGCCTCTCACAAGTCTCCATTTGGAAAAGTTGATCCCTTCCTTAATCTGTTCACAAAGATTAATTCCAAATAAATTAAACTTCTGATGCAACAATTCAACTTCTAGGAATCTCACCTATAGCAGTGCTCTTAAAAGTATATCAAGACATACATAAAGGAATATTCATTACTGCAAAGCTTTTATTGGCTCAAAAAGTGGAAAATAGTAGTCCTGATAATAGCTAACAAATACTGAGGACTTACTGTGACTCTGGCTTTGCTTGAAGTCTTTACCAAGGCCCTCATTTGACCTGTGCCACATCCTGATAATGCTGTGAAAGTGCTGCACTCAATATGCCAGCAAATTTGGAAAACTCAGCAGTGGCCACAGGACTGGAAAAGGTCAGTTTTCATTCCAATCACAAAGAAAGACAATGCCAAAGAATGCTCAAACTACCGCATAATTGCACTCATCTCACACGCTAGTAAAGTAATGTTCAAAATTCTCCAAGCCAGGCTTCAGCAATACGTGAACCGTGAACTTCCAGATGTTCAAGATGGTTTTAGAAAAGGCAGAGGAACCAGAGATCAAATTGCCAACATCTGCTGGATCATCAAAAAAGCAAGAGAGTTCCAGAAAAACATCTATTTCTGCTTTATTGACTATGCCAAAGCCTTTGACTGTGTGGATCACAGTAAACTGTGGAAATTCTTAAAGAGATGGGAATACCAGACCACCTGACCTGCCTCCTGAGAAATTTGTATGTAGGTCAGGAAGTAACAGTTAGAACTGGACATGGAACAACAGACTGGTTCCAAATAGGAAAAGAGTATGTCAAGGCTGTATATTGTCACCTTACTTTTTAAACTTATATGCAGAGTACATCATGAGAAACGCTGGGCTGGAGGAAGCACAAGCTGGAATCAAGACTGCCGGGAGAAACATCAATAATCTCAGATATGCAGATAACACCACCCTTATGGCAGAAAGTGAAGAACTAAAGAGCCTCTTGATGAAAGTGAAAGAGGAGGGTGAAAAAGTTGGCTTAAAGCTCAACATTCAGAAAACTAAGATAATGGCATCTGGTCCCATCACTTCATGGCAAATAGATGGGGAAACAGTGGCTGACTTTTTCTGGGCTCCAAAATCACTGCAGATGGTGATTGCAGTCATGAAATTAAAAGACGTTTACTCCTTGGAAGGAAAGTTATTACCAACCTAGACAGCATATTAAAAAGCAGAGACATCACTTTGCCAACAAAGGTCCTTCTAGTCAAGGCTATGGTTTTTCCAATGGTCATGTATGGATGTGAGAGTTGGACTGTAAAGAAAGCTGAGCGCCGAAGAATTGATGCTTTTGAACTGTGATGTTGGAGAAGACTCTTGAGAGTCCCTTGGACTGCAAGGAGATCCAACCAGTCCGTCCTAAAGGAGATCAGTCCTGGGTGTTCATTGGAAGGATGTTGAAGCTGAAACTTCAATACTTTGGCCACCTGATGCGAAGAGCTGACTCATTGGAAAAGACCCTGATGCTGGGAAAGATTGAGGGCAGGAGGAGAAGGGGACGACAGAGGGTGAGATGGTTGGGTGGCATCACCTACTCAATGGACATGGGTTTGGGTGGACTCCAGGAGTTGGTGATGGACAGGGAGGCCTGGCATGCTGTGGTTCATGGGATCGCAAAGAGTTGGACACGACTGAGCGACTGAACTGAACATCCTGACCAGAGAAGTGGGATTATCTGTTCCATTTTACAGACAGGGAAACGGTGGCACTGAAAGCAGGGTTGGGGGGGTGTTACATAGCTGATTTGACTCTAGATATTTGACTCCAAAGCTCATGCCTTTAAGCTGTACTTCTCACTGTGTGTACATGCGTGCTATGTCACTTCAGTAGTGTCCAATTCTTTGCGACCCCATGGACTGTAGCCCACCAGGCTCCTCTGTCCATGGGATTCTCCAGGCAAGAATACTGGAGTGGATTGCCATGCCCTCCTCCAGGAGATCTTCCTGACCCAGGGATCTAACCGGTGTCTCTTATGTCTCTTGCGTTGGCAGACAGGTTCTTTACTACGAGTACCACCTGGGAAGCCCCAGTCCTCCTCACTGCCTCAACCCAAATGTCTATGATACATTCACTCATTCATTCATTCAAAAACATTTCTTGAGCACTACTCTAGGCTAAGCACTGGAGACAGTGAAAACAGTAAATATGGTCCCTACCTTCACTGAGCTTACAGTCTAATGGGGGCAGGGTGAGGAAAGACATACAAAAGCTTAACTGCAATGAGTGCAAATAGGTCACACGATGAGCCCAGGGTTCCGGGAAGGCTTCCCTGAGGAAGTCACATCTGAGGTGAGATCTGATGAAGCAGTAGTAGGCTGGGGCAGGTAAGGGTGTGTGTGTGTCTGTGTGCATGCAGAGAACAACCTTTGTAATGATCCTGTGACAGGAGGGAGTGTGGTGTGAACACTTATGCCAGTAACTATAAATGCTATTTTAAGGCCCTGGCTTCTGAGAAACCTATGCATGTCATCCTGTTTTCTCCTAACCAGAGAATGATGGCGCTGGGTAGGGTGGAGGGTGATGGTGGTTTTGCCCGAGTCCGGAGTATATGCCTCAAGGGGTTGGCAGGGAAGCAGGTGCAGATACCTCCAGTTCCTGGGCGGGGGCTTAGCATGCTTCGCCTGCAAATGGCACCTTTGGAGATACACATCTGCAGGGGGGAACGTGTCTAATCTGGCCTGGAGGGACGCCACTCCTTCCTTCTCCAGATAGGAGAGACAAATTCAGATGGGTACAGACGACCAGAGACAAACTCATGTTCAAAGGACTATGCCGTGGGCACAGCTGGGAGGTCCTGGCTGCTTTCTGGAGTCAGATACAATCGTGCATCTGCTCTCTGCTGGAAAGCAAGCCTCCGTGAGCACTGGGCAGGGGTAAGGCACAGGCTTGCCTGCTGCAGGCAGTTGAAAGAAATACTGTTCTTCCATATCTCATAGGGCTTCAAATCCTTTTTGAAATAAGGAGCAGTATAAATAAACATAACACTTGGAAAATGCAAGGCATACACACATAAAAAGATCAAATTCTACACAAAATATATTATGAATATAACCATATGAAACAAACCAACCAAAATACCATAAATAGTAAAAGGACAGGGGAGAAACAGTCTTAAAAAAGAGTGTAAATTACATTTTGCCTTTTAAATGTGAAATTATATAAGGGTTTTCCTAATTTTTGCATTTCCTAAAGTTTGAAAATAAACACAGACTACATTTTTGATGGCAAGAAAAGTAAACTTTATTTAAATCCTTTAATTAATGAACTCAGATTCTAACTGAGTGCCTCTTGTACCAGGCAAACTTCTAGGCTCTGGCATTCAATAGTGTATGTTTGACATGACATCGCAAGGGTCAGGAAGGTCTGCTTGGCAAAGGCAGAGGGAGGTAGGGGGAGCATTGGGTGAGGGGCTGGGGAGGGTAGGGGAGGAGATTATAGGGTAGTGGGATCCTGTAGGACCTTTAGAACATGAAAAGATTTGGGACTTTACTCTAAACAGGTTTAAACAAAGCAAGAGTTAAAAGCTCTTGCGGGAGAGAGAGCCAAACAGCATATAATTGTATGGTTCAGATGTCACAGTGAGAAGGGCAAGGGCCCTGGGCAGAAGAGAGAGGAAGGCTTCATAGACACAGTAATCAGCAAGGTGGGCAACAAGGAAGGTGGGATTCACACCAAAGATAAGGAAGGCCACTCTGGGAGGAGGACACCTATTTTGTCACAGCACTTTCTTTAACAAAATCAAAACCAAAAGCTTACTATTACAAATAAATATTTTAAAGGAAGGAACTTCTGTGTTAATAATGGACAACTAGACTTTTATTGGAGACTAAAAAATATGCCAAAAATTTCAGGAAATTTGCAAGATACTGTCTGATACAATTGTTTCCGCAAGAACTCAAAATATGTTAAGCCTCTTGGCTCTTAACGAAATGTCCACACTAGGGAGGAAAAAGAAATTCTGCTTAGAGGGCAGCCCAGCATCTTTGCAAACCTGTCAAGCAATAAGGAAGAACTTTCCATTCCTTCCGCCACCCCCTAGCATTCTTGGCACCTGCTAAGAGGGCCCTGCCCACTCATTAAACACAGGCTTGTAGTTGAGCATGACACAGCATTAGCCACGTGTTCCGAAAAGACTAGTGGAGCTTTACTTCTAAAGTCATCATACAAGGGTACAATTTCAGAGCACTTCAGAGCCACATAAAGTGCCAGGCACAATACTGCGTCACCTGTGAGGGTCACTCAACAAGCAATTACTGCACAAGGACCAAAGCAAGAAGAAAAGGGGGGAGGAGGCCAGGGTGCTCTTATGAGAAGTAACAGAGAGTTTTTTTGCTTTATGTTCCCCCACCAAATGGAAGGTGACCTAGACCCAGCATTTCTAATCCCCAACCAAGCCACAGAAGGCAGCCAGGTAAGCTCATTCCTTCCCCGGATCTAGCAAGAGTCCCTCTACCAACACCAGGGTAGCCTGGAAGCACTAGCAAGTAGAACAGATTTGGAGCCCTGCTGGGCAAAAAGCTCAGCCAGGGAAAGTGCTCTGTTTCTCTACTGGCCTGGACACGTCCAAGCCCATCAAGGGATTACTGGGATGGTGGGTGGTGCTGACAGGAGGGACTCTGACATCACAAGCAGACTGTCCAGGAAGTATCTTTGTCCTCGTGGACCTCAAACTCCATTCCCCTATCCAAAGATGGGGTTAGGCAGGTGATATCGACAAGAGGAATTCTGCCACATCAAGAGTATGGCCTAAGAAGCCTTTTTGTCCCTTTAGGCCTTGTCCCTTCCCCAAGAGACACTACGGCCTTTCCCTCACCTATAGGCAGCACCAGCAGGAGCCTATGGGAACAGCATCAGATAAACCAAGCAGAGCCAAATAACATTGCAAAGGCTCTGAAAATTAAACTGCCAGTGACACTACAGCCCACCAAAGTAAGCCAGGACCTGTGTGCTAAACCTAAGCACAATGAATGCCTCTTAACTTAAAAAAAAAGAAATGTAAATAGGACCTCAAGTATCCCAACACAGTAGACAGTATGTCCAGGAAATAATTTTTAAAAATCTATTGCATCAGACTTCCCTGGTGGCACAGTGGATGGGAAACCACCTGCCAATGAGGGAACATGGGTTCAATCCCTGGTCCAAGAAGAGTCCATATGCTGAGGAGCAACTAAAGCCCATGCACCATAACTAGTGAGCCTGTGTGCTTGCCACTACTGAAGCCTGTGTGCCTAGAGCCTGTGCTCCACGACAAGAGAAGCCAACACAATGAGAAGCCCGTGCCTGGCAACAAAGAGTTGCCCCTGCACATTGCACACTGCAACTAGAGAAAGCTCTCTTGCAGCAACAAAGAGTCAGCACAACCAAAAGCAAATATTTTTAAAACTCATTACATCAAGAACAAAGAAAATCACAACTTGAATGAGAAAAGACAATCAACTAATACCAATAAAGATGAATTTGATGCTGAGAATTACCTGATATGGATTTAAAAGCAGTTATCATACAAATGCATCAATAGCCAATTATAAACCCTCTTGTAACAAAAGAAAAAACAGAAATTTTCAGCAAGAAAAGAAATTACAAGAAATAACCAATGAAAATGGTACAACTGCAAAAACAAAAATAAAAATCTTGCCAGATGGTCTTAATATTAGAGAAGAAAAGACAGGATAGAATCAGTGGACTTAAGGAGACCAATAGAATTTTAACAGTTGAACAACAGAGAAAAATAGAAAAAAAAAAAAAAGAACAGAGCCTCAGACTCTGGTGGGATAATAACAAAAAAGCCAACATTCATCACTGGAATCCCAGAAGAAGAAGAGCAAGAAGAGTATTCAAAAAAATAATAATCAAAAACAAAAGTTTTTCGAGTTTTATAGACACAACCTATAGATTCAAGATTCAAGAAGCTGAGTGAATCCAAAGAGGATAAATTGAGAGAAATCTACCCTAAGACACACGATAATTAAACTTTTAAAAACTTTTAAAGACAAACACAAAATTTTGAATGTAGCCAGGAAGGAATAACACATTACCTATAGGAGAACACCAATTTGAATAACAGATTTCTCATCTGAACCCACAAAGGCCAGCTGGAAATTGTACCACATTGTTTCGAGTGCTGAAAGAAAAACTGTCAATGGTAAACTCTATGTCCAGTGAAATTATCCCTCTGAATAAAGGAGAAATGAAGTTATCCTCAGACAAAGAAAGAAGAATTCAGTGCCAGCAGACCTACTATAGAATGCTCTTCAAGAAGAAATAAAATGCTTTTTTTAAATAAAAGGAATCTCAGAGCATCAGGAAAGAAGAAAGAAGAATGGATAAAACAGAAATATGAGTACATACAATAGACTATTCTCCTAATAAGGTTTTTAAACATTTTTGACGATTGAAACAAAAATAAGACACTATCTGATACCCATGTAGATAGTATTTAAAAACAGGGATGGTAAAGGGACCTAAATGAAAGTAAGGTTTACATACTCTACTTGAAGTGGTAAAGTCACATACTTATAATATAACACTGACAGCATTCATTAAGAAAAGTATACCAAGATACACTCAAAAACACTAGAAATAAATCAAGATAGAATCCTAAAAAAAATGTTCAAGAAACTCATAGGAAGTCAAGAAAAGAAAAACATAGAAATGACCAGAGGAATCAAATAAAAAATGAATAATAAAATGGATTATTTTTAAAAGTGGTAGATAAAAATAAATGTTGCTTGCGAGAATCACATTTCAAATTCAAAACATAGGTAGTTTAACCATAGGTAGAATGTAAAAAGACACATCATGCAAACATTAAAAATAAAAAAAAATCAAGAGTAACTATATTAATATCTGATAAGGTAGATTTTTAGCAAAGAAAGTCACTGGAGACAGAGACATTACACGGTGATAAAAGAATCACTTTACCAAGACATAACAATCCCAAATGTGTATGCACCAAACAACAAGGTGTCAAAACATACGAGGCAAAAACTGAAAGAGCTGGAAGGAGAAACAGAAAAATCTAGTTACAGTTGAGGACTTTAATACTTCCTCTCAGCAACTAACAGAGCTATAAGAAGATCAGTAAGGATATGCAAGAGCTGACGAACACAATGCTGATTTTTGGATATGATTTCTATCCTCTGGGAAAACTGGTTCTACCTCAAAAGGATTATTCATACTTTGAGAAAAGTCCTTGAGGAAATCACCATATCCCCGCCTCCGAAGAGCATAGTCAAGCAGTATATGGACCACATTGCGGAATCAGCAAAGAAACTTTATACGGACAACTGGTCAGAAAATGATAAGCATCATACTTAGGTCATTAAACTTGAAAGAAATCTTAAGATAATTTATACCATCTCTATATACATCTCATGTAGTACTTCTTTCTACAACATTTCTTCTACCAAGTAATCTAGCTCAGTGATGTCCAACTCTGGGGCAAGAGAAAGACTCATTCTTTTTAGAAGCTGTTATAATTCATGCTCAGTATTAGGAAAAAAAGAGTTGAGACCACAACTTTAGCTTATGTTCCAACAGTCTTCTTACTAGAGAGCTCATGGCATCCCATTCTTTCTTTGACAGCCCTGTTAGAAAGTTCTTCCTCATAAAATAAGCACTCTCCTTCAATGTCATCAGCAGTCCCAGTTAGCACAAAATCTTGAGAAGATAATATACATATAGAATCTGCCTGCAATGCAGGAGACCTGGGTTCGATCTCTGGATTAGGAAGATCCCCTGGAGAAGGGAATGGCAACCCCACTCCAGTATTCTTGCCTGGAGAATCCCATGGACAGAGGAGCCTGGTGGGCTGCATTCCATGGGGTCACAAAGAGATGGACGTGACTGAGCGACTAATACTTACTTACTTATACATGTATGAAAGTGAAAGTGAAAGTGAAGGTTACTCAGTTGTGTCCGACTCTTTGCGACCCCATGAAATATACAGTCCACGGAATTCTCCAGGCCAGAATACTGGAGTGGGTAGCCATTCCCTTCTCCAAGGGATCTTCCCAAGTTGCTATGGCACCTTTTTATTTTTGGCACTTTTGTTTTCCTCATAGCCTTGTTGGTGTAAGTAAAGCGGTTAACTGAGGCAAGCTCAAAATTATCAAAAAGATGAGCTCATGCAGGAATAGAAGAGGAAATGCAATTCAGGACACAAACTGCAGCAAGCAACAAGTGCTGAGGGTTGGGGGAAGGCTGTAGTGATGGGCAAGAAAGCAAAGAAGGGACAGTTCACACAGAGTCAGTTAAAATAAAAACAGAGACCAGCTTGAAAATTCCTCGAGCACACAGAACCAGTCCAGTCATACAAAGTTCAGTTCAGCTTGTTTTTCGAGACCAACCTGACCTGGGTTATTTCTTATTCATGCCTCTGGAAACCATAAGTAAAACTTCCCAAGGCGGTATGAGGTAACCATGACCAAGTCCCCTACCATTTAAGAAAATGCCAATAATGTCAACTTGCTGAAACCAGGCATTTACAAGAAATCAATTTCTCAGTTAAGTTTTGTTTTCCTGAGAGCAGATGTGTGAGATTGTCAATTTTGCATGCTCTGGCCCCATTTCAGACTGAAATTCTTTAACAGTTTATAAAATGTTTACTTCTATAAGCAGTCCATCCTAAAAGAAATCAGTCCTGAATATTCATAGGAAAGACTGATGCTGAAGCTGAAACTCCAATACTCTGGCCACCTGATGTGAAGAACTGACTCATTTGAAAAGACCTTGATGCTGGGAAAGATTGAAGGTGGGAGGAGAAGGGGACGACAGAGGATGAGATGGTTGGATGGCATCACCGACTCAATGGACATGAGTTTGAATAAGCTCTGGGAGTTGGTGATGGACAGGGAGGCCTGGTGTGCTGCAGTCCATGGGGTCGCAAAGAGTCAGACATGACTGAGCGACTGAACTGACTGACTGATAATCAGAATATATTCAAGTTAAGTTTTGATTTTGATAAGAACTTTACCTTTATCACTATGGCAATCAGCCTACCCCTTGCTGTCCCTTTCCACCATCAATGACCCCGTCCCTATGGTTCTCAAAGTTTGACTTACACCTCCTTCCTTTTGAATTGTGCATGCTAAGCCACTTCAGTTGTCTCCAACTCTTTCAACCCTATGGACTGTAGCCCACAGGCTCCTCTGTCCACTGGATTCTCCAGGCAAGAATACTGGAATGGGTTGCCATGCCCTCCTTCAGGGGATCTTCCTGACCCAGGGATTCAAACCTGCATCTCTTTTGTCTCCTGTATTGGCAGGTGAGTTCTTTACCACTGGAGCCGCTTGGGAAGCCCTTTTGCATTTACTTTAGCTCTAACACAAGCCAAAATCCTCTTTTTTCTTTCTCTTCAGCAGGCCATGGCAAGGTGGCATTTTCCAAATTCAATTAAGTCAATAAAAAAGGAAAACAACTATAGAAAAAGCCAGTAGGAACAAAACATTTATGATGAGACACTGTTGGTCTCCTCACTGGCACACTCTCCACACCTGTGTTACCTGGTCACCTGTGCAAGAGTCTTTGGTCCAAAGCGAGATGTTCTAAATAGACACCAGGTTTGGAAGATGTCATACAAAAAAGTCTTAATTATCTCATTAATAATTTGTACACTGATTATATGCTAAAGTGATTTAGGGATCTCCAGTATTCTTGCCTGGAGAATTCCACGGACAGAGGAGCCTGGTGGGCAGCAGTCCCAAAGAGTCAAACACAACTGAGTGACTAACACTTTCACTTTTCCACATTAAATATAACATATTTTAAACATCTATTTCAGCTGGGGTTTTTGTAATACCTTTTAAAAAGTGTGCTACTAGATAATTTAAAATTACATAATGGCAGACTTCCCTGGTGGTCTCGTAGTTAAGAATTCACCTGCCAATGCAGGGAATATGGGTTCAGGAAGATCTCACAGGCCATGCAACAACTACTACTGAGCCAGCACCCTAAAGCATGCGAGCCATTAACTACTGATCCCACATGCTGCAACTACTAAAGCCAGTGCACCTAGAGCGCATACTCTGCAACAAGAGAAGCCACTGCAGTGAGAAGCCCATGCACTGCAGCTAGAGAGTAGCCCCTGCTCACCCCAATTAGTGAAAGCCCATGCACTGCAGCTAGAGAGTAGCCCCTGCTCACTCCAATTAGTGAAAGCCCATGCACAGCAACAATGGCCCAGTGCAGCCATTAATAAATAAATTTTAATAAAATAAATTACATAATGGCTCAAGTTTGAGTTTCACTGGGTAGTACTGCCCTACCCGTGTGTCTCTTGTCTGTATTTACAGGAAAGGCTACAAAGCAAAACACTTTCCGGCCTCACTTTCATATGGGGGGAGTCATGAGACATGGTCTTGGCCAAGGGGGACTACAGGGATCTGGCAAGGATGGCATCCTAAAAGATGATGCTGTTAAAGTGCTGCACTCAATATGCCAGCAAATGTGGAAAACTCAGCAGTGGCCACAGGGCTGGAAAAGGTCAGTTTTCATTCCGATCCCAAAGAAAGGCAATGCCAAAGAATGTTCAAACTACCACACAATTGCACTCATCTCACACGCTAGCAAAGTAATGCTCAAAATTCTCAACATTCAAAACTCAACATTCAAAAAACGAAGATCATGGCATCCGATCCCATCACTCCATGGCAAATACATGGGGAAACAATGGAAACAGCGACAGATTTTATCTTCCTGGGCTCCAAACCACTGCAGATGGTGACTGCAGCCATGAAATTAAAAGATGCTTGCTAACCTAGACAGCATATTAAAAAGCAGAGACATTGCTTTGACAACAAAGGTCCGTCTAGTCAAAGCTATGGTTTTTCCAGTAGTCATGTATGGATGTGAGAGTTGGACCATAAAGAAGGCTGAGCACCAAACAATTGATGCTTTTGAACTGTGGTGTTGGAGAAGACTCTTGAGAGTCCCTTGGACTGCAAGGAGATCAAACCAGTCAATCCTAAAGGAAATCACTCCTGAATCTTCATTGGAAGGACTGATGCTGAAGCTGAAGCTCCAATACTTTGGCCACCAGATGCAAAGAACTAATTCATTGGCAAAGACCCTGATACTGGGAAAGATTGAAGGCGGGAGGAGAAGGGTATGACAGAGGATGAGATGGTTGGATGGCAACACCAACTTGATGGACACGAGTTTGAGCAAGCTTTGGGAGTTGGTGATGGACAGGGAAGCCTAGCATGCAGCAGTCCTTGGGGTCACAAAGAGTCGGACATGACTGAGCTCCTGAACTGAGCTGAATTGAAGGATGGCATTATGAGAACGCTTTTGCTTTCCTGATAAAAAGAGACAGACCCAGCTGCTTCTGCCCCTTTCCCTCCTTTTCCATTTTGGTCTCCCTTGAATGAAGGTTCAATGCCAGGAACAAGTGTGGAAGATTTGGGCCTTGATAACAAATGCCAGCCCACTTGCCAGAAAGAGGGAGCAAGGCCCTGCAGGCCCAAGAGCTGAGATCTGCAACGGAGCCAGTGCTGACAACCACCCGATCTACATCTCTTGTCCCCAGATGCTGATTTTTACTGTTAAAGACACCTGAGGTGGTCTCTTACTTGCCCATATTCCTAGCTGACAGTGAAGCTTCCAAAGAACAATCCTCTGCCCTCAGCCAACCTGTGTGCACCCTACGTGGCCCACCTCAGCCACCAGCCCAATCTTGTTCTCTTCTCCCTTGGCTGTCCTCCAGCTCCCGGGAGGCCCCCACTTTATCTCAGGCCCATAAGGGAACAATCTCATCTCCTTCCAGGTTCAGACCTCAAAAAACCCAGTTCAAAACCTTACAGCCCCCAGGCTGTGCCAATGCTCAGACTGGAGACACACGTGGATTAGATGCTGGCATAGCTGTGGGGACAGGAATGCAGCCCTCACCTGCAGCTCACACACCTCCCATCCACGGGGAAGTAGTCAAACCCAACAGGAGTGAAAGGGTAATACTTTAATTAACGAATAATGCTTTAATGAATGAATGCTTTAAATAATGAAAACCACAAATTATATATAATCAGAACCAGCAAACACAGTAGCAGGAAGCACGCTCTCAGAGGAAATGCTCAAGTCCCAGTGACTCGTCTCCAGGCAATACCCCGGTTCTCTGGGCTGTCCCTGGTCAGGGCATGGTGTTCTGAACATCCTCTCCTGATTGTCCCATGGTTTGCCTGATTCTCCTTCAAGTGTGCCCCTGGGGGAAAAGAAAAACCCACTTCTTGATCTGCCACGCTTGAGCTCTGCTGAGCTCTTCACAGCCTGAGCCATTGGGGCGCCAGAATGCACTGTGGGCAGCCAGCTGCCTCAGGTCACAGTTGTTGCCCCTGAAGTGGAGCCAACAGAAATGAAAGTGTACTGACACTAACAGACACCAGGCGGCCTCCACATTGGGGATCTGTTGACCCAGCTTCTAGATCCAGCTTGTGCGCCCTCGGGAAAAACCACGATTATGGGTAAACCTCAGCTCACACCCACTTCTGGTCTCAGACCTTAGAGCATCACTGTACAGCGTCCTTCCTGCATCATGAGAGCGGCTGAACTGGCAAACTGTGACCAATGTCTGTTTCACCCCTCCCTCTTCGCTCCCTCAGTAAACAGCACCTTTCCTCCAGGTGCTCAGCCCCAAACCTTGGAGTCTTCCTTGATTCCTTTTTCTCCCCCACTGGACATGGAACTCTTAACATGACTTTTAAGCTCTACCTTTCCAAATGCATCCAAATCCAGTGCCTCCTACCTTTCCTCTCTACTATCCCATCCAAGCTATCATCAGCTCACACCTGGGATCTTTGAAAAGTCTCCTAACTTGTCTCTTCCTTCTGAAATCTCATTACCCAGTCACCAGAATGGTGTTCCACTGCTCTTTCCTCCTGCATTTTCCCCAACCCTTTGGAAAGAAAACCTAAAGTTCTTTCCGTTGTCTTTAGGGTCCTAGTGCAGACTCAAGCCCTCCCTGCTCCCTCCACTGGCTCTATCACCCCCCCCCCCTCGCCAGAAACTCTTGATCTCCCACCTCAACGACTTTGCACAGCCACCCCTCTGCTTGGAATGTTCTTCCACCGTTTATCAATCACTTCCTTCAGGTCTCTGCCCACATGTCCCCTCCTTGGAGAGGTTATCCATGGCACATACCTTATTGTCTGTCTCCTCCTACTAGAGTATAAGCTACTTTGATGGCAGGGACCCACTGCCGGGTCTTCAGCACCCTTGTACAGAGCCCGGGAATGAGTTTAATGAACAACCAAGTGTGTAAGTAGCTTTCTCAAAGCCTCTGTCTGATGACTGTACAGACTTGCTACTAAAGTTTCTACCAAATCATGGAAACAGACTTGTTCCTCAATATTTCATAGATATTACAGAGCTCACTGTGGTTGAACCAGAGGTAGGGTGCTCCAAGCTTTCCTTGTCTGGGAAGTTCTTCTCCCCAAAAAACTCCTTGGGGGAAGGGGCCCTCTGAACCCCCAACCCCCTACAGAAGGGTACTAAAAGCACTGGATCAGGTGATTCCTAAAGGATTCTCTAACACAACAGTCCAACACAGTGAGGGAATCAGGAGCAAAAAGACCTTCCCTAGGACTGCTGCACTGCTCTGAAAGTGACCAGAAGTGACCAGAGAGGGAGAAGGAGGAAGCTGATGCCGTGTGATGTTGTCCTGGTAAACAGGGCCTGTGCAAGCTGAAGGGCTGCAGTGATAAACTCTCATCAAGCCCTGCTGTCTCAGGAGTATAATGTCAAGCAATCCACTAATAAGAGATGAGGAAATTGCATCAAGGAAGCCACTCACTCTTGGGTAAATGAGAACACAGGGCCTGATGTCAGTATAACACGAGACTCTTATCTTAGCAGAGCCTACGTCACAGAAATGATGCTGCTGTCAACCTCATTATGAAAATAGTACAGAAGTCTACAGTAGATGTCACTGTCAGCTTCTGGACTGTGAATCAATGACACTAATGCTTCAGTCAAATTAGAAGCTAAACAAGGTCATTGCACTTGACTATTAGATGAACTAATGGGACATAATACAATTCCTGGAACAAATGCCCAACAAATATTAATTGCTAATAGCCAGCTATGGGAAACTGACTGTTACTAGAGTTTCCTGTGTGGATTTACTAATTCATTTCACAAACATTTGCTGGCCGCTGCTATGTGCTAGACAATAAAAAGAGGGGAAAAGGCTATAAAAATCGCCCACTTTTTTGTAAGCTAACAATATAATAAAAATGATGGTGGTGATGAAAAGAGCAGCTAGCATTTTTTGAGCATTTGCTGGGCACCAAGTACTATTGGATCCTTTCAGTGTGGTATCTCACATGGGTATCACCATTCTTGTTTCAAAGATGTGGAAATTGAGGCTCAGAGACTTATCCAAGGTCACACAGGGGCTCAAATTCCCTCCAACTTTCAAAGTCAATTATCTGTGACCTCCATGGAACACAGTTTACCATCTGCCCTAGTGGATTAACATTTAAGAGGAGTTAAGGGAGGATTTCTGAAAACAAAAGAAGAAAACTACTATTACCAGATGCTCCTGCTCCAGCTGGCAGAGGAGGTCGGCCCAGGAGTCCAAGGCTGGGAATCTGTAGCAATGGCCAGATTAGACTGTGGGGCAGGAATGCATTTAGCTACATAGTTGCCAACACAGATGGGGGAGAGAGATCTCATGTTCTAGACATTTTATTGGGTGGCAGGATGAAACCATTATTTTACCCTCAAAGGACTTGGCATTTCTATTAGAAATACAAAGTACAAATTGAGAAATTTACTACCCTTTCTTACAATGCCCATAGTATCTCAGCTGTAACTTCCTCACAGCACTCACTAATTTCTATTTTACTATTCCAGAGACTGGCTGGCACAGAAGGTACTAATTAATTTTTATTGAATATATTACTAAGGACAGAGAAATGTGGACAAATTTATCTGTAATCTGCTTGTGTGTGCTCAGTAGTGTCCAACTCTTTGTGAGCCCATGGACTGCAGTCCACCGGGCTCCTCTGTCCATGGGATTCTCCAGGCAAGAGTACTGGAGTTGGTTGCCATTTCCTCTTTCTGGGGAGCTTCCTGACCGAGGGATTGAACCCGCGTCTCCCGCATCTCTTGCATTGCAAGCAGATTCTTTACCACTGAGCCACCAGGGAAAGTGTATCTGTAATCTAGCCAGAAACTAAAAATCCTTGTAGTAGCAGGACAAATAGATCCTTTCCAATTCACAAGCAACGGGGGGAACAGCTGAGCCCCAGTGATGACAATACTATCTTCATGGTAATTATGGGGAGTATTTATATAGCACATACTGTGTGCCTGTCACTTTTCGAGGAACTTGACAAATATTCACTCTTACAATCCTCAAAATTGTGTTAGTTGGGCGCTATTACAGACTTCATTTTCTTAGTGAGGTTGGGATAGTTACAGAGAGTAACTTTCCCAAGGTCACCGAATAAGTAGCATTTATTGAACACTTGCCTTGTGGCAGAAACTGAGTCCAAAAACTGTACAAGTTCTATTATCTCGTTTAACATTCATAGTAAGCCTGAGTAATTACTGTTATTACTACCACTTGGAGATGAAGATCGTGAGAGTGGGGAAGGTAACTAGGTCTGAACTCAGAGCACGTGGTTTTAACCACGTAGCTAAATCGAAGCGTGCAGAGCAGAAGAGCCGACACAGCCTGGGCTTGAGCGGACCGGGCGCTGGGCGAGAGACCTGTTCGCTCCAGGACATGGAACGTCACGATGGAGTCCTCAACCTGGGCCGCATGGGGTCAGATCTGAGTGCGAGGAGGACCCTCAGCGTCCTCAGATCTCCACGCCGCAACTTGGAGATTTCCGCACCCGGATGCTGCGATCATCGCTAGCCGCTACTGCCCCCTGCCGCCGGCCCGACCCGAAGCCCAGGCAGGCCCCGCCCATCTCGGTCCTCCGGGGAGAAATTGGTCTGGAGCTGACCGCTGAGACCTGGGTCCTGGCCCGCTCGCAGCCGCGACCACCACACCCGGCCCCGCCGCTCCTCGTACTAAGAGAAAAAAGACCTCGACTGCCCTGCACTTTTCGCACCCTTCTATCCCCCTTACTTCACTTCCCACTCCTCCGGTCTGCCACTCCCTTTCCCTGGGACACCAGGCCATGCCTGGCTGCCTCGCCTGGAACCCGCGCGAGCCCACAGCACTCGACCCCGAGTTGCCATGGTGATGCGGCGCAGCAGATAAACGCCGGAAGAGGCGGTGTCCTGGAGTCTTTGGAGAGTGCCTAGGACCTGAAAGTTGGCAGACCGCCCTCGGTTGCCATGGTGATGTGGAGCTCTGGAGGAGAGTAGCTAGGGGCCGAATCCGTTGGCTGACTGAGCTAGCCAGAGATCGCCGAGGCGGAGGTCCTTCCTCCACCCCGGCCCAGGCACTCTTGTCTCCGGGTAATAGGGGGAAGTTCCTTGCGGCTCTCACCGCAAGGTGACCTCCAGTCACCCCTCTGCAAGCAAAGTGGGGGCTGGGGTCGCAGACACCCCCTGGATCTCCGGATTGCAGGGTTGGTTGGGGCCGAAGTCGCTCAGCTCCGGTCCTCCTTTTCCCTCTGTCAGTGCTGCTTAGCCCGCGGTTGCCATGGTAATGCGGGAGCCGAGGCGCTTCGGGCCACAGGTGACTGGAGGTTCCCTCTCCGCTTCCCCCCACTCTTCTGCTATGGGTGGTAGACGGCGACCAAAGCCCCAGCAAGATTCTCAAGACTGTGAGGTGGAGAGCGGTGTTGAGGAATGGACACGCTTCTGGGGGCCTCTTGGCCTCTCATCGCGGTTGAGGGTGCAAGAGAGTGGACTGATACCTGTTGTCGCAGGACCGCCTGACCTCTTAGAGGCCGCCTAGATTTCGGTGGGGCTTCCCTGGTGGCTCAGTGGTAAAGAATCCGCCTGCCGATTCAGGAAACGCAGGTTCCATCCCTGGATGGGAAAGATCCCATGGAGAAGGAAATGGCTACCCACTCCAGAATTCTTGCCTGGGAAATCCTATGGACAGAGGAGCCTGCTGGACTACAGTCCATGGGGGTGCAAAGAGTCTGACACAGCTTAGCGACTAAACAACAACAGTTTTGGGTGGCATGAATGTGCCATGAAAGTGTAACCAGTCCCCTTCTGGAAAAGATTTATATCCAGTCTTTTATTACTGCAAACAGTGCCATAGTAATAGCTTTGACTATACCTCTGTGTACATGTGCAGTTTTCTCTGTAGAATAAATTTCCAAAAATAAAATTGCCGTGTCAAAAACCAAATGCAATTTTAATCTTCATGGTTATGGCCAAATTGCCCTCCAAAGACACTAGCAAATTAACACTGCCAACAAAACTGGAATCCAATAATTTTAATTGGAATTATATCAACAGTGATAAACTGCTGCAAAAGAATTTTTCCAGAACCAATGCCATTAAGCCAACTTAATTCTTTGATCAGTTGTTTTTTAACACAATATAGTCAAATAGTATTCAATCTCATTTTATGGAAATTATCTCTGGGTGATTCTTTTACATCTAGATTTCACAATAATAAACATTTTGCTTGTTTAATTGTGTAAAGCATTTTATTTTAGTTTTTCTCATAGTGAAGTTTTTTACATCAACATCCTTTTACTGAAAACAAAGACAAAAAACCAGTCTTAGACATTCAGAAGCTGACTTGACATAATTTGGCCATGTTATTCTCCTACTGAACATAAGCAATATTACAGAATACTAACCTCAGACAAGCATCCTCTGGAAGCATGCTAAAATGAAACAGAGCTAGGCTACCACACAATTTTGTCCCAGCACAGACAAAAAGATGGTCACTGTCTCAACCACAAAACACCAAACATCCCCTTCTCTTGGCCAAAATGAGTGACTGCGACTTCTTTACCAAGTGGAGTTTCTACTGAGTGAAGTCAGACAGGGAAAGACAAATATCATATGATATCATTTATATGTGGAATCTAAAATAGGGTACAAATGAACTAAGCTGAAGCTCCAATACTTTGGCTACCTGATTTGAAGAGCCAACTCATTGGAAAAGACCCTGATGCTGGGAAAGATTGAAGGCAAAAGGAGAAAGGGGAGGCAGAGGATGAGATTGTTAGATAGCATCACTGACTCAATGAATGAATGTAGAAAATTATGTAGAAAATAAGCTTACAGATGGGAGAGAGAAATTCGAATCTGAGAAAACCCTGGGAGATAGTGAAGGACAGGGGAGCCTGGCATGCTGCAGTTCATGGTCTCAAAGAGTCAGACATAACTTAGTGACTGAACAACAACAACAAAACAGAAATAGAGTCACAGATGTAAAAAATAAATTTACAGTTTCCATGGGGTATAGAGGGAGGAGACAAACTGGAAGATTGGAATTGCATATACACACTACTATATATAAAACTGACAACTAACAATACTCTGTAAAGGCCTATGTGGGAAAAGAATCTAAAAAGAGTGGATATATGTATATGTATAACAGATTCACTTGGCTGTACACCTGAAACTAACACAGCATTGTAAATCAACTATACTTCAATAAAATATTGTTTTAAAAATTAGTTTTATCCTCCTAATAACATGCTTCTGAATAACCAACAAATCATAGAAGAAATCAAAAAAGAAATAAAAATATGTATAGAAATGAATGAAAATGAAAACACAACAACCCAAAACCTATGGGACACTGTAAAAGCAGTGCTAAGGGGAAGGTTCATAGCATTACAGGCTTACATCAAGAAACAAGAAAAAAACCAAATAAATAACCTAACTCTACACCTAAAGCAACTAGAGAAGGAAGAAATGAAGAACCCCAGAGTTAGCAGAAGGAAAGAAATCTTAAAAATCAGGGCAGAAATAAATGCAAAAGAAACTAAAGAGACCATAGCAAAAATCAACAAAGCTAAAAGCTGGTTTTTTGAAAAAATAAACAAAATTGACAAGCCATTAGCAAGACTCATTAAGAAACAAAGAGAGAAGAACCAAATTAACAAAATTAGAAATGAAAATGGAGAGATCACAACAGACAACACTGAAATACAAAGGATCATAAGAGACTACTACCAGCAGCTCTATGCCAATAAAATGGACAACTTGGAAGAAATGGACAAATTCTTAGAAAAGTATAACTTTTCAAAACTGAACCAGGAAGAAATAGAAGATCTTAACAGACCCATCACAAGCAAGGAAATCGAAACTGTAATAAAAAATCTTCCAGCAAACAAAAGCCCAGGACCAGATGGCTTCACAGCTGAATTCTACCAAAAATTTAGAGAAGAGCTAACACCTATCTTACTCAAACTCTTCCAGAAAATTGCAGAAGAAGGTAAGCTTCCAAACTCATTCTATGAGGCCACCATCACCCTAATTCCAAAACCAGACAAAGATGTCACAAAAAAAGAAAACTACAGGCCAATATCACTGATGAACATAGATGCAAAAATCCTTAACAAAATTCTAGCAAACAGAATCCAACAACATATTAAAAAAATCATACACCATGACCAAGTGGGCTTTATCCCAGGAATGCAAGGATTCTTCAATATCCGCAAATCAATCAATGTAATACACCACATTAACAAATTGAAAGATAAAAACCATATGATTCTCTCAATAGATGCAGAGAAAGCCTTTGACAAAATTCAACACTCATTTATGATTAAAACTCTCCAAAAAGCAGGAATAGAAGGAACATACCTCAACATAATAAAAGCTATATATAACAAACCCTCAGCAAGCATCACCCTCAATGGTGAAAAATTGAAAGCATTTCCCCTGAAATCAGGAACAAGACAAGGGTGCCCACTCTCACCACTACTATTCAACATAGTGTTGGAAGTTTTGGCCACAGCAATCAGAGCAGAAAAAGAAGTAAAAGGAATCCAGATAGGAAAAGAAGAAGTGAAACTCTCACTGTTTGCAGATGACATGATCCTCTACATAGAAAACCCTAAAGACTCTACCAGAAAATTACTAGAGCTAATCAATGAATATAGTAAAGTTGCAGGATATAAAATTAACACACAGAAATCCCTTGCATTCCTATATACTAACAATGAAAAAACAGAAAGAGAAATTAAAGAAACAATACCATTCACCATTGCAACAAAAAGAATAAAATACTTAGGAGTATATCTACCTAAAGAAACAAAAGACCTATACATAGAAAACTATAAAACACTGATGAAAGAAATCAAAGAGGACACAAACAGATGGAGAAACATACCGTGTTCATGGATTGGAAGAATCAATATTGTCAAAATGGCTATTCTACCCAAAGCAATCTATAGATTCAATGCAATCCCTATCAAGTTACCAACGGTATTTTTCACAGAACTAGACCAAAGAATTTCACAATTTGTATGGAAATACAAAAAACCTCGAATAGCCAAAGTAATCTTGAGAAAGAAGAATGGAACTGGAGGAATCAACCTGCCTGACTTCAGACTATACTACAAAGCCACAGTCATCAAGACAGTATGGTACTGGCACAAAGACAGAAATATAGATCAATGGAACAGAATAGAAAGCCCAGAGATAAATCCACAGACCTATGGACACCTTATCTTTGACAAAGGAGGCAAGGATATACAATGGAAAAAAGACAACCTCTTTAACAAATGGTGCTGGGAAAACTGGTCAACCACTTGTAAAAGAATGAAACTAGAACACTTTCTAACACCATACACAAAAATAAACTCAAAATGGATTAAAGATCTAAATGTAAGACCAGAAACTATAAAACTCCTAGAGGAGAAAATAGGCAAAACACTCTCCGACATAATTCACAGCAAGATCCTCTATGACCCACCTCCCAGAATATTGGAAATAAAAGCAAAACTAAACAAATGGGACCTAATGAAACTTAAAAGCTTTTGCACTACAAAGGAAACTATAAGGTGAAAAGACAGCCCTCAGATTGGGAGAAAATAATAGCAAATGAAGCAACAGACAAAGGATTAATCTCAAAAATATACAAGCAACTCCTGCAGCTCAATTCCAGAAAAATAAATGACCCAATCAAAAAATGGGCCAAAGAACTAAACAGACATTTCTCCAAAGAAGACATACAGATGGCTAACAAACACATGAAAAGATGCTCAACCTCACTCATTATTAGAGAAATGCAAATCAAAACCACAATGAGGTACCATTCCACGCCAGTCAGGATGGCTGCTATCCAAAAGTCTACAAGCAATAAATGCTGGAGAGGGTGTGGAGAAAAGGGAACCCTCTTACACTGTTGGTGGGAATGCAAACTGGTACAGCCGCTATGGAAAACAGTGTGGAGATTTCTTAAAAAACTGGAAATAGAACTGCCATATGACCCAGCAATCCCACTTCTGGGCATACACACTGAGGAAACCAGATCTGAAAGAGACACGTGCACCCCAATGTTCATCGCAGCACTGTTTATAATAGCCAGAACATGGAAGCAACCTAGATGCCCATCAGCAGATGAATGGATAAGGAAGCTATGGTACATATACACCATGGAATATTACTCAGCCATTAAAAAGAATTCATTTGAACCAGTCCTAATGAGATGGATGAAACTGGAGCCCCTTATACAGAGTGAAGTAAGCCAGAAAGACAAAGAACATTACAGCATACTAACACATATATATGGAATTTAGAAAGATGGTAACGATAACCCCATATGCAAAACAGAAAAAGAGGCACAGAAATTCAGAACAGACTTTTGAACTCTGTGGGAGAATGTGAGGGTGGGATATTTCAAAAGAACAGCATGTATACTATCCATGGTGAAACAGATCACCAGCCCAGGTGGGATGCATGAGACAAGTGCTCTGGCCTGGTGCACTGGGAAGACCCAGAGGAATTGGGTGGAGAGGGAGGTGGGAGGGGGGATCGGGATGGGGAATACATGTAAATCTATGGCTGATTCATATCAATGTATGACCAAAAAAAAAAAATAATAATAATAAAAATAATTAAAAATAAATAAATAAATAAATAAAAATTAGTTTTATCCTCCTGTAGTTTGCCTTCCCAAGAGATTAGATTTATTGAGATACCCAGGCACAGAATTGCACCTACTTTCTTAAAGCAGCCAATCTAAAGCAAACCCCACTTTCATAAATCCTCCCCAAATCAACCAACCAAAGTTCAAACCCTATGAGTTTCTTTCTAACCCCTTTTCTGAGATACTCAATATTTCCCCTGTGGTGTATGTTCTCCCGGGCTGCAACAATTAATAAACTCAACTTGGTCAATTACATGTGTGTTCCTGGGGGTCTTCGACTAGAAGGCATCGCCACTAGCAAGCTCAATTTTCTTTGGTAGAACTTGCCAGGTCTAAAATTTGTCAGTGGCAGTCTTCCATAAATGTTTAATATGGAACAAGTTTCATGTGGACTGATTTTTTCCAACTTTTGCAATTTTCAATGTTACCCTCAAGATATGAGTCTTTTGAGTTTTTTAAAAATAATTTTGCAGCAGGTGCATCTTAAACATTATCGATTATTTCTACCAGTAATTGTCATTGTGAATCAGACTGAAGATTGGTAATTGGTATCTACTTCTTAAGAACTATCAGTAGGGCAATGATGTAGGATTTGGCTACACAGCAAAATAAACATGTTTTGCTTTAATTGGCAGGTTTATCATATGCTACCATGCCCTTACGCGGCACAGGGAACACAGACCTTGGCGTGAAGAAATTCAGAGTCTAATCAAAGAGATAGAAGACCTGGCTGGGCTCAATTTGCCAGTTGGATGAGAATTAAAATGCCATTCCAGATGGAGGGAACAGCCAAATGCTGTCGTTTAGTCACTCAGTCATGTCCGACTCTTTACGATCCCATGGACTGCAGCACGCCAGGCTTCCCTGTCCTTCACCACTCCCGGAGCTTGCTTAAACTCACGTCCATTGAGTTGGTGATGCCATCCAACCGTCTCAACCTCTGTCATCCCCATCTCTTCTTGCCTTCAATTTTTCCCAACATCAGGGTCTTTTCTAATGAGTCAGCTCGTCACATCAGGTGACAAAAGTATTGGAGCTTCAGCTTCAGCATCAGTTCTTCCAATGACTATTCAGGACTGGTTTTCTTCAGGATTGACTGGTTTGATCTCCTCACTGTCCAAAGGACTCTCAAGAGTCTTCTCCAACACCACAGTTCAAAAGCATCAATTCGGTGCTCAGCCTTCCCTATGGTCCAATTCTCACATCCATACATGACTAATGGGAAAACCATAGCTTTGACTAGATGGACCTTTGTTGGCAAAGTGATGTCTCTGCTTTTTAATATGCTATATAGGTTGGTCATAGTTTTTCTTTCAAGGAGCAAGTGTCTTTTAATTTCATGGCTGCAGTCACCATCTGCAGTGATTTTGGAGCCCAAGAAAATAAAATCTGTCACTGTTTCCTATGTTTCCCTATCTATTTACCATGGAGTGATGGGACCGGATGCCATGATCTTCATTTTTTTGAATGTTGAGTTTTAAACTAGCTTTTTCACTCTCCTCTTTTACTTTTATCAAGAGGTTCTTTAGTTCCTCTTCATTTTCTGCCATAAGGGTGGTGTTATCTGCATATCTGAGGTTGTTGTTATTTCTCCCAGCAATTTTGATTCCAGCTTGGGATTCATCCAGCCTGGCATTTTGCATGATGTACTCTGCATATAAGTTAAACAGGGTTATAATATACAGCCTTGACATACTCCTTTTTCAATTTGGAGCCAGTCCATTATTCCATGTCTGGTTCTAAGTGTTGTTTCTTGACCTGCATACAGGTTTCTCAGGAGGCAGGTAAGGTAGTCTAGTGTTCCCATCTCTTTAAGAATTTTCCACAGTTCGTTGTGATCCAGTCAAAGGCTTTTAGTGTAGTCAATGAAGCAAAGGTAGATGTTTTTCTGGAATTCTCTTGCTTTTTCTATGATCCAATGGATTTGTTCAAAAAACATTTATTGAGTAATGCATACTCTGTGTCAGGACCTGGACTGGGCATTGGGGATGCAGAGATGAACAGTTCCATGGGGTCCCAGTTCTTCCAGAGCTCTCAGTCCAGTGGGAGAGATGCATTTTAAATAATCATACCAATGACAATGGTGAGTGATAACTGTTGCAAAGAAAACTTGGGTTCTGTGGGAGGCAGGGGTGACAGCATCCACCAGTGGGGTTTGGGGAAGTCTTCTTTGAGAGGGTGATTGTTCATCTGAGATGAGAAGGATGAATTGGTAGGGTGCTCCTGTCCAAGGAGACAATTCATGCTCTGAAGTGAGAAAATGCTTTGCTATTTTGAGGGCATGGAAGTAGTAAGTGTGGCTGGACTAAAGTAGACTGTGGGACGTTGTTGAGGATGAAGTCAGTGGACAGGTATCTGGTCCTGCAAGGCTTTGTCCACTACGCTAAGGAGTTTGCATTTTTAACTTAAATCAGCAACAAGCCAGGGAGGGAAGTGTACTGAGGGGTTGGATATGATTATATTAGATATACATTTTGACAATGTCTGTATGGAGAATGGATTGGAGGGGGAGGATTAGAAATGCCATGAAACCAATTAAGAAGAGATTTGCAGTTAACCAAGGAAGTGATAGTGGTAACTGGACTGGGTGATACTCAGAGGAAGGAAGGGTTCTATGGAGCTTTGAGGATGGAATGAAACTTGGGGTGGATTGAGGAGTGCATCAGGTGAGGGAATATCTAGTAAAAACTGTGGAAATCACCCTGTTATGAACTGAGTTGTGTCCCCCTCAAATTTATATGTCAAGGTCCTAATTTCCAGTCCCTTAGAATGTGCCTGTATTTGGAGATAGAAACTCTGAGGGAGTAATTAAGGTTACATGGTGGGGAGTCCTAACCCAACATGATTTGACTGGCATCCTTATTGGAAGAGGAAGAGATACTGGGAATGCAGAGACAAAGCCAGGTGAGAAAGCGGCTGTCTGCAAGCCCAAGAGGGAGGCCTTAGGAGAAACCAAACCAGCCCATATCCTTGTCTTAAACTTCTACCATCTAGAGTCATGAGAAAATCGATTTCTGTTGTTTCAGTCACCCAGTCTTGGATATTTTGTTATGACAGCTCTTACAGACTAATGCAAACCCAATTGCCCAAATAATAGGGGAGTGGGGAAATAAATTATGGTGCATCTTATCACGGAAAAGAGTCTCACCCCGAGATATGCCCATGCAAGTTCAAGCTTTTGACTCATGAAGAGCTTCATTGAACATTCTTTCTTTGACTTGGAGGAATTCCAGTGCATTTACAAGGACTAATGCAGAACTTCAGGAGCAGCTACTGGTCTACAGTGGCCTGGTTGGTGCAGGCTGCAGTTGAATTTGCTCCTTTATTGCAGTGACAATCTCAGGCATCGCTCATATTGCTTCCCTTGCTCTCTTTTGTCTCTTTTTTTATGGAGTTTTTTTTTTTTTTAATTTCATGGCTCTGAGAATCAAACATGTTTTGCTTATGAACTCTTGTAGTAATTGCTGTATACCATCAGTTTAAATTGTAATTATCTTTTCCATTTATGAAACTTCACCATATGAATTTTTTTAGGAACAATTGGTCTTATAATGAGAGGGAGGAGTATTCCATGCAAATATTAAAAAGAATAAGGTAGGAAAAAATGAGTTAAAGTGTCAGGAAGCATTTAACAGGAGGCTTCCTGTGTGCTGTTTTGGATCTGTCATGAATCCTCTGTTCCTTATTAATTCCTGAATATTCAGGAATTAAGAGGAGGGGCAAGCCTCTCCCAAGGCTGAAGAATCCAGGCATTTCCTTCGTTAGTTTTTCAATATGGTGATAAGTACCCTTTTCCTTCTTGTGAACCGTACAGTAAAAGTGATTGTTTACAACTCTCTCTCTTTAATATGGATCGCCTTATGTTTTGTATTTCTGGAATTTTAATCTTCATCTTTGCTGAGATTAACTATCTTGTAAGACAGTATATATGCCCACACCATGTTGATTAAAACACCTTTGCTCCTTCAGAGCTTGGGTCCCTGTGTCTTTCTTTCTCTCTCTCTCTCTCTCTCTCTCTGTCTCTGTCTCTGTCTCTGTCTCTATTTCTGACTGATTCCCTGGAGCGCGAA
Source organism: Dama dama (assembly GCF_033118175.1). NCBI lineage: Eukaryota > Metazoa > Chordata > Mammalia > Artiodactyla > Cervidae > Dama > Dama dama. Next base: position 53,228,154 of record NC_083703.1, read on the forward strand.
GCTGGCTGCATAACCCAGGGAATATTAGCCTCTTTCCTTCTTTCACTCTCTCATCGTGGACTCCGGACCACCAGGTTCCAGTCCAATAAAGGACCAACACTAAAGCTATAAATACTGACAAGAAAAGTTGTGGGAAAATGTGTGCAGAATTGTGAACCTATTTTTGCTTTTTTAATAGAACCATTTGTTAGCCAATGCTTAGGTAAAAAATTTGGAACTATATGTGGCAAACTTTAAAAGTAGTGTAAAAATTCTGCCATGTAAAGATCTGAGTTCTGTCAAGTGAATCCTGTTGGTGACTTCCTGTAGCAGGGAAGCTGTGGTCCATGGTAATATGCTGATAGCTAGTAATTGACCAAGAGTCTCAGCTCCTCACACTGGAACTCCCATGCTTACTGTCCATGATACGTGACTGAGGGTGGCCTCTGGGGTCAAACCACATAGTAAATACTAAATAAAGCTTAGTGCTCATCTCATTTTAAAATAAACACAAGTATAAATCCTAACATTCTCTTCCCTTGCCCCAGTGGACCACCTTGTGTAACCTACATATGCTGCTTAAGAGATAAAGTGAAAGTGTTAGTCACTAAGTCATGTCCAACTCTGTGCAACTCCATGGACCATAGCCTGCCAGACTCCTCTGTCCATGGAATTCTCCAGGCAAGAATACTGAGGTGGTTTGCCATTCCCTTCTCCAGGGTATCTTCCCATCCCAGGGATCAAACCCAGGTTTCCTGCTTTGCAGGCAGATTCTTTACCAACTGAGCCATCAGGGAAACTCTCTGTGTTTTTCTAACTATACAGATGGTGATTCTTTAGAACAGCATGGTGATGCAGTTAGAACGCAATTTTGTGTATATAGCATCCACTATGTATGATTCAGAGGACACAGCTGTTCTTAGAAAAGAGGCAGTTAGTTGGTATTTATTTTCTTCCTTAAAGAAGATGGACTTCAATGCGCTCTCAAAAAAAAAAAAAAAAAACAAATGCGCTCTCAGAAGGCTTCACACTGGCTTTCTGACACCACTGGCCTTCTCTAAGCCACTGATTAGTATGGTTCCTTGAAGGAAATAGTGTCCAGGATGACCATTCAACTGAGTGATATGTGGCAGACTTTGAAATAAAGGTCATTTATTTCACAAAAAGTCATTTCATGTGATTTAGTGTGATTCCTCCTTGAAGATGATCTGTTTTATAAAATTTGAATTTAATAAAAGGATTATATAACTATTCTCTCACAATACATTGAAATATTGATTTTCAGGCTTTTAACTACTTCTATTGGAGATGGAGAAAGACGCTTAAGCTAATGCTAAGTGCTGTTACCAAGTGGAGAAATGAAAGTTGCACATTGCCAAAGTGATTGTTTGGATTTTTGAGAAGTTGTTTAGTTTATCAAAATGAAATTCATAGAACTTTAAGCAAAAAGTGTACAAATAATCAAAATGGCAGTGAACTTGGGAAAGTTAATGAATCAATAGAACAATCTTTATTGAAATTTTCTGTGCTAGGATCGGTGGAGGAAGCGCAGTAATGCTGGCTGACTTTTATCATGACATTTATTGTGTGTGTGACAGGCTGAGCCAGATCAAAGGGTGAATTATTTGCACAGGTGCCCAAAGCACTGATGCTTAAGCATCACTAAAACATCAAGGGGACAAATGGGAACATGGTGTCAGTTGCTTGTGAATTTCACACAAGATTCTTTCAGAGTTCAAAAAGTTGTTAAGTGGTCCCACTCCCACTGATACACGCAGCATGAGCTGGACGTGAGGGGGCTTTAGACCAAATTGGAAGGGAACTTTCAAGCTAGAATTACTGAAGGTAAAGAAGGAGCCAACCATGAGGGAACCAAGAGAAGAGTGTTCCAGGCAGAGGGAAAGTGAAGTGAAAGTGTGAATCACTCAGTCTTGTCCAACTCTTTGCAACCCCATGGACTGTAGACTGTCAGTCTCCTCTGTCCATGGAATTCTACTGGAATGGGTTGCCATTCCCTTCTACAGGGGATCTTTCTGGCCCAGGGTCTCCTGCACTGTGGGCAGATTCTTTACCATCTGAACCACCAAGCAGGTAGGTCCAGGCAGAGGGACAGTGAGTGAAAACACTCTGGTCCCAGGGTTTCAGGAGGGAGAAAGGAGGCTGCCATGCCTGAAGCACAGAGAGCCCAAGAATGAGGTGTCAGTGGGGTTGGGAGGTGGTCCGGAACCTTGGGAAAGAATTTTAACATTATTTCAGCTGTAATGGAAACACACTGAAATGTTCAGCAGGGGTCTGGCATGAGCTGACTTACCTAGAGAAAGGCTCCTGGAAGAGAAGAATGGAGAGAGAGTAGGTAACTAGCATTATCCAGTGAAAGATGATGAAGGCAAGAGATAGGAATGGTGGGATGAAGGGAAATGATGATGCTTCTAGTTAGCACCGATGAGGTTTGCTGAAGAGAAGAGAAACATTGAATAGGACTCCTAGGATTTGTCCACCTGGGTGGCTGCTGGATGGGGTGGCCATTTACTGCTCTGTGGCAGACCTGGGAAGACAGAGCTGTGAGCAGAGTGTCAAGGGTTCTGGATGGAACAGGTGACGTATGAGGCATCTATTAAACATCCAGGTGACCATGTCGAGTAAGCAGCTGGGTATCCAAACCTCCAGGGGCAGCTCAGGAAGGAGGCCAGAGCTGAAGACAGGCATCTGTGACTCAGCATACAGATGCCTTAAAAACTACAGGGCAGAACTACTTCCCTGGTGGTGCAGTGGATAAAATCTGCCTGCCAATGCAGGAGACACAGGTTCTGTCCCTGCTCTGGAAAGATTTCACATGCCATGGAGGAACTAAGCCGGTGCACTACTGAGCCCAAATTCTAGAGCACTCAAGCTGGAACTACTTAGCCCGCATGCCACAAAACTACTTAAGCTTGTGACCGTAGAGCCTGTGCCCCAAAACAAGCGAAGACATCACAATGAGAAGCTTGCACACTGCAAGTAGAGAAAGCCCTCACACAGCAACAAAGACCCAGTGCAGCCAAAAATAAATAAATAAATATTTTTTATAAAGTTAAAAAACCACAGAGCAGAATGAGATCCTCCAGGGAGAGAGGGAAATGTAGGCAGGGAAAGGGGAGGAGGGGCGCTGCTCAGAGCTGCTCCTTGAGGAGGGCTGGTGAGTGTTCAGACAGCTGATAAAGGAAGCCCTGCAAAGAACACAGAGAAAGAGCAGCTATGAGATCAGAGGAAATTTCTTGGGACAGATTCCGCTCAGACATGGGAGGTGGAAATTTGCAAATAATGATTTTGCTACATTTAGTGCATATAATGCATGCTTTGTTTTTCTTTCTTTCTTTTTTTTTTTTTTTTTTTTTGCTGTTCTTGGCCACAAAAGAAAAACCTAAGTCTCATGTGAGGATCCATACTTTACTGCCAGTTCTACATTTACCGCTGGTCCCATTTGCAGAAGACATGAGATGCTGTTGAGAGAATAAGGGAGTCTCACATTCAGTCACTTAGTCATGTCTGACTCTTTGCAACTCCATGGACTGCAGCACACCAGTCTCCCCTGTCCTTCACTATCTCCTGGAATTTGCTCAAAGTCATGTCCATTGAGTCGGTGAGGCTATCTAACTATCTCATCTTCTGTCTCCTCCTTCTCCTCCTGTCCTCAATCTTTCCCAGCATCAGGGTCTTTTCCAGTGAGTCAGCTCTTCACATCAAGTGGTCAAAGTATTGGAATTTCAGCTTCAGTGAGAGTTCTTCTATGAATATTCAGGGTTAATTTCCTATAAGATTGACTGGTTTGATCTCATTGCTGTCCAAGGGACTCCCAAGGGTTTTCACTAGCACCACAATTTGAAAGCATCAATTCTTCTGTGCTCATTCTTTTTTATGGTCCAACTCTTACATCCATACGTGACTACTGAAAAAAAAAAAAAACTTTGAATATATAGACTATAGCTTTGACTATACAGACATGGCTTTGATGTACAGTCAGCAAAGTGGTGTCTTTGCTTTTTAATATGCTGTCTAGGTTTGCCATGACTTTTCTTCCAAGGAGCAAGCATCTTTTCATTTCATGGCTGCAGTGACTGTCCTCAGAGCCCAAGAAAATAAAATCTGTCACTGCTTCCACATTTTCCCCTTTTGTTTACCAAGAAGTGATGGGACCAGATGCCATGATCTTCATTTTTTGAATGTTGAGTGTTAAACCAGCTTTTTCACTCTCCTCTTTCACCTTCATCAAGAGGCTCTTTAGTTCCTCTTCACTTTCTGCCATTACAGTGTTTATCATCTGCATATCTGAGGTTGATGATATTTCTCTTGACAATCTAGATTCCAGCTTGGGATTCATCCAGCCTGGCATTTTGCATGATGTACTCTGCATATAAGTTAAATAAACAGGGTGACAATATACAGCCTTGTACTCCTTTTCCAATTAGGAACCAGTCCATTGTTCCAGGTAAGGTCCTATCTGTTGCTTCTTGACCCACATACAGGTTTCTCAGGCAGGTAAGGTGGCCTGGAATTCCCATCTCTTCAAGAATTTCCCACAGTTTGTTTTGTGATCCACACAATCAAAGGCTTTGGTGTAGAAAATGAAGCAAAAGTAGATGCTTTTCTGGAATTCCCTTGCCTTGCCTATGATCCAACAAATGTTGGCAATTTGATCTCTGGTTCCTTTGCCTTTTCTAAATCCAGCTTGTACACCTGGAAGGTCTCAGTTCATGCACGTAGTGCTGAAGACCTGCTAGAAGAATTTTGAGCAAACTTTACTAGCATGTGAAATGAGTGCAATTGTCTGACAGTTTAAACTTTTCTTTGGCACTGCCCTTATTTGGGATTTGGATGAAAACCGAACTTTTCCAGTCCTGTGGCCACTGCTGAGTTTTCCAAATTTGCTGACATATTGAGTACGGCACTTTAACATATTTTAGCATTTGAACTAGCTCAGCTGGATTTCCATCTCCTCTACTAGCTTTGTTCATAGTAAAGCTTCCTGAGGCCTACTTGACTTCACATTCCAGGATGTTTGGCTCTAGGTGATGACCATACCATCGTGGTTATCTGAGTTATTAAGACCTTGTTTGTATAGTTCTGCGTATTCTTGCTACCTTTTCTTAATATCTTCTGCCTCTGTTAGGTCCATACCGTTTCTGTCCTTTATTGTCCCCATCTTTGCATGAAATGTTCCCTTGATGTCTCCAATTTTCTTGAACAGAAACAGTCTTTCCCATTCTATTGTTTTCCTCTGCTTCTTTGCATTGTTCATTGAAGAAGGCCATCTTATCTCTCCTTGGTTGTCTCTGCATTTCGTTGGGTATATCTTTCCTTTTCTGCCTTACTTTGCCTTCTTGCTTTCCACTTCTTTGGGATAGTTTTGGTCACTGCCTCCTGTACAATGTTCCCAACTTCCATCCATAGTTCTTCAGGTTCTCTACCAGATCTAGTCCCTTAAATCTATTCGTTGTCTCCACTATATAATCATAAGGAATTTGATCTAGGTCATACCTGAACGTCCTAGTGATTTTCCATACTTTCTTCAATTTAAGGCTGAATTTTTCAATAAGAAGCTCATGATCTGAACTACAGTCAGCTCCCAATCTTATTTTTGCTGACTGTATAGAGCTTCTCCTTCTTGCAAAGACTATAATCAATCTCATTTCATTATTGACCATTTGATGATGTCTATGTGTAGAGTTGTCTCTTGTCTTGTTTCAGGAGGGTGTTTGCTACGACCAGTGTGTTCTCTTGGCAAAACTCTGTTAGCCTTTGCCCTGCTTCATTTTGTACTCCAAGGCCAAACTTGCCTATTACTCCAGGGATCTCTTGACTTCCTACTTTTGCATTCCAATCCCCTTGATGAAAAGGACATCTTTTTTTTGGTGTTAGTTTTAGAAGGTCTTATAGATCTTCGTAGAACTGGTCAACTTCAGCTTCTTTGTCATCAGTGGTTGGGGCATAGACTTGGGTTACTGTGATAATGAATGATTTGCCCTGGAAACAAACCAGAGATCATTCTGTCATTTTTGAGACTGCATCCAAGTACTGCATTTTGAATTGTCTTGTTGACTACGAGGGCTACTCCATCTCTTCTAAGGAATTCTTGCCCACAAGAATTCCTTAGAAGTACATATAATGGTAGTACATATAATGGTCATCTGAATTAAATTCACCCATTCCTGTCCATTTTAGTTCACTGATTCATAAAGTGTCGATGTTCACTCTTGCCAACTCCTGCTTGCCACGTCCAATTTACTTTGATTCATGGACCTAACATCCCAGGTTCCTATTCTATATTAGTCTTTACAGTATCAGACTTTCACCACCAGACACAGTCACAACTAAGCGCCATTTCTGTTTTGGCCCAGCTGTTTCATTCTTTCTGGAGCTATTAGTAATTGAGCTCTGCTCTTCCCCAGTAGCATATTGGATACCTTCTTACCTGAGGGGCTCATCTTCCAGCATCATATGTTTCTGCCTTTTCATACTGTTCATGGTGTTCTTGCAGCAAAATATTGGAGTGGTTTGCCATTCTCTCCTCCCATGGACCATGTTTTGTCAGAATTCTCCACTCTGACCCATCCATCTTGGGTGGCCCTGCATGGCATGACTCATAGCTTCATTGAGTTGCACAAGCCCCTTCTCCATGATACGGCTGTGATCCATGAAGGGGTAGTCTCACCATTCCCCTAATTCCTAGAGCTCAAAGTTGTCCTTGACCCCATTTTATTTACCCCTCATTAGATAGCTCTCCTTAACTGGGCAGTTAGTCTGTGGCTTCTGCTATCTCTCTCCCTTGATCCATCCTCCATGCAGCAGGGCTCTGTCTAAAATATAAATCTGACTATTCCTTCCTTTTAAAGCACTCAAGTAAAAACAAAAAAAAGCACTCAAGTAAAATATCATTTTTTTAATCTATTTATTTATTTATTTTTTCCATTTATTTTTATTAGTTGGAGGCTAATTACTTTACAATATTGTAGTGGTTTTTGTCATACATTGACATGAATCAGCCATGGATTTACATGTATTCCCCATCCCGATCCCCCCTCTCACCTCCCTCTCTACCCAATCCCTCTGGGTCTTCCCAGTGCACCAGGCCCGAGCACTTGTCTCATGTATCCAACCTGGGCTGGTGATCTGTTTCACCCTAGATAATATACATGTTTCAATGCTGTTCTCTTGAAACATCCCACCCTCACCTTCTCCCACAGAGTCCAAAAGTCTGTTCTGTACATCTGTGTCTCTTTTTCTGTTTTGCATATAGGGTTATCGTTACCATCTTTCTAAATTCCATATATATGTGTCAGTATACTGTAATGGTCTTTATCTTTCTGGCTTACTTCACTCTGTATAATGGGCTCCAGTTTCATCCATCTCATTAGAACTGATTCAAATGAATTCTTTTTAATGGCTGAGTAATATTCCATGGTGTATATGTACCACAGCTTCCTTATCCATTCGTTCAAGTAAAATATCCTAAGGACTATCACTAGGGAACCAGTTAAATAAATAATGGTACATCCACAGAATGAAATACTTGCAGACATACCCAAAAATGATAACGAGAACACTCTATCAGTGCTGATCCAAATGATCACCAGCACGGGAAATGAAAAGAACAATTTATTAAGCCACCATTTGTAAGGGTGAGGGGAGAGTGTGCATGTGTGTGTGTGATTGTACATGTCTGTGATAACTTGCAGAGATATTAAACAAACACAAGAAATCAGCTCCTAAATGGCTTCCACAGAGATGATCTGGTCAGGTGGGGTGTAGGGCTTGGGGAGATAGCTTATCTTTTGGTAACTTCTGCATTTTGAATCAAATGATTATATTAATTGTTCAACAATAAATCAATTAAAATGTCTACATGAGTTGAATAATTAGCTCTCTCATCTCACTTATAAAATCTAGTCTCCCTGCAACCATTAGATATAATTTTGGGGGTCTCTGAAGAGCTCTGGCACTGCAGTCCTTTATGTCTCAGCATAGAAAGACTTCAGCGAGAGGCAGATTGATAGTGAGAAGTGATTTATTAGAATAGGACATTTGTGAGGTTTACAAGTTGGGCAGGTGAAAGGATGCCACATCCCAAGAGCTTATTGGGCTACAGTTGTATAATCAAAGGAAAAGTGGGGAAGGGAGATGTCACGCTTCCATCATCAACTTCTCTTCCAGGTTGGGCAAGAGAGTTTTCTTGTCCCTACATGGTCAAGCTAGGTCCACAAATTTATTGTTTTTTATGTGTATAGAGAGCATGTTCTAGGGATCATTAACTTACTGGGCTCACCGAGCAGGATATGGGTCATACCATCATTGTTTTATTGTTTGGGGGCATGTCTCATGCTTCTGTTGCATGGTTTTGTTGCTAAGCAAGCCTGCTTAGTTTTGTGGTTAAGCAAACCTGTTTTCTTGAGTAATCATTACCTTACAGGGGTCTCCCACTTCTACTTACGATCCCCTAATGGGATTAACCATTTAATCACCTACTTTATCGCTTTGCTCTGTCCCTCTCATCCTCATCCTTCTCTACAAAGCCTTATAATGGGACCTGCTCCAACTCTGCTCTTGTCTACCAGCACTTTCTTACCAAGTTCCAGTCACTCTACCTCTTCTTGAACCTTAGCAGGACAAGACAGTCCCTCCCTGGGCTTTTGCTCTTACTAATTCTGATACCTGGACCTCCCAATAGTCCTCCACAGCCCACTCCCTGTGGTCTCTATTCAGAAGTCACTTGCTCAGAGATGTCTTCCTTGACGTCAGCTTAAATTTGCTAACCCTCAGCTCCCATTACTGAAAATCCACCTGCTACTGTCTTCACAGCAATTAGCACCATCCAAAATTAATTTATTTACTTGCTATTGTCCATCTCCTTGGCTGTTTTTTTTACTGATGCCTGGAATAGTGCCCAGATCATACTATACAATACTTATCTGTTAATTAATTAATTAATGCCTTTCTATGTTGGCTACAACCTCCTGACAACCATAACATTTATAATGGTACTTGTCATGTTTCCTTACAATTCATAGTGACAGCAGACTAGAGTTCTAATCTCGGCCTCTCTTCTTAGCTCTGAGAACTTGGGCATGTGCCCAGGTCACAAGCTCATGAAGTTTGTGAAGATTAAATGACATCTGAGGAGTAAAGTCCCAGTTCTGAGGGTATCCCTCACTGGAGCCTCGGGGCACCCAGGAGCAGGTGAAATAGGAGAGACTATAGACCCCACAGACAGGGGAGTGACCCGCCCCAGGCCAAGGAACCCAGGCAGCAGGAGGTCTCCTGTTCCCGGTCTCTGGATCCAGGCTCAGCCTCTGGGCACCACCGGCCTTTCTCCGTATTGTTCTGCGGGAGTCCAGGCCCCTCCCCTGGGAATGGAGTCTGTGCTTACAATCAACCACCACCATAATTTCCCTCTTTACAGGGAATTGGTCGTTTGTCTTTTGGTTTTCTTCTCATCAATGGTTGATATGTTTTGGCCCAGAAAACAGTACATAGAGCTTCTAAACAACATCATCAAATTAAATGCGGCGACACATTGATTTAGGGCAGCCGTTCATCTCGTCGTTTTCTTAAAAGCAATGAAACGGTTGATCAGTTTTGTCTCCGCATATTTATTTGTTATAACCAAGAGAAACACCAACATTTAAAGCCAGAGAATTGAACCTGCCTTCTAATCTAAGTGCTGAAATTCAAAGTCATTTTCCAGACATTGTGTTCATATTTTATTTTCTCAATTTAGACTGCAGGAACAAAGGCTGGATTTGTAATGACCTAGAGGAAGTAGTGAATCTCTGGAATTTGACAACAGATGTCACCCATGTCGTGTTGCTCACAGAGCCATTGGCGATACCTAGTATTTCAGCCCTCATATATTTTCTTTGGCATAATAAAAATTTTTTTGTGAGAATGCAGGGGCTTATATACAAAAATCTCTGCCTCTTTGTGCTGTCACATCTCACCTTGTTTACCCCTACAATGATCTTAGAAAGTCACAAACATTTTATCTTATAGGTAGGGAACCCGAAGTTCAGAGGAGCATGGTACTGCCCAAGGTCATGCAGAGAGGGACCCATGCCTGCCTGTCTTCAAAACTGTGGTCTTTCTGCACCATCTTTGGTTGAAGTCCCCGAAGTGTAGCAGCCCTGGAGAGTACCTAACTTGCAGCAGTCCTTCTGGGCCAATTAGTACTACTCAGATTAGAAAAGTCAGACTGAAGCCGATCAATAGAGGCAGAGTGGGCTGAAATGCAGAATTTAAATGAGCAAAATGAAGACTCAGAAGCTCCGGAAGCAGAATCCCAGTAGGCTCTTAGCTTGCAGCTCCCCCTGCTAAGTCACTGACACATGAAAAGCCTTTGAGTGTGCGTCCTGTTTTCCTTTTCTGCCTCCTCTCTGTGAAGCAGCAATCAGCTTTGTCATTCATTCTTCAGGAAGCCACTCAGGGTGTGCCAGGGAGAAGGCAATTGAGAACTTAAGATGTTTGTTTCTCGAAAAATTTGGGGGACAAAGAAGCTGTTTTGGGCTCTTTGATTCATGTTCTCCCTTCGATACAGAATGATCTTCTTGCCGCCAGAGCGGCAAGGCTGTAGGGGGCAGAGATGGAGGACGGTGAGCATGGGGGCCATCCCTGATTTGGGAGTAGGGGACATGGGGCACAAACATTTCCTAGTCCCTGCTGTGGGACATGTGGTCCTACCTAATCCCAACAATCCTGCTAAGCATCTATAACCCTCCTCCTCCCATTTTACAGAATGGAAACTTTGGCTTGAAGGTCACAAGTTTTAGCCAGGAGCCAGATCCTAGACTCAGAGCAAGTCCCTTGAAATTCTCGTCTCTTCAAATTCCCACTCTTGGTGTTCCCAGTACCAGACCTCTCCCCCAGACCCTTCACTATGGTGGATCATCAGAGATGTGACTTCTACACCTGAGTTCTGGTATAGGCTGTGCCAGGGTCTGGCTGGGCAGGATGGACAGGCCACTTCCTCCTGTTCACCTCAATTTCTGATGATAAAGCTAGGATGACTCATCATCAGTCTCAAATCAGATCCTTCAGCACCGCTGCTGGAGTTTGGGCTGGGAGTCAGTGCTGGTGCTGGGTCCTAGGGGTATCTTATACCTGGGTATAGGGATGGCTAGTGGAGGCAGGCTTTGATCTTGGGTGGCCTTGGCCTGCAGCACCTTGAAGCAGGATTTCAGTTCCCTGGCCAGAGACCGAAGTCAGGCTGCAGCAATGAGATTGACAAATCCTAGCCACTAGACTCAAGGGCCAGTAACAAGACCCTGGCCCATTGTTGTAGTCATTCAGTCGCTCAGTTGTCCGACTCTCTGTGGCACCATAGACTACAGCATGCCAGTCTTTACTGTCCTTCACCATCTCTCGGAGCTTGCTCAAACTCAAGTCCATTAAGTCGGTGATGCCATCCAACCATCTCGACCTCTGTCGTCCCCTTCTCCTCCTGCCTTCAATCTTTCCCAGCATCAGAGTCTTTTCCAATGAGTCAGTGCTTCACATCAGGTGGCCAAAGTGTTGGGGCTTCAGCTTCAGCATCAGTCTTTCCAATGAATATTCAGGACTAATTTCCTTTAGGATTGACTGGTTTGATCTCCTTGTAGTCCAAGGGACTCTCAAGAATCTTCTCCAACACCACAGTTCAAAAGCATCAATTCTTCAGCGCTCAACAGCCTTCTTCATGGTCCAACTCTCACATCCATACATGACTAATGGAAAAACCATAGCTCTGACTAGACGGACCTTTGTTGGCAAAGTAATGTCTCTGCTTTTTAATATGCTATATAGGTTGGTCATAGCTTTTCTTCCAAGGAGCAAGTGTCTTTTAATTTCACGGCTGCAGTCACCATCTGCAGTGATTTTGGAGCCCAAGAAAATAGTCTCTCACTGTTTCCATTGTTTCCCTATCTATTTGCCATGAAGTAATGGGACTGGATGCCATGATCTTCACTTTTTGAATACCGAGTTTTAAACCAGCTTTCTCACTTTCCCCTTTTACCTTCATCAAGAGGCTCTTTAGTTCTTCTTCACTTTATGCCATAGGGCTGGTGTCATCTGCATATCTGAGATTATTGATAATTCTCCCAGCACTCTTGATGCCAGCTTGTGCTTCATCCAGCCCGACATTTCGCATGATGTACTCTGCATAGAAATTAAATAAGCAGGGTGACAATATACAACCTTGACATACTCCTTTCCCAGTTTGGAACCAGTCCTTTGTTCCATGTAAGGTCCTAACTGTTGCTTCTTGACCTGCATACAGGTTTCTCAGGAGACAGGTGAGGTGGTCTGATATTCCCATCTCTTTAAGTATTTTCCAGTTTGTTGTGATCCACACAGTCAAAGGTTTTAGCATAGTCAATGAAGCAGAAGTAGATGCTTTTCTGGAATTTTCTAGCTTTTTCTATGATCCAACAGATGTTGGCAATTTGATTTCTGAGTCCTCTGCCTTTTCTAAATCCAGCTTGAACATCTGGAAGTCCTCGGTTAACTGTTGAAGCCTAGATTGGAGAATTTTAAGCATTACTTTGCTAGCATGTGAAATGAGTGCAATTGTGCAGTACTTTGAACATTCTTTGGCATTACCTTTCTTTGGGATTGGGATGAAGACTGACCTTTTCCAGTACTGTGGCCACTGCTGAGTTTTCCAAATTTGCTGACATATTGAGTGCAGGACTTTCATAGCATCATCTTTTAGGATTTGAAATAGTTTAGCTGGAATTTCATCACCTCCACTAGCTTTGTTTGAAATGATCCTTCCTAAGGCCCACTTGACTTCGCACTTCTTGATGTCTGGCTCTAGGTGAGTGATCACACCATTGTATTCACACTGGCACATTGGCTTTGTAGAAATGAATTTTCACAAAGAGATGGAAGGTGGTGAAACAAGTAAAGTGTTTATTAGGAGGAGAAAAGATCACAAACAGACTCACACGGACAGGTTCAGAGAGTTGCACCTTCATGGTAGTTTGAATCACTAATATGGGGTATTTCTTCCAGGTTTCCTCTGGCCAATCATCTTGCTTTGCCTGGCTCTGAGTCCACATATGGTTTTTCTCAGGGTCCTCCCCTGTGCATGTGTGTCTCTTAGTCAGATGGATTCTAGCAGTGAGGCCTATGGGTAGGTTGACATCACCTACTATGGGGGTGACACTCCTCCCTTTTTAAGCATGTGTGGTTGGAAAGGTCTCTTTGACCTGGAGAATGAGAAATATGTGATCTCTTTGTCTCTTATCTAGACAGGGCTCCATTCTTCCTCACTCCTGCTATTATCTTCATCTTTGAGTATCTGTCCACAAGGGACAGACCCCAGCTGCTCGGAATGGGGCCCATCTGTTTCTTGCCTCAGTTTTGTGATCTCTAAAGCACCATAGGAGAAAAAGTCAATATTAAGTGAATATTGCTCTTTATGGAAATATGGGGAAGTTTCCTTTTCTTAGAGCAGCCTGAGACTAGGCTCTATTTGAAAATTTTCAAATAAAGCATCAACTAGGAAACTAAAGAAACATACACCCTCCAAAAGCATGGGGAAAGAGTGAGATTTCAGGTCTCATGTTCTAAAGCCCTTTGAGACTGGTGGGTGACTAGGTAGACGAAGTGTCAGTGAAGGCAGGAGGAAAAGCGCTTCTCCCCCCAGTCCCACATGTGGCTTCCAAGCAGAGCTTTGCTGCCACCCACTCTCTGCGAGACTGCCTTCCTTCCCGCGGTGAGGACTTCTGCCTGTGTATGACTTCATTCATTCATTCCCTTATACCCAGCACTTGGCATTAATGGGTTTACACTCACAAACAATTTAAAAAGAATAAGTATCTTTCAAACATGAAAAAAGCGTGCTTTTTCTTAAGAAGGCACTTATAAAGGGAGGTGATAGGTATAGAATTTCTGAGTAGTCCTGTTTCCTCTATGAAATCAGTTCTGCCCTTATCCATCCTGGCTCCCCTCCTGGGTCTTTACAGACAAGATGCCTATAACCCTGGACTGAAAGAAGGAAGAGAAAGAACAGGGCCATGATGACAGATGGGAACCCAGGGAGGAGCAAACCCGTTAGAACCTGGGTGAGTCCGAGGCCAGTTCTGACTGTGCTGACAAGGGGCCGGGTCTGGTGCCAGCTGGGTCAGAAGTCAGTCTTCTGGAGGGGTCAGAAAAGCCAGGAGACCCCACAGGAAATTGTAGAGCACTCCTGGCATTCCAGGCCCAGGCTGAGGGCTCCATGCACTGGTCATGACAGTCTGGTGGCTGCAGCCTTTGTACCACTTTAATATATGAGGTTCCTGGGGTCCCAGGGAAGTGCCTTGCTCAAGGCCACTCCACAACAGATGCTTCAAGTGGATTCAGACCCAGGCTTGGCCAATTCAAGCTCTTGTTCTCAAGCCATGCTGTGCATCAGAACTACCTAGCAGAGAAAAAGTCACCCAGAGACGCTGGTAAAAACTGCAGAATCCAGAGCCTCACTCACCCCCTCAGATTATGATCCAAGAGTTATGAGGTAAAGAAGGAATGTTCCTTTAACAAGTACCCAGGTGATTCTGTTAAGAACTGTCCAGAGCACCTCGGGTACAAATAAGGAGGGTTTAACAGTTGCAACATTCACCAGAATGGCCCCAGAATAGCTAGAGCTAAGATTAACTCAAAATTTACTATGCATCAGGCACTGTTCTGAAGGCAGATTTACTCACTGAATCCTCTAGCAAATCCATGAAGAGGGAGCTATCTTTATCTCCATCTCACATTATATTATATTATAATCATGTTGTAAATAAATAATATTAAATTATTCTATTATAAGTGAGGCAAAGGAGCAACAGAAATTGAGGCTGGGGAGGACCTCTCTGACATGTTACAAATGAGGAAATTGAGGTCAATGCCACAGAACTTTTGATAGGCAAGCCTGAGTCTGGCCATCTGGGACCAGGTCTCTGAATTTCTATGCTAAACAGCCTCTTGAAACACGTGCTGAAAAGGCCCACGAGGGAGTGACCAGCAATTCCCCGGATGCTGGCTGGGGAGAGGGCAATCAGAGAGAACTCTGGGCAGATGCACAAGCAAGGACTCTCAAGTGCAGAAGCAGACCCACAGAGAGCTCAGGAGAGGGCGCTGTGGACCGAGATAAGATAACTTGCAAAAGACCTGGGCAGGCAGAGGGGTGTCCTCCACGGGTCGTGAACACGTGCGTGAGTGCAGAAGGGAGTGGCCACCGGTGGGGTTGGAGGAGAGCCTGCTGATCTGAAACTTTGGGGATGGGGCCCGGCCCCCTGTGCTTCCACATGTGCTCCGGGTGATGCCGATGCTCACTTGATCACGAGGTGTTTCTGAGCTAGAGAGGGTTCCTCCTTGAGGCCTCATAGTTTCTGGAGATTTCTCTTAGTCTCCTGGTTGCCTTCTCCTGGAGATTTCTCTTAGTCTCCTGGTTGCCTTCTCGAGCTCACTCCACACACATAATCACGTGGTTGGCACAGGAAAGTGGTGAGGGAGGAAGGCTGGGTCCAGAAAGTGCTTCCGTTTTGTAAACAATGATTCTGAAGCCAGAAGACCTTCTGCAGCAAGGTACCCTAAATGAGGGCAGCAGGGACCTGCTTGACCCACCCAAGGGTACTGGCGAGCGGGCACAAGTGGCCTCTTCAGCAGACTCATTTCCCGCTCCATTGTCTATAAGCGCGGGCTTCCAGCAGGACCTCAAACAGGTTAAGCACAGTGACAACTGCTTGTAGCTGTCAGCCTCCTCAGCATTATGTCCTGGGGTGTGACCCCCAGCGCTCTGTGCCATCCTTGCCGAGACCCCTGACTCGCTGCTCCAGCCATATGGGCCTCCTGCCCGTGGGCGGATGAGGGGAGGCTGCTCCTTACTCAGGATTGTGGCCCCTGCCCTTCCCTCTGCCTAGAATGCTTTACTCTAGGCTCTGTCACCGTCTACAAGTCTCTGTTTTGATGCCGCCTAATCAGAGAGGCCTCCCTAGCCACTCTAGCAAAAGTGGTCATTCATTCCCCACTTGATTCCACTTTCCTTGTTTTGGTTTTCTTCCACTGGACATTATTTGACTATTTATTTATTATATACCACCCACCTCAACCAGAATATTAGTTCCATGAAAGCAAAGATTTTTTTTGACTACCACTAAAACCCCAGCTGTTAGAGCAATACCAAGTACACGAGGACTAAATAAATCTTTGTTGCATGAAAAAAATGTATGAGGTCTTTGTAGATGTCCTTGGCTAAGGTAAGCAGCTGCACTGGGCAATATAGACACAACTCTGAGATTCTTGCCTTTGGGCCAAGGATGAGCCCTGGGCTACAGTCTAGGTCAGAGGCACCTATTAATTATTCATTCATTTGTTAATATTCCAAAATACATAAGTAAGGCCTTGCTAAGTACAAAGCTCTAAGGTAGATGCTAGCAATACTGATTACCAAATGAAGCAGTACCTTGATATCCTAGAACTTACAATTCAAATACTACAAAATAATCACACAAATAAAATATAAATGTGCTTCAAGGAGAGGTAACCTGGTACCCCAAATCCCTCTAATGGAAGGACTTGATCTACTCTAGGTTGATGGGGAGAGCTTCCCTGAGGAATTGTAGGATGAGTAGGAGTTAGGAGGTCAAGAGAAAGAAAGATGATGGGGAGAACATTCTAGACAGTGGGAGCAGCATGGACAAAGGTCCTGTGGCAGGAAGGGAAGCCTGGTGAGTGTGAGGGAACAGAAGGAGGCCAGGGTTCCAGGAGCAGAGAATGATGAGGAGGTGACCTTGGAGTGCCTGGGGTGGGGTGGGAGTTTAGAGATGCAATAAGGGATTTTGCCTTGATCCTAAGAGTGATGTAGACCCACCAACACATTTTAAACTGGGTAAGAGGGTGTAGATGAGTGGAATAAGCAGATTTCTTGTTTTAAAAAAAAGATCTCTCTGGCAATCCACTTGAATACGTATATTGAACTCAAAATGTTATATATATATATATATATATATATACATATATATATATATATATATATATATATAAAATAAGTGGTGGGTAAGAACTGTGGGACTGGGCACTTGGATTCAGATCCCAGAATTATCACTGACTACCTGTGTATTCTTGGGGAAATTACTCAATCTCTCTGCCCTAGTCCTGTTATGTGTAAAATGGGGATAATAGTAAGTACTTACCTCATAGGGTTGTTGTGAAGATTAAATTAGCTAAAACATATAACAAGTGTATACTTCACAATATGCATTTATAGTACTAGTTATTGGTGTCTCCATGGAACAGATTAAAATCTGCAGCACAAAGAATTTAAACCATACATTCAAGATTGTTCAGCAAAGTGACAGAAACATAACTCAAGCTCTGTCTAACCCCCACGTTATCAGACATCCCAGCATCCACGGCTTCCCAGGTGGCGCTAGTGGTAAAGAAGCCACCAGCCAATGCAGGAGGTGCAAGAGACACTAGTTTGATCTCTGGGTCAGGAAGATCCCCTGGAGTAGGGAAGGGCAACCCACGCCAGTATTCTTGCCAAGAAAATTCTACAGACAGAGGAACCTGGCGGGCTACAGTCCCTGGTGTCTGGAGCTATAATCCATGCGACCTCAAAGAGTTGAACAGGACTGAACCGCTGAGCACCGCACAAAACATAGTACTTCATAATATGCATTTATAATGCTAGTTACTATTATTGACCCCATCAAACAGATGAAAAACTGCAGCACAAAGAAGTTGTACCGTACTTTCAAGGTTGTTCAGCAAAGTGACAGAAACATAATTCAAACTCTGTCTAACCCCCACAGTATCAGACATCCCAGCAGCCAAGATAAATAGGACTGGCTGGATTTTACTGAAATATTCCAGCAAAGTCACTAACCAAATAAATAAGAAAACAACTCTGGGGAAAATTAGGGCAATATATCTCAAGTTGCTATATTATCTAAAATTGTGGTCATTGCCTCCTGTACAATGTTACAAACCGCTGTCCATAGTTCTTCAGGTATTCTGTCTACCCTCTGAATCTATTCATCCCCTCCACTGTATAATCATATGGGATTTGATTTAGATCATACCTGAATGGCCTTGTGGTTTCCCCTACATTCTTTGATTTAAGCCTGAATTTTGCAATAAGGAGCTCATGATCTGAGCTCCAGGTCTTATTTTTGCTGACTGTACAGAGCTTCTCCATCTTCAGCTGCAAATGATACCACTCTAATGGCAGAAAGTGAAGAGGAACAAAAGAGCCTCTTGATGTGGGTGCAAAAGAAGAATGAAAAAACTGACTTGAAATTCAACATTCAAAAACTAAGATCATAGCATCTGGTCCCATCCATTTGTGGCAAATAGAAGGGAAAAAACTGGAAGCAGTGACAGATTTTATTTTCTTGGGTTCCAAAATCACTGAGGACGATAACTGCAGTCATGAAATTAAAAGACGCTTGCTCCTTAGAAGGGAAGCTATGACCAACCCAGATAGCATATTAAAAAGCTGGCAAAGGTCTGTATAGTCAAAGCTATGATATTTTCCAGTAGTCATGTACAGATGTGAGAAGGGGACCATAAAGAAGGCTGAGCGCCGAAGAATTGATGCCTTCAAATTGTGGTGCTGGAGAAGACTCTTGCGAGTCCCTTGGACTGTAAGGAGATCAAATCAGTCAACCCTAAAGGAAATCAACCCTGAATATTCATTGGAAGAACTGATTCTGAAGCTGAAGCTCCAGTGCTTTGGCCAGCTGATGCAAAGAGCCAGCTCATTGGAAAAGACCCTGACGCTGGGAAAGACTGATGGGAAAAGGAGAAAGGAGCGACAGAGCATGAGATGGTTAGACAGCAGCACTGATTCAACGGACATGAGCAAATTCTGGGAGACAGTGAAGGACAGGGAAGACTGGTGTGGTGCAGTCCATGAGGTCACAAAGAGTCACACACAACTTAGCAACTGAAAAGCAGCAATAATTATCTAAAATGTCCAGTTTTCAAAAAAAAATTAAAACTAATGCAAAGAAGCAAAAAGTATGATCAATCAAGAAGAGAAGTAGGAAACAGAAACTGCATTTGAGAGGATCCAAACAAAGAGTTCACAGCAGTTGTAATACACATGCTCAAAGAACTAAAGCAAACCATACTTTCAGAAATAAAGAATTAGGTTAAGGCTCATTAGCAGAGTAAAAACTGGGAACCTAATAGAGGAAGAGAAATTCTTAAAACCAGACAAAAGAGCATGAAAATTTGGGGCTGCTGAGAGAATAAGACAACTGCTCTCAACAACTCTCTGCCTTCTTCACATTCACTTCAGTTCGGTCACTCAGTTGTGTCTGACTCTTTGCCACCCCGTGGACTGCAGCACGCCAGGCCTCCCTGTCCATCACCAACTCCCAACTTGCTCAAACCCATGTCCATCGAGTCGGTGATGCCATCCAAACATCTCATTCTCTGTTGCTCCCTTCTCCTCCTGCCTTCAGCCTTTCCCAGCATCATGGTCTTTTCCGATGAGTCAGTTCTCCACATCAGGTGGCCAAAGAATTGGAGCTTCAGCTTCAGCATCAGTCCTTCCAATGAACATTCAAAACTGATTTCCTTTAGGATTGACTGGTTAGATCTCTTTGCAGTCCAAGGGACTCTCGAGAGTCTTCTCCAACACCAGAGTTCAAATGCATTGCATGGCTCTTTTCATAAACAGGTATTCTTTGCAACAGTAATCATTTTTTTTTAAAGTCTGAATACATTTGGTGTTGTCTCAGAAGACAAGAAAATATAATATATTTTAGATGGATTTCATCAGTTAATGTGTAAGACAGCTATCTAGGAAGTTCACATAGGCAGTAGATATCTTTTCTAAGTGCTTCTAGCTAAGTGAGGAATACTGGTTGCATTTTCCATGCTAGTATTAAAGATGTGTATTATGATAGGAAAATGTGAATTTCCCTAAGTGTATGCCTACTTCTGTTAATCTTACTATTTAATACATTAGATACAATCAACATTAAAAGTACATACATAAATCCATCAAGAACATTTTGCTGTTTCAAATGAAAGGTTTGCTTCCAATTCTCAAGATGTGGAAAGCACTTTATGTGCCCCAATATTTTGATAACCAAGCTCTCTAGAAGTTTCCTCATTTGGCTGCTGAATTTTGAGCAAAAACATCAAAAGAAAAAAAGAGTTATTTAAAAACAAGACAACTTTCCTTCACCACTGCCTGTTTTTGCATGCAATAGTCATAGGGGAAGGGTCTCCTTATAAACAATAAAAAATGAGATCAGAGATATATTTGATATTAAAAAAATATTGAAATTGTAATTTAATAACAGCTCTAGATAAGTATGTTTTGGCTTTATTTTAAAAAAGAAAAGGGAAGGTATAATGATAATGTCTCATTGAACAGAGCATAGGAATTATCAAAAAAAAAAAAGACAAATGAAATTCTAGAGTTTAAAATACAGTAACTGAATTGAAAAAAACCTACTAGCATGACTCAGCAGTATATTTGTGCTGGCAGAAAAAAAAAATTAGTGAATTTGAATATAGATTGATAGAGACTATACAATGAAGAACAAACAGAAAAAAATAAATAAAAATGAAGAGTTGCTCAGAGACATATGAAATACCACCAAGTCTATGAATGTACACATAATGGGAGTTCTAGAAGGATAAGAGAGATAAAAAGGGAACACAAAAGCCAAAAGAATATCTAAAGAAAGAGTTGCTAAAAACTTTCCAAATTTGTTTTTAAAAAAAGTGTGTAAAAATATTAGTAAATTCCAAATAGGATACTCAAAAAGATTTACATTAGACACGCAATAATCAAACTGTTGAACAGTGAAGACAAGGAATCTTGAAAGCAGCAAGAAAAAAGCAATTCATCACTTATACAGAAACTTCAATAATATAAATAGTTGATTTTTCATCAGAAACTATGAAATTCAGAAAACAGTGGGATGGCATACTTAAAGTGTTGAGAGTTAAAAAGAGAATTCTGTATCAAGTAAAACTGTTTGTACATGACATAATTTTGTATAAAGAAAATCCTAAGAAACCCATTAAAACCAATTACAACAAATGAATGATTTCGGCAGCTTTGCAAGATACAAGGTATATAAATCAATTGTATTTCTATATATGCTAGCAATGAACAATATGAGATAAAGTTAATAAAACAATTTCATTTACAATAATGTCAAATGGAGAAATACTTAGAAGTAAATTTTACAAGACTTTTGCTCTAAATTCTTACATAAATGCAACAATATTTCATGTTGCTGAACTAGAAGACTTAATATTGTTAAGAAGGAAACAATCCTCAATTGATCTATAGAATCAATACATCTGTGAGCTAAGTCAGCACACACATACAATCCCTATCAAATCTAAGTTATCTGTCTTCCAGAAATTGACAATATGATGTCAAAATACATATGGAATTTCATGGGATGCCAAATAGCAAAAAAAAAAACCTTGAAGAAAAACAAAGTTGAGGATTTGGCCTTCCTAAAATCAAAATTTACTTCAAAGCCTCAGTGATCAAGACAGGGCAGTACTGGCATAGGATAGACAGGTCAAAATCGAGAAGTCAGAAATAAACTCTGACACTGATCATCAACTGATTTTCAACAGTGGTCCCAAGATAACTCAATAGGGAAAGAGGAGTCTTTTCCACAAATGGTGCTGAGACAAGTGGGTAGCCTCATGCAAAGGAATGAAGTTGGACCTCTACCTCACATCATCTACCAAAATTAATTCAAAAGTGATGATAGACTTAAATGTAAGAGTTAAGGGTATAAAACTCAGAAAAAAAGTAGGAGTAAACCTTCATGACTTAAAGTTGGGCAACGCCTTCTTATACATAACACCAAAAATGTTTGGTAGAGGGAAAAAAGATAAGTAGGATTTCACTAGAATTAACAACTTTTGTGCTACAAAGGACATCATCAAGAAAGTGGAAGAGACAACACAAGGAATGAGAGAAAGTATTTGCAAATCACATATCTATAATAAAAAGGACTTGTATCCAGAATATATTATAAAGAACTCTTCCACTCAGAAATAAAAGATAAATAACCCAATTTTAAAATGGGCTAAGGATATGAATGAACAGACATTTCTCTAAAGAAGATAAACAAACGGCCACTATCACATCATTCACATTAGGAAACTACAAATCAAAACCATGAGATATCACTTCCCACCATCAGGTTGGCTATAATAAAAAGACAGAGAATAGCAAGAACTAGCAAGGAGGTGGTGAAATTGTTACTCTCATATATTGGCAGTTTGAATGTAAAATGTGCTGTCACTTTGCAAAGCAGTCAAGCAGCTCCTCTAAAGGTTAAACAAAGTTGCCATATGACCCATATATATATCCAAGAGAGACTAAAACATGTCCTCACACACACATAAATTGTGCACAAATGTTCACAGCAGCCTTATTCATAGTAGTCAAAAGCCAAATGTCCATCACCTAATAAATGGATTTTTTAAATGTAGTACGGCTATATAATGGAATAAAACTCAGCGATAAAAAGTAGTGAAATATTTATGCAGGTCCCAACATGTATGAACCTTTAAAACATGCTAACTTAAAGAAGCCAGTCACCAAAGACCACATACTCTATGATTCCATTTATACAGTGTCCAGAATAGGCAAATCTATAGAGACAGAAAGTAATTTAATGGTTGGTTAGAGTTGAGGAGGTTGAGAGTAAATGAAGAGTGATATGAAGAAATGAAGAGTGCTAATGGGTAAAGGGTTTATATTTGTGGTGGTAAAAGGTCCCAAATTATTTGAGGGGATGTGAATATATTTAAAATTCAATGCTGTGAATATATTTAAAATTCAATGCTGTGAATATATTTAAAACCATTGAATTTAAATGAGCTAATTGTATCGTACCTGAATTATATCTCAAGCTGTTAAAAAAGAAGTTTCATCTTTGCCATGTTTAGAATCAGATTGTTTTCAAGTAGCTTCTTAAACATCACAAAATGACTGCCATGGCTCCAGGCATCACATTTTCATGGGACAATATCTAGAAGATAATAAAAATGTGTGTGTATGTCTGTGGGGGTTGGGGGCAGTGGTATTCTTTCTCATGCTTTCTTTCAAGATCTGGGAAACCTTTCCCAGAAACACTCAGGCAGACTTTCTCTCACAACCCATTGGCACAAACTGGATCTCAGGTTCACCAATAAAATAAAGAGACTACCACTTGTCCACTCAAAACTCTTTAAGTGTTTCCCCTGAGAGAGTCAAAGTCCTTATGATGGTCCAAAATATTCTGGAGGATATCCTCCTCCTCCCCCAATCATTACTGCTCTACTACAGCCTCTCTAGAAATTATGGAATTTTAGCACACCCCATCAGAGCTCAGGCCTGATGAGTGGCCTGCTTAGACCTCAGTCCCATCTTTGCAAGTCCATCTGTACCCTTTGCTCTGAAACAGGGATCTGCCTCGCTTGGAAAGCCATGTTTCCTAAGCAGGTAAGAGTCTTTTAACCCGAAGAAGTTTTAGCATTGTTAACAGAAAGAATGATGCAAACTATACTCACAGTTTGAATATATTTTTGTGTGTTTACTTTAGGAAAATTTATGTATATTTTATATTTTTTAAAGTACTTGTAATGTTTAAAGTTATTTGGCATATTGGAGTATATAAGAGATCAATTTATGATTCCAATTAAAAGTGTAATTGAGTAATTGATTTAGATTTATGATTTTACATTAAATAGTATGTGATTTTATTAAGTTTGTAAACTGATTTGAAATATGTAAGAAGACTTAAAAGTCACCATATTGCAAGTGTTACTTAAATATTTCAAAGTTTTTATTTATTAAACAAGCAATTAAAGGACTCAAAAATAAAATCAACTATATTAAATTTAATAGTGCAATTTGATATATTTGTTAATTGAAAAGGCCCCTTAAGTTGATTATTCTAGATCTAGAGGTAGAATAAAGATTTATGAGATTTATGAACTTAACAGTTTAGAGAACTATGTTTTTAATTGCTAAGCTTAATGTGTTGAATGTTAAATGTAAAGTTAATGTAATAAAAAATAGTCTTTTCTGTTTATAAAATTCATCCTCAGGGAGCCCACACTGATATTTTTGGGAGCAGGCACATGACCTACCAGAGCCAACGACATGTAAGAAAATGCTTGCTAGAATTTCTGGAAAGGTGAAGCTGTTTTCCTCTCCTTTCAACAAGGGATACCAGGATATATCATCTCTCTTTCTTCAGTTAATTGTGTAGATGATATGAAATATGGAACAATGGGACCATGGTGCACACAGAAGAATCTAGACCTATTTTGTGATGGGGCAAATGTGGAGCCAGAGGAAAAAGCTAAGCAACAAAGCACTTTGAGATCAAAAGAAATTAGGCCTTTGGTGAATTTATTTGAACTATTAGATCAACACTTACCTGAATCCACACTAGACTCTGGTTACATGGTCCTGTAAATCTCCTTTTCCGTCAAAGACAGATTCAGTTGGATTTTCTGAAGGTGCCCTAACAGTAAAATGAGTCAGTATAATCTTGTGTATTGAGCCTGGATTTGGATTCAAGTATGAGTGTGTGCTAGGGTGCTTCAATTGTATCCAACTCTTTGCAACCCTATGGACTGTAACCCACCAGGCTCCTCTGTCCATGGGATTCTCCAGAAGAATACTGGAGTGGATTGCCATGCCTTCCTCCAGGGGATCTTCCCGATCCAGGGGTCGAACCTGGGTATCCTGCATTGGCAGGCAGGTTCTTTACCACTAGCACCACCTGGGAAGCTGATTCAAGTATATCTGGGTTCAAACCCAGACATAGCATCCACAGACAATACTTTTCTGAGTCTCAGTCACCTTTTGAAAAGTGGCAGTAACCCATCTACCTACATACCAAAGGTTTCCAGCATAGTGCCTCTCAGACACTGCAGGTGACTTAAGAAGTATGCTCATTTAACATGCTGTATTTGCTGGGGACCAATGCAGAGCCACTGCATCATGGATAAGTCTGTTCCTTTTCTTCCTTTCCCTTTTATTTTTGTATGCTCATATCGTATGTATATGTTCATATCATATGTACTTCCAACAGTAACTGTGCAGTTGAACTGAATCTCTTCCTCCCATCTGCTGGATACAGTTACCTCACTTCCCAGGACTCTAACACATTTCATTCCTTCACCAAGACTCCAGAGATCCCTTTGTTTTATTTTGTAATTATTTGTGTCCTTGGTTTATTAACTCCACTACACTCAAGAGTATCTTGCTGACAAGCAGCCTGGGAGCTGGTATGCAGGAGGTACTTAATAAGTACTTCATGAATAAATCAATTAGTTTATATCCAAACAGAGCTCTTAAAACTCTCATCCTATCTGCTTTCTCATAAATAAAATAGTGACAATAACTGCCTATTGTTGGTTGATTTTTCCTGCCCATGAGTGCCTGCGCCTGTTCCTGCAAGCTAGATGTGACATATCCTTTCCCAGCTCTCCTGTTTGATCATGTCTTTCTCCAGTGGGATCCTGACGCTGCTGATGATGAAGGGACTAAAACCATAGCAAGTGAACAGCTGATATGGCAGCATCCATCACTGGCTTCATCTTGCTGCCTTGGCTTTGCTTGTGGATGAGTCTGAGATACACTATTAACTTTGATGCTTCACTGGAGGGCTGTTCTGTGCCTTCGGTAATGAGATTTGGCAGCTCTCTTCTGTTCTCACTGGAGCTGGAGCTGTGCCTTTTGGTTCCAGGCATCTGACTAAATTGTCCTCTGAATTTGTCTTTAATTCTCAAACATGAGTAAAATCAAGTCATTTGGGGAGCAGTTTCCTTCAGCCACCTCTGTACCAGTTAGAAATGTGTTTAGTACAAGAAACGGAAAATCTGACTCTAGAGGCTATAATCCAACAGAGGTTTGTTTTTCTAATATAATGAGACCAGAGATAGGTGGCTGTCGCTTTTGGTTCAGTAGCTCAACTATGTCAAGACACCTGCTTTTGTGATTCTCTTCACCTTCCCCTCATAGTAACAAGATGGCTGCCACTACACCAACCATTATGTCTATGTTCAAGGCAGAAAAAGAAAGCAAAAGCTTTAAGAACTCCCAAACCCACATTACACTCAAGTCAGCAGAATTTTGCTCAGGTCTCATTCACCAGAATTGGGACATGAAGCCACCTTTAATTGGGAAAGTGGGGAACGGGACTGTCATAATTGGCTTAGATCACTTGTGATCCAAGCCATGGGTCTTCCTGGGTGTGGTTACCTCAGCCTTCAGATGCTACTGCTCTTGTATTTGGGGGATGGTGCTTGTGGTTGTGATTTCTAATGCTTTTATTGAAATCCTGTATTAGCTGGACCTCCCTCCCTCTTGAGATAGTAATAAAATCAGCTGGAACCCTTGGCTCTGAGCCCAGTTAAAGATTTCCTTATGGTATCTGTGAATTTCCAGCGTAAGGTAGGGACATGGCTGATGCCCTCAGTGTCAATTCCAGCTTTGGATTCTTGCTTCCCAAAGCGTTATCTCTGTTTCACTCTGGGTCCCTTCAAATGTTCCCATAACTGCTCCATCCTGTCTACCACCACCACCATCCCCTGCCAAAGACAAGAAAGCCAACCCACACAAAGCATCTGTTGAAAATAGCAGACTTTAATAAACAGCAGGAATCACGAGGAGCTGTACATGGTGCACTGTACATCGTTCCAAAAGCAACATCGCATCTTTGGTATCCAACATTGTTCTCCAAAGCTACCTGGTCTCCCATCACCAAGAGTTATCATCTAAGCCCTCACTTTCTACCCTTGGTGACTTCCTGAGGTATTTTCCACCCTCCTGTTCCCCACCAGAGAAATTCTGATGCCAAATATGAATACAATTTTATTTTGTTACATGCTCTGTATTAATGGGGATCAGGCGAGACCAGGTCAGAATACACCAGTTTGAAGCTATTTTGTTCTGACCACCTTAAGAAAGGAGTGGTTTACCCTAGTCCACATCACTCACTAGGTTCTCTTTGCTGATATTTATGGCAAAGCTCAGCTAATCGTAAAGGCTTACCATGCCCCTTTTGTCAAAATGCTCTTTATGAATATACCTATTCAGGATGAGATTATAGAGGGTTTTCATCTTCTTTTTGCTTATATGCAATGAGCTTGAATAAATAAGCACACTAATTTGTGAGTATCTACACCCACACACACACATATATTTCAAAATATAGTTCTCCTCTCTCTGCTAATGTCCTCATACCACTTTATTCTAATCAGCTGAACTAAGGAAGAGGATGAGGGTGGTTTGGGGGCCCATGTGTCTTTGAGTTCCAACCCTCAATCTTAGAAAATCCAGTGACAGTAGTTAAGATTCTTGGCTGTAAATAAGAGTGACCCTGCCCCTCTCCAACATAGCTTAAGAGAAAAGAATTACAGAGATAAAAACCTTTCTCCTGGAGCTCCCAGGGCAAAGGCATGGCACAGATTTGGGTTCCAGTCCCTCAAGAAACTTTGTCCCCATGTTACTTAATGTGCCTCTGCTATACTTGTTCTTCTCTGCCATGGCCATCAAAAACCATACTGTTTATAGAGATCCTCCATTCAAGATATCGGTCCAAACTAAACTCTTGGTCCCAAACCTCCTTTTCCAAAAAAGAGATTGGTTCATCCAGGATCAAGAGTCTACCCTTGGTCCAATCAGTTATGGGGGTTGGCTGGGTCACACTGCTTAAACATGACAGCCTGGGTCCTATCCTATGGTTTGAGTGAACAGTGTCCAGAGAAAGTTAGTCAATTTGAGTGAACAGTGTCCAGAGAAAGTTAGTCAATGTATTCTCAGAAGTGTCCTCTGTACTCAAGAAACACAAAGCCTCTCGTCTTCCCCATCCCCAACACATCAGACCTTTAACCTTCTATAGTTGTGGATGGACATACATGGGACTTTTCATCTCCACCTAAGGAGCCAGCCTGGCCACAGAGATGCTTCTGGTAAGATGCCCTTACCCCTCTCCACCTCATCAACATCTAAGCAGCTGACTTAGCTCCAGTCCAAATATGTGAAAACCATCCCCACATCTCCCAGTTTTAAGGAGAGCAAAGTTTATTCATCTGTGGTGGACACAAGAGATTGGCTTGATTAAAATCAAAACTTGCTAGCAAATTTAACAATTTGGTTGACAGGAACAAATTCCAAAATGAACAAATACAGCAAAACTGACACAAGGTAAAACAGAAGATATGAATAGCTCCATAGCTATTAAAGACCTTGAGTCTGTCACCACAGATCTTCCCACAAAGAGTATTATACCTTAAGTAGTTTCTCTGGTGAATTCTAACAATATCTAGTTGAGTCTACTTCCAGTGTGACTTTCTCTACTGCAGTGAATGGAAAACTAGGAATGCATATCTCAGACTCCTGTGCAGCTAGGGGCTTGGATATAATTTCATCTGACCAATCAAATGCATTTTAAATGTAGAACTGAATGAGGTGGGGAGGGGAGCAGGACACAGGCATTTACTTTGCCCATGTGGATCACAGAATAGGCAATGTGGTTCTGGAGTCAGGAAGCAGAGTAGCTGTTCCTCACTTCTGCGGGCAGCTTCCTCATTGTGGTAGGGACAGTCACTCGCTTGGTGGCCCAGTTCTGCAGTGTGACTCTAGGAGTCACTTCTGGAAGGTGAGCATAGAGGTCTATTCTTCAATCCTTACAACATTCTGTAAGCCACTCACTACTCTGGTGTAGATTCCTTTCTATACAAGTTGTGCATGTGTGTTATGTCACTTCAATTGTGTCTGACTCTTTGCTATCCTGTGGACCGTAGTCCACCAGGCTCCTCTGTCCATGGGATTCCCCAGGCAAGAATGCTGCAGTGGGTTGCCATTCCCTTCTCCAGGGGATCTTCCTGACCCAGGGACTGAACCTGTGTCTCTTATATCTCCTGCATTGGCAGGCAGGTTTTTTTTTTTTTTTTTTTTTTACCACTAGCGCCACCTGGTTTAGTAAGAGCAATTCCGTACCCTGAAACTGACCTATACCTAATCTTTCAGATCCAGACTCTGGAGTTGCCTCCTCCAGGAAGCTTTCCTGGGTTACTCATGGAGCCCCTTCTCCTCTGAGCTCCTTCAGCCTTGCCCGTCTGGGCTTTTCATTTATATTTGCTAGCTACCTTGTACTGTGAGCTGACATTTCTGAGACTGAGCTCCCTGAGTGTGGGACCTGCCGCCACATGGGTGGCAATATTTATAATGGTGTTTGTGTCCCTTTGCAAATGACTAGTGGAATGAACGTAAGACCAAGCTCTAATGAGGTGCCTGGGAACCATGGGGGCTTTTAGTATGATTTTTGTCCCAGGAGAAAAGAACATTTAGAGAAAATGGTCCCTTTTTGATCCATCCCCTTCCTCCTGCCTTGACTTTGGTTTTATGCAGCTATTTTGTAACCATGAGAGTGATGACAAACTAAGGACAGAGAACCAACACAGCTGTATCAGTGAGCTTTTGACGACTGGGGGAAAAAAAATCCTCAAATGTAGCGGCTCAAAACAGCAATCATTTACTTGTGGGTCAAAGTGTGGCTGGGCTCAGCAGGGATGGTTTGTGTCTGCCCCATATGGTATTGCCTGGGATCATCTTTATGACCAGGGTCTCCACTGGGATGGCTGAGTCTCTCACCATGAAGTAGAGGTTAGTCCAAGCTTGTTCACAGGGCAGCAGCATTTTAAGGGGATGAGAACAAAAGCTCAAGGTCCCCTGGGGCCTAGGCTTAGAACTCTCACACCCTCACTTTCATTGTATTCTATGTCAAAGACAGTAACAAGGCTGGCCCAGATTTAAGGGCTGCGGAAAATCCTCCAACTCTTCACAGGGCCGTTTGCAATTGACTGGAACAGACAAGGATGATTGGGCAGAAAGACAGAATAGGTCTGGTCAGAGACAATGCCTGTGAGCTGCTCACCAATGTAGAACTGCCTTCCTCAGACTTGACTGTATGAAGTAGGGAGATTTCCTTTTTTGGGGGATGGGGGAGGGATTTCTTTTTTTAAAAAAAAGGCAGCCTTTTTCTTGCAGCCAAAGGAACCTCTAGCTTATATATTACAGGGAAGAAGAATATATACTCATTGGACTGCTGGGAGATGAAAGGAGGTCTGAATGCATGTAAAGCACTTGGCTGAGATAATAGGGTACCGTAAGCATGCAGTATGAGTTAGAAGGTATTGCAATTAAAAACCATTCTCAGTGTACATTCCTAAACACAAGCTGCTCCCATTATGGGTTTTTATTAGCAGCCACCAAAGGGGAAACACATATGCTGAGCCCAGGCCCCACAGGCCAGTTACTAGGGGTCAGTATGGCTATCAGCTGCCAGCTACTTTAGAGAGCTGGTGTCCCATGCTGCTGTTGCTGCTAAGTCGCTTCAGTTGTGTCTGACTCTGTGCGACCTCAGAGACGGCAGCCCACCAGGCTCCCCCGTACCTGGGATTCTCCAGGCAAGAACACTGGAGTGGGTTGCCATTTTCTTCTCCAATGCATGAAAGTGAAAAGTGAAAGTGAAGTCACTCA
Source organism: Dama dama (assembly GCF_033118175.1). Taxonomy (NCBI): domain Eukaryota; kingdom Metazoa; phylum Chordata; class Mammalia; order Artiodactyla; family Cervidae; genus Dama; species Dama dama. The sequence continues at coordinate 53,258,659 of NC_083703.1, forward strand.
GTCGTGTCCAACTCTTAGTGACTCCATGGACTGCAGCCTACCAGGCTCCTCCGTCCATGGGATTTTCCAGGCAAGAGTACTGGAGTGGGGTGCCAGTGTCTTCTCTGGGTGTCCCATAGAGAACCTAAAATCAAGAATGCTGGTAACTTCAGGCTCACAGAGAGGGGTTAGGGTTAAGGGAAATCATTAAATTTTTCACATGGGGAATCTGAAGTCCAGGGAAAAGAAGTGACACAGCCAAAGTCACAGAATCCTAACCTCCAGAAGCCAGCCCAAGGCTCTTATGTCATTAAATTTTGCCTTCCTGGAAACAGTGGGGTTTTCCCCATCAAGAATGGAAATTTACCCTGAGGGTAAAGTGAAAGTGAAAGTCATTCAGTCGTGTCTGACTCTTTGTGACCCCGTGGACTGTAGCCCGCCAGGCTCCTCTGCCCATGGGATTCCCCAGGCAAGAATACTGGAGTGGGTTGCCATTCCCTTCTGCAGGGGATCTTCCCAATCTAGGGATTGAACTCAGGTCTCCTGCATTACGGGCAGATTCTTTACCATCTGAGCCACCAGGGAAGCCCTGAGGGTAAAACAGCCACTAAAGGTCCAGCTGAAAGTGAAAGTGTCCCCCAGGGATTGTGACTGGGCTGTGACACCAAAGCTTGAAGAGCCTGGGGAAATGTTCTGTTTCTTGACCTGAATTAAATCTATGGTAAAATTTTGTGAAATTCACTGAGTTTGAGATGTGTAGGTATGACCTGTGTTTGTTTGTTTTTAAATCTGTATATTTCAATTAAAAAAAAAAACACATCAAACAAAAACCACTTCTCCCAGATCTCATCCTCACCAGAAGCTCATGGAAGGTGGACAAAACCTGGTATGATGGACAAGGCGCAGGGTCAGGGCTCAGGCACTGAGGCTCTAGACTAGCTCATCACTTTGTCTTAACCTGCCTCAGGGTCCACTGCCCTCTTTCTGAAAGAGGGAGAGTCATACTTGTGCTGAATCCATAAGATTGCACTGGGGCAAATGAGATCCTGGGTGTGAACAAACCTTGAAGACAATGGGATATATGAGTTACGTGCTTTCCACGCCGGGCTCATAGTTCTCCTTTCTTGAACTATTGTGAGGAGGGTGGGGGGTGGGGGGGAGGACTCTGTGGAGACTGCCCCGCAGACACACCAGCCTCAGTCTCCCTCCCTTGCAGCCCGTTAGGATGTTGCAACGCTGCCAAGGGGTGGGCGGGTACCTCCTCCCGCTCCTTTCATTAGCAGTTCCTCTCAGAGGGTGGGAGACAGCCAACCGAAGGGCTCTCCAGGCCAGCGGGTCAGTGTGGGGATTGTCAGAAGCCGAATTAAAAATCTCAAGCAATTTAGGGCCTCATCTCTCATGCCACTGGTGCCTATGAAATTGTAATATATGGTCCAAATCAAGGGCTAAAAAGAAAAACACCCTTTCACCGGGGAAGGGAAAGGAGGAGAGGTCACCAGTTGGAGCTGAGGCTGAGGGCGGACTGATGGTGTGGAGGGTTCAGTTCAAGATACAGTGGGTAATATGGAATTTAGAAAGATGGTAATGATAACCCTATATGCAAAACAGAAAAAGAGACACAGATGTACAGAACAGACTTTTGGACTCTGTGGGAGAAGGCGAGGGTGGGATGTTTCAAGAGAATAGCATCGAAACATGTATATTATCTATAGTGAAACAGATCACCAGCCCAGGTTGGATGCATGAGACAAGTGCTCGGGCCTGGTGCACTGGGAAGACCCAGAGGGATTGAGTAGAGAGGGAGGTGGGAGGGGGATTGGAATGGGGAATACATGTAAATCCATGGCTGATTCATGTCAATGTATGACAAAACCCACTACAATAAAGAAAAAAAAAAGATACAGTGGGTTCTGTAGCCTCTCCCCAAATGCACACCCCACTCCTTTACTCTGCTCCACTCACGTGTGTCTCACTGATGACACATTTACTTATCTCTCTGTCATTGCTTATTGCGTGTCCAGCCTGCCCATCTCCCTCTCTGCTCTCCCAGCCAGCTCCCTGCCAGTGGCTGCAACACCGAAGACTCAGCCTGAAGAACCCCCCAACAGGAGCAGCTCAGCCTGCACCCAGGCCAGGCCAGGGGCATCCGAGTGATGCTCGAACACGGGAGGTGGTGGACCAGTCCCGGCATTGTCCTCGCCCCTGGGGTGGGAGTCCTGTTGGAGGTGAGCCCCTCTGCCGCAGTCACCTGCTGTTTTGCTTCCTTGTGTGGCTTCTCTCCCTTTCCTGTTTCACTTCCCTGGTCCCCTCCGGGAGCTTTCTGTCCCTCACAAACATCCCGTTAGGACTCAGATCCTAGCTCAGGGTCTGCTCTTGCCTGGACTGACCTAAGACAGTATATATCTTAAATGCTAGAATGCAAACTCTACTAAGAGAGCAAGGGTCTCTTTGACTCAGGAATTCAGCTCCAGCACCTAAAATTATGCCTGACACATCAGAGGCTCTGCCAAAATATTTGTTGAACAGATTGTTTATACATTGAATGATATTCAACAGATCTTTAAGGAGTGCTTACTCTGCCAAGCTCGACACCAGGCCTCTGGGACATTCCGGGAGCAAGATAGATGCAAGTCCTGCCCCCTGGTGCTCACAGTCTAGTGGGAAGAGAAAAACAGAGTCACTATGAGTGGTCATGACCAAGACGGGACATACAGAGGGCTGTGGGGTACAGAGGAGACACCAAGTGAAGACACTGGAGTTCCAGCCTGCAGCAGAGTGGGCTTCAGTGATCTGCAGCATGTACGATTGTACACGGGGCCACAAACATGATTTAATGCTTTGCTGTTGCATCTTGAAATTCTGAATATATGTTGAACAGGAACCCCCATGTTTTCATTTTGCATCAGGCCCAGGACTGATCGGAAAAGACCCTGATGCTGGGAAAGATTGAGGGCAGGAGGGGAAGATGATGACAGAGGATGAGATGGTTGGATGGCATCACTGACTCGATGGACATGGGTTTGAGCAAGCTCCGAAAGAAGGTGAAGGACAGGGAAGCCTGGCGTGCTGCAGTCCATGAGGTCGCAAAGAGTCAGACACAACTGAGCAACTGAACAATAGGCAATCACATATGCAGTACTTGCTGGTGTGGGATCCACCCTGAGACCTGAGAGGGTGCATGGAGAGTGGGGGTGAGGGGGACTGCAAAGGTCATGTTCCAGGCTCAGAGGTGAGAGGGAGCCCAGAACATGCTGGAAACTTTAGTCCAGCTGGTGTAGAGGGCACAGGGATGCCAGAGAAGGTGGTGGGAGCCAGATGTGAAAGGCCATGTGGGTGTTCCATGCTCAGGCGCATAGACTTTATCCAGAGGTGTTCACTGTGGGTCAGGAGGGCTTGGGGGCAGGACCAGAGGCAGAGAGCCCAGCTGGAGCTGCTTCCAAGGATCTGGGCCAGAGAGACAAGGAGAACATGGCAGATTTGAATGATGTTTAGGAGGTGGAAGCCAGTTCTCAGTGATGATTGGATATGGAGGGAGAAACTGTGCCAGTGTGTGTTTACCCAAAACCTTCAAAGTGAGAGTCCCTGGGGAGAGGCTCCCACGGGCCTGGGCATTGCGCCCTTCAGATGCTGGTTTGTGACACATCGCAGCTCAAGCAGGGCAGAGAGCAGGGGGAGGCCCTGAGTGGGGAGACTTGGCTCCGGCCTCTCCTCCCAGCTCTGACACAGGCTGCAAATGAGCTTTCTGCCTGGAACTTTAATATGTTAAAAATGACTGTGGCGCTGCCTTTGCCTCCCAGCACCTGATGCTGCCGAAACCACAGACTCCCTGGGGAGAGGAGGAGAGAGGAACTATGGTGTGAGGGGCCTGGCTTGATACCAAGATCAGTGGCTTGAGTCCCTGAGATTAGTGAATTCTGAAACACAGAATACCAAAGCCAGAAGGAAGGTTAGCCGTAATCTCATCCAAACTCCTTCCCATTAAATAGATGGGGAAACAGACCCTGCAGAGAAGAGACAACTTGCTCCAGGTCACAAGGGAGGGATGGAGTATCCCAGGCTCCTGACTGCCATCTGGTGCTCATGCCATCATCTGTGTTCCTCCCTGACCCATGACCCCTGCCCCACCCAGAGGATTTGAGAGGCGCAAAACTCCAGTCACAGAATGCTTAACTCAAAATGCTTTGAAGAGTGGTTCTCAAAGTGTGGTCCTCAGACCAGCCAGCATCAGCATCACTGGGACGCACTTGTTAGAAATGCAAAGTTTTGGCTTTGCCTACTGACTCAGAAATGTTAGGGGTGGGGTCCAGCCATCTGTGATTTAACTGTGATGTTAGTGCCTTTCGAGTTTCAGAACCTAAAGCAGTAAAAATGTTTGTTAACTCACAGCTGGAGGCCCAGGGCTGGTTATTTCAGTAGCTTGATGCCCATCAGTGCATCAGACTTGGCCCCTCCTGGTCGCTTAGTGGCTGCCTCCACTGACAGCTTCACAACGAAAACATCGGGAAGAGCAGAGACCATATTCTCTGGACATTCCCCCCCACCTTTATTTTTTGCCATGCCGTGGGGCTTTTGGGACCTCAGTTCTCCAAGCAGTGATTGAACCCCAGCCACAGCAATGAAAACTCAGAATCCTAACCACTAGGCCACCAGGGAACTCCCTGGACATCTTTTTTAATTAATAAGAAAACCTATCCTTACCCCTCAACACACACACACACACACACACACACACACACACACACACTTGCCCCTGCCAGACGTTCTCTCACATCTCATGGGCCAGAAGTGCAGCATGCCCTTCTCACACCAATCACTGATCAAGAAAACAGAACTCTTATGATTGGTTAGGGGTAATTGCCAGCTACAGAAAAGAAATATAATAAAAAGTACAGATTATCTGGCTCCTCCACCCTCCAAATCCTGGCTCTGCTATTTACTCATTTTATGACCTTGGTCAAGTTACTTAACCTCTCTGTTTTCCAGTTTCCTCATCTGCAAAATGGGTATAACAATAACCCCATCTCATAGAATTCTTAGGAAGACTAAGTGAATTCATAATTTAAAAAGCACACGAGACAACTGGCTATACAAGAGTTTGTTAAATAAACGTACAGATAGCTCTTTACTTTGATTTTTACTTATCATATTTTTTAACAACTTAACTATTAAGGCTTAAGAATCATCCAGTAATAGTACAGACAGGACTTATTCATTCTCTTTTTTGTTTGTTTGTTTGTTGGCAGGCTATTTCATTATATGGGTGTGCATATAAGGTTATTTTAATTTCTTTGCTGTTACAAATAGAGCTGCAATAGATGACCTTGTGAATATGTTGTTTTATGTATGGGTGAGGATATACACTGGACAACATTCTAGGTATAAAATTGCTGGGTTGAAGGGTTACTGTATTTGTAATTTTGATGGATCCTGCGACATAGCCCTTCACAGCAGTTATGCCAATTTACTCTCTCACCAGCAGCATATGAGGGGGCTCCTTCCACCCAGTCTCACTACCACAGTTAGCATCTCCCAAGTCCTCCTACCTTCACAACAATTCACATGGTTTGTTGCTCTCACTTGCCCAGAAGAGGTGAGCTGACTTGTCTGCAGGTGATCAGTGAGCGCAGATGAGAACGAGATGAGGACCTGGTGCAGTACTCCATGGTTTCCAGAGCACTTCCCTCCTATAGCAGATGGTCCCTTGGTGCCAACTCCCAGTGTGATTTCACGCCCAGCAGCCGGCACCCGTGCCTTTCAGAGGACAGCCCTTAGCCAGCACTTATGGAGAGGGAAGTGCCTGGAGAAGTATGTCCTCCCCCAAGGAATTTACTTCCTCCAATCACTGATGAGTACAGGAGAATAAATACTCCAGCTCCCTTGCTCCCCAAATGCAACAGCTCTGAGATGCCACCAATAGTATTTCCAGACCTTTGTTGCAGGATCAATCCAAAGTGGGACTTTAGATGACACGGCCTTGCTTGGCTTCTGTCCATCCTCTCTCTTGACTTCCCATCCTCTTTCCTAGGAATGCTTCACAGTCATCATTCTATATCATATCACCTTCTTTTATATGGAATCTTTATTCTCTCTGGAATCCTTGTCTCAGGGTCACCTGCCATAGTTTCCTTGTCATTGTACCCATTATACGCAGGAGAGAACAGTTTGGCGAAGGGACTAGCTGGTAGTTACAGAGCTACCAGCGGGTCCAGGCAGGGACGAATGCCCAGGAATTCTAACTCCTCATCCACATTCCTTCAAAGGAAGGAGGGAAACTCCAGCCCCAGGTGAGAAATGAAATTTGTCCCTTCCTCTTTTCTTACCTCCTAAGACCAGTGGATCTTCCACAAACACCTGCCTGTGTGTGCCTCTCCCCACGTGGCGTGTCTGGGTCTCTGAGCTCTGCCTCATCTTGTCTCCCACATGATTCTGCTGCCTGATACTAAAATCAGCTCACCATTTCAGGTCGGTCACATCCTGAATGCTGAGTTTGACTATAATTGCAGCAGGCAGACCATAATACATTTATTTAACATACCTTGAATTAGGACCTCTTGCATATATTTGCATGCTATTTGCATCTATTTGATTGGATTGGAAAAAAATCAACAGATATAGCTCTTGAGTCAGGTAGGTTGGAAAGGGACTGTGCCCGGGGCTGCACTAATCAGGGGCTGAGCAGACCCTCGCCTCTGTTCTGCCCACAAGGCTACCTTGGCAGGAGCTGGAGCTCTATCCCGAGTCTTTTCTCATCCCAGGACTCAACATGCCTAAGACCAAGGTGATGCCCTTCTGAGCCCAAATCCCCATTCTACACGTCACGAAGGCCAACATCACCTCCGTCTTGTCGCTGCTGGATTCCCACAGGCTGTTGGATGAATGGATGAAGGAACAAATGGACACACGTGGTCCAGTCTGTTCTTTAGATCCTGTCCCTTCCTTGCTTGAAAACTTGTGGGGCCTACCTATGAACACAGGATAAAACCCAGGGTTTCATTCTGGCATTCAAAGCCTTTCACAACTGATTCCAAGCATATGAAGTATAAACAATGCTTACATCCTACTATTCCAGGCCTGTGACCATGATCCTGGAACTGGGCCTGGAGAGGAGAAGAGGTGAGCTGACCTGTATTTTTCCCACTTCTCCTCTCCTCCTTCCTTCTGCACAGCTGGTTAGAACATCTTAAGGTTCAGGCCCAGGGTCAAAAGTCTGGGTAGAGAGGGAAAGCCCAGAATGATAGATCCCGCCCGGAAGAAGGCTGGCAGGAGTTCCAGGGCAAGTGAGCCTCTAGTGGGCGCCGTGAACCTGGTTCCACTTCCCAGATTCGGCCAGGAGGGGGCGGCAGTGTCCCTGGTTACAGGTACAAAAAACCACCCCTAGCTTCTTAGTATGATGCAGCCGGGAACATCTGAATGTGTGAGCCAGGCTTGGATGAGTGCATGTGTTTCCAAGTGTGGGAGAGGGTCCAAGCGTGCGACTGAGTGCCGTGACTGCGAATATGTGTCATGAGTGCATTTATTCATTCAACTCTGTCGCTCATTCACAAGTGTTTATTAAGTATCCACTCCTCCCCAAGCCCTGCTCAGACGTCTAGGACACAGCAGTGAGCGCAATGAATGTGGTCCCTGCCCTCAGGAAGCCAGGGCTGGGCAGAGAGGAGACGAGGAAGAAAGCGAGCCAACAAATCAGTGACGTCACAGGGTGGGAAAGATGACCTCAGGCCAGCTGGGCAGAGAGCACCTCTCCGAGGAGGTAACATTGGAGCTGAAACTAAAAGGACCAGAAGGAATCAGCCAAGCAAAGAAGTGGGAGATCGTCCCTGGCAGAGGGAGTGAAGAGGGTAAAGGGTTGTAGAAAGCTGAGCTTGAAGAGCTTGAACTTTATTCTAAGGAAAGTCCTCGGACTTTTTAAACTGGGGGTGATGTGATGTTGATTTACAGTTTTAAAAACTCTCTGGTTGTTGAGTAGAAAATGGTTGAAAACTGGACAGGGTAGACAGTGAGGAGCCTCCTGCAAGGATCCAGGCATGAGAGGACAGTGGCTGCACCCCAGTGTGACTGTGGAGCTGGGGGGACGAATGTGGACCCCACATTGTGGAGGCGACCTGACGGTGGGTGAGAAGAGAAAGCAAGGGCACCCCTGGGCTCTGGGCCTGAATGGCTGGGCTTCTAAGTGGGAACAGCTGTGTCAGGGGCTGCTTTGCATTTTGCATGCATGCGTGCTTAGTCACTCAGCTGTGTCCGACTCTTTGCAACCCCATGGAAGTAGCCCGCCAGACTCCTCAGTCCATAGTATTCTTCAGGCAAGAAGAATACTGGAGTAGGTTTCCATTTCCTTCTCCAGGGACTCTTCCTGACCTAGGGATCAAACCCGCATCTCCTGCGTGGCAGGCAGATTCTTGACCCACTGAGCTATCGGGGAAACCCACTTTGTGTTTTAAAGGCCTGTTTCTGCCTGCTGCCTCTGTGTCTGGCTCCCTGGCCTGTTTGACCAGCTCAGACCCCCTGGGGCCAGTCCCTCCTGCCTCCTCTTCTCCTTCCCTGCCCTCCAGGCTTACCCAGGCTCCAGGACACAGCATTCAACTTGGATCCTGTGTGGAGGGACCTGCCAGCTCCAAGCAGATCCCCCGCCTCCCTGCTATGCTTTATCACCCACACACTCCAACCACTGGGGGCGGGGGAGAGGGGGCGTCAGCTCAGATAGGCTTTGGAAACAGGCTCTCCCAGGACTCTTGCTCCAAGGCCCCATGGAGAGCCACTCAACTAGTCTCAGCCCACCCAGCCCAGGAGTGAAGACACCTTTGGGAGACTGGCGCCCAGACCCCAAGTTACTCATCTAATGCCTACAGGAGACAGCTGAGTGGTCTCTGCCAGGTGCTGCCAAACTGCACATGCAGGTACACAAGAAAGTTGCTGTTTTAAGTCATTACGTTGTGCAGTAGTTTTTCACACAGCAAACAGGTATTCAGATACCTGAATAAATAACCTGGAATCCCAGCCCTGCCCACTAGCTGTGTGGGCTTGGGCAAAAGCTTAACCTCTCTGAGTCTCAGTTTTTGACTGAAAATAATGACACCCATTATGAGGTATCCCCAGAAGAAATCCTCATGATACCCAGAGATATCATAACACCTCACGTGTGACCCTCGTCACAGGACACCTCACGTGACCCTTGTCACATGACACCTCACGTGACCCTCATCGCATGATACCTCACGTGACCCTCGTCACATGACACCTCACGTGTCACCTGACACGTGACACCTCATGTGACCCTCATCTGTGGAGGGTCACACAGACAGTAAGCAGAGATGAGGACGCCTGGCCTGAGGCCCGTGCCGCATGTACTGCTGGGTTTCTGTGCCGCACCCTGAAGCAACCCCTAGAGACCCAAGCTGGGCTGGCTACTGAAGGAGCAAGGTGGTGTCTGAAGAAAGGTCAGCATCCAGAGACTCAGCGCCTCTAGGTCCATGACTTGAGTGTGTCCACGGAGCGCCCTGCCTGCTAGAGCCACTGCTCAGGTGCCACATAGGCCCCTCCCGCTCCAGGTGGTCTAGGGCCTTGACCACTTGACCTCTGGAGACTTCACTTATGCTGCGGTAATGCTGGACCTTACATCATCAGGGCTTGGGAGGTATTAGGCCCACAGTTCAGTTCAGTTGCTCAGTCGTGTCTGACTCCCTGTGACCCCGTGGACTGCAGCATGCCAGGCTTCCCTGTCCATCACCAACTCTCAGAACCTATTCAAACTCATGTCCATCGTGTCAGTGATGCCATCCAACCATCTCATCCTCTGTTGTCCCCTTCTCCTCCTGCCTTCAATCTTTCCCAGCATCAGGGTCTTTTCCAGTGAGTTGATTCTTTCCATCAGGTGGCCAAAAGTATTGAAGTTTCAGCTTCAGCATCAGTCCTTCCAATGAATATTCAGAACTGACTTCCTTTAGGATTGACTGGTTTGATCTCCTTGCAATCCAAGGGACTCTTAAGAGTCTTCTCCAATACCACAGTTTAAAATCATAAATTCTTCAGCACTCAGCTTACTTTATAGTCCAACTCCCACATCCATATATGACTACTGGAAAAACCATATCTTTGACTAGACAGACCTTTGTTGGTAAAGTAGTATCTCTGCTTTTTAATACGCTAAGTTGGTCATAGCTTTTCTTCCAAGGAGCAAGCTTCTTTTAATTTCATGGTTGCAGTCACCATCTGCAGTGATTTTGGAGCCCCCCAAAATAAAGTCTGTCACTGTTTCCATTGTTTCCCCATCTATTTGCCATGAAGTGATGGGACCGGATGCCATGATCTTAGTTATCTGAATGTTGAGTTTTAAGCCAAGTTTTTCACTCTCCTCTTTTACTTTCATCAAGAGGCTGTTTAGTCCTTCATTTTCTTCCATAAGGGTTGCATCATCTGTGTATGTGAGGTTATTGATATTTCTCCCAGCAACCTTGATTCCAGCTTGTGCTTCATCCAGCCCATCATCTTGCATATGTACTCTGCATAGAAGTTAAATAAGCAGGGCGACAATATACAGCCTTAACGTACTCCTTTCCCGATTTGGAACCAGTCTGTTGTTCCATGTCCAGTTCTAACTGTTGCTTCTTGGCCTGCATTAGGCCCACAAGCACTCCCCATCTTCCTCCTCTCCCACGAAACCCAGTCTGAAACCTCCCCATGACCTCTGACCCCTCTGTCCTCTGTCTCCCAGGTCATAGTTGGGGTGGGGTGGGGTAGGGGGATGCTGCCTGCTGACCCACCACAAGCTCCCGGGCGGCACCCTCGGCCAGGCTGTTTGTTTGCTCACCTGTGTGGAGGGGATGACAATCCCCATTTGCTGGTTCTCATCAGGATTTAGGATGATAATAACAACAGGAATATCTGTGTGCTTCTAGGAGGGCCACACGCAAAGGCCCAGCAGCTGGAAGCTTTGCAGCCAAGCCTCCACAGACACTCCACCTGCCCTCTCCAGCGCCCAGCAGGTGTGGTCTGGGCTGGTGACATGGACTACCACTGGAACCCGTGGCCACCCACGGTGTGTGACAATGCCTGTTGCCAGGCAACAGGCCTCAGCTCAGGTTCTGTGTCTCGGGGTCAGCCGCCCACTGACTGGCCTGCTATTTCCAGGCTGTGGGGCTGTCAGTGTACGTACTGCTAGAGCTCTCTCCTCTATCGAGCCTGGGAGGGAGGAGATGGCAAGCTGTGCTCTGGGGACTCCTTAAGTTGCCATGCCTCTTGAGAGGCAAACTCAGGTAGGGGTGCTGGAGAATAAGGAATCCTATCACGTTTGGGGCCCACCAAAGAGAAGGAGCTTGCCAAGATACAGAGCAAGCCAGTGGTGAAGCATGGGTTCTAGAACCCAGAGCTATCTCCTAACTTCCATCCCCACTGGAGAGATGATGTAGGTGGTTCAGAGAGGTCAAGTGACCAACCCAAGATCACACAGCAAGTAAGGAGCACAGCGAGGATTCCCACCACCCTCATCTGTTCCAAGATATCATCTATATACCTTGTGGTTTGCAGCTGGGACTCCTTAGCATCTCAGGTGTCTGCAGAAGTGTCTTGGGCCCTCAGGGTCGGGGGGAGGTGGCAAAGAAGCTGACTCATAAGTCGAACTCCTCTCTCACTTTCATCTATTTTTTTGGGGTGTCACAAGAAATGCAGGAAGGCTAAAATTTTTGATAAATGGCTGACTGATTCAGCACCTTAATCACAACAATGTGAAGACCAAGGCTCACGGAGGGGAAGGGGACTTGCCCATGGAGCACAGCAGGAGCCAGGGTTACTGAGTCCCCAGCCAGGGCTTCCTAGAGGCTGGGGACAGGAAATGACACAGATGGAGTACAAAGGGTCTTTGCATATACCAAGCAGCAGCTAATAAGACACTAAATACTCTCTTTACACCAGTACACAAGTATTTTCTTTCACATTACCTAAGCAGCCTTTGTCCGTTTCTTTCCCATTCACCTTGGTTTTTGGTGTCCTCAGGAGTCATCCTGTTATCAATCAGCTCACTTATTCAGTACAACCTCTCTGCCACCAGAGGTGGGCCCTGGGGACAGCGACAAGGTCCACCTCCCTGTGTAGTGCTTGGCTCAGTTACCAGAAACGATGAAGTCAAGTCCTCGCAACACCTCAAGCGGGACATTTGTCATTTTTGGTCACCCAGTATCCTTCCCAGGAGAACCTCAATTTCCTTTGGGGGAATTACCTTCCCCACCCTGTGTGGAGTCCTAGTGATTTGACAAGTCATGGAGGATCATTGCTGAATTCTCCCCTCCCACTGCAGAATATAATTATAAAAATGGCAACTAGCTCTTGCTGAGTGCTTTCTGAATGTCAGATCCTATTCTAATTGGTTTGCACATATCAGTTCATTTCATGTTTGCATTAAACCCAGTATGCAGAGGCAGCTCCCAGCACATTTACACAGGGCCAGAGCGAGCTCAAATAGTAACTTGTTTGGACACAGCAGACTGGGGAATGAACTAAGATAGGCTTGCTCCAGAGGCTTCTTGCTTTCTACTTCCCTGTGTGTGTCTTTCCCTCTGGCCCTGCTTCTTACCTGCTTCATGGTACAGCCAAGGTTGGACACATGACCATGTGCAGGGCTTTTCACTCTTTGCGTCCCGGCATGCAAGGATGAAGGCTTTGGTGGAATGGTCCCTTCCATAGGCAGGGCCCTGACAGTCTGGTTCCTTCCTGATTCCAAACCTGGCTCTTCAGCCTTCACTTCAATTCTGTGATCCCCAATAATCTCCCAATAGATTCACTTTTAACCCAAGCACCAAAAAACTTAACAGATTCAAGACCAAGAGGAGATCTATCAGTTAGCGCTTGTTGTGGAACAAAACAGTTCCCGAATTGAGTGGATTAAAACAAGTATTTCTCACAATCCTGTGGGTCTGCTGGAGAGTTCTGATCTGAACCAGCTCCTTGGGGCTCATTGGTCTAAAATGGCCTCCTTCACCTGGGGCTTCAGCTGGTCTGGCCTGGTTCTGTCCCCTCCAGTGGGCTAGCTCAGGCTCTTCGCAGGGTGGTCTCAGAGTCTCAAACGAGAGTGAAGCCTCTGCTTGTGTTGTGTCTGCAGTTGTCCTGCTGGCTATGGCAAATCTCATGGTGAGCATGGACAGAGGGAGGGGCACTGGGTTTCCATTCTCAGCATCCACTGCCGGTGAGGATTGTTAGTGGTGGTGATCACCATTGTCCAGAGGAGGAAACCAAGGCACAGAGCAGGAAACTGATGCTCAGCCACCCTGGGAACTGGCAGAGCAAGGATTTCTCAGCCTCCTGGAATCTCTCACCTAGATCCACTGGTAAAGGCAGTGTCTGCTTTTTTCTCTCTGACGTGAAACAAGCTGATATGATAATCCTTCTTGCAATAAAGAAAGGCTACAGTAAGACATCTGTTGTGCAAAATTAGTGAGTCCCATTTCCTGTGTGGAGAGCTGACCTGGGATAATTGCCTTTATGCACAGAAAAATCAGAAAGGGACGTGATACCGCTTTCCAGGGCCCAGAAAGGTCACTTTCCTTAAAAAATCAATTACCTATTCCCACTTCAGAGAAAACACTTCACACATGCATTTTACATTCTAAGTAGAACCCAGCGCTCCCGGCTGAAACCTACCTAAAAATTCTTTTCAGAGACTGAGTGGCCAGACAGAGGTCCCCAATTACCTTGGCTATTGATATTTCAGGTGGTAGAACGCAGTGGTCCCCTCAACAATGAACTACTTTTTCCATCCAGATGAAAACCCCAAAGTGTAAAATAAGCCTTCAGTTTGGTTCCCCTCCCTCTGCCTGGTCGGCTGCCCCTTCCCTCTCCCCTCCGCACACACTTACTGGTCCTCTGGGTCTGCATGAGCTCTGCAGTCAGACAGATGCAAGTCTGATCCCTGTTCTGCCTCTAATTGTTTGAAATTGGCTAAAGACTTAAGAGCTCTTGACCATGGTTTTCTCGTCTGTAATATGGGCACAATAAGAGCAGATCTCAGAGTCAGGGACAACAGTGTCTTAAGGGGTCTTCCAGGTGGCAGTACCCTGTACGGAGGCACAGAGGAGGGCACACATTAGTTAAGCACTTTCTGTGGCCTCAGCCTCCCTGACTGTTGTTGAGGCTAGGTTTAGGCTCTGGAGCAGAACTGCTTGGGTTCAAATCCCTCACCAGCTGGCAGATTTTAGGCAAGTCATTTCAGTCTTTGCTTTGATTTTCTTATCTGTACAGTAGCGGTGCTGGCCTTAAAGAGCAGACATGTGGGGGAGCAAGTCAGCTAATACCTGGCAAGTGCTGAGGCAGAGACTGGCTCCTTGCCCCGGGGATGGGAAGAGGATGGGTGGGAGAGGGCGTTGGCTCCACTGCAGCACCAGCCTCCCACCTACCCAGACACCCCATTCAGGGCCTTGGCACTTGCTACTCCCCTCCCTAGCCACCCACCTGGCTCGCCCCTCACTCCAGCCAGGCCTCTGCTCAACGATCACCTCTGCACGGAACCTGTCCTGCTGCCCTGACCCCTCCACCTCATTGCTCTGATTGCTCTCCTTCCCAGCACTCACCACCTGCTGCCTGCTTGTGTTTGTTCATTTATATCTGTCTCCCTGAGGGGGGCTCTAAAAGCCAAGAATGCAGATGAGGGTGGGATGTACAAATGACTCTGGTCCCCAGCAGCTGGCCTGGGCCTGGTTCAGAGTGGCCCCTCCAAGACCATGACCCTCACTCGCTGACTCTGAGAGGGAGCCCGGCCCTTGACATGCATGCATGGTGCTATGAGGCCAGTCACCACTACCATTCCCTAGTAGCAGAAGAGGATGACAAGGCTGGCAGAGCCCCCACCTGGCCCAGGTCACACTGTGGGCAATAGAGGCCTGGGCCTGGGCTGTGCTTCTCCCAGCAGCTCAGGCTGTGAGCCCCAGTGCAGGAAAGGTCAGTGGGCAGACAGGCAGAGTCTCAAGTGAGGCCTACAGCCCAGGAGTATGTGGGAAGGGGTTATAGGCGACCTCCCAGGGTCCCCACTGTCCGGGTTGGGCGAGGTCTGGATATACCAATGCCCCAGTTCCTCCCAGGCCCCGGATGTCTATGCAGCTTCCCTTCAGGGCCAGTGGGCACGGTGAATGGGCGGTGGGGCCTGTCAGCGCGATTAGGGAGCACAAAGCTGAAGGGTTGGCAGCTCGGGATATGGCCGGGGAAGCTTCTCCGGGCAAATGCATAACAAAGGCCCTGCCTGCCTCTCTCGCCCTGCCTGGTGCCAGATTATGTAATGTGTTGATGCCGCAGGTGGCACCCACCCAACCCTCTGAGAACTCTGCCTACACCCAGGAGATGGGTCTCAGGAGGGTACCCAGCCGGCCCAACAGACACGCACACGTTTGCACACACACGCCACTGTCCAGAGGGAAGCAGGGACTGGCTCTGGCATTAGCGACTCCAGAAGTCTTTATTGAGCACCTGCTATGTCGTAGGCACCCTTCTAGGTGCTGAGAATATAGCAGTGGTGGGACAGACAAACTTACATCCCTGAGGAAGTGGCATTCTGGTGGGAGAGATGGGCAAAAAACAGGACAGACAGATGGCAGGTGAGGTGGTGAGATGCGATCAGGAGAAAGACAAGATAAAGCCAGATGGGAGGGGAGGGAAGGGAGGACCCTGGGAGCTGGCCCAGAGTGGAGTGGGGAGACATTTCCAGAGAGAAGCAGAGCAGAGCCCTGAGGGGGTGTGGCCCTGATATGTGTTCTCAAAACAGCCTAGAGGCTGGTGGGGCTGGAGCAGTGTGAGTGAGGCCAGGAGGAGAAGAGACTGGCAGGGTGGGCACAATGGTAGACCCAGGGCCTGTGTGCCACAGTAGGACCTGAGCTGGCATGCAGGGTTTCTGAGGGTGAGCTGGGCTGTAGGCACACGATTTCCCAACTTCAAGAAGAACTGATGGCCTCGCACCTCTTGAGGCCGTGCCTGGGGCCGGAGAGGACGTCTTCAACCACTGGGCTGCTTCTCCACACCTGCCCCCTTCCTGAGACTCACCCATGCTTTATTCTGAGCTCCACCAGGGGTGGGGGGCTCCAGGAGAACACGGGCAGCAAGAGGAGCCGAGCAGGAAGTGACAAGCACCCTGCCACCAGTGGCCCAGGCTGGACAGGCCAGGTGGGGCTGTGGCTGAGAAGAGAAAAAAGTGCCAGCGACCCCTGGTGCTCAGAGGTCTGAGCCCTAATCCGCTGACTCACCCAGCTGGAAAGACCCCTCTGGGCCAGCTACCCCTAACCTGCCCATTCTCCTTCAACTTTTAACATTAGCTTCAACTTTACACTGACAGCAAGGTTAAGAAACATGCTATAAACACCCACATACCCTTCAGCTAAACTCACCAGTTAGTATTTGCCACAACACACACCCTCTCTCTCCCTCTCCCCTCTTTACTTCCCTTCCTTCTTCCTTCTCTCCTTGAAGGGGGCTGAGAACTACGAAGGAGGTTTATAGGTGGAGCTATCATACCATTTCACCTCTAAATACTTCAGCTTGTGCCCATGTATAGCCCAGAAACAAGGGCATTCTTCTGTACAACCAAAACACCAAACACCAAAATAACCAAAATGTTTCATGTTCTTACAATATATTGTCACCATCCATTGTTACGATAAAATCAGCATGTATAATAACTTCATAGAGCCCAATTCTGAATTCCCCAAATGTCTTGATAATATCCTTTATAGCTGTTTTATTTGGACTTTTTTTCAATCCTAGATTCCATCAAGATTAGGAACATCACTTGCTTGTTTAGCTCCTTTAGTGCCTGACCTAGAATGGATCCTGTCCACTTCAACTCCCACGCTGCCTATTTTTTCTTTCATGACGTTGATAGTTTTAAAGAGACAGCCCAGTTGTCACGTTGAATGTCTCTCCGTTTGAGTGCATCTGATTGTTTCCTCGTGATTAGATTCGGGTGGAACATTTTGGGCAATAACACTACAGAGGTGAGGTCGTGTCCTCCCCAGCATGTTATGTAAGGATGGAGTCACGCCAGTTGTCCTGTCATCAGTGATGTTAAATGTAGATCTCTGCACCGTAAAGTTAATTTTCCACTTTGTAAACAATTAATCTGGGTAATGGATGATGATATTTGATACTGTGAAATATCCTGTGCAAATTTTCCCCAAATGTTCACCCAGTGATTTCAGCAGCTATCGATATCTTGCCTGAATCAATTATTGCATTGGTGGCTGCAACATGGGAATTTCCCTATATTGGAGTATAATTACTTTACTGTGTTAGTTTCTGCTGTCCAGCTAAGCAAACCAGCTATATATATACAGATATCCCCTCTCTCGGACTTCCCTCCCACCCTGATCATGCTATCCATGTAAGTCAGCACAAAGCGCCGAGCTGAGCTATTGCTCTTTGTACATTTTTCTGTAAAGAAAAGTTTTCCTCTCCCTCTTCTCCTCTCCTTCTTTTCAAACAACATTTTGTAGTATTACCACACACTTCTGGATTCTTTTATTATTACTACTGTTCAATGTACTAAAAATCCATTACCATAATTATTCTTTTTGATGTTCAAATTGTTCCAAGTTTGACCTGTGGGAGTCCCTTCAAGCTGACTCTTGTATCCCCCAACTTCTTTAAATAGCAATTTTATTGAGGCATAGTTGACACAGAGTAAATTGCACATATTCAAAATGTGCAATTTAATAATTGTTGATATATGTACACAGCCATGAAGCTATGTTTATAGTCAAGGTAGAGAGCGCATATACCACTCCCAAAGCCACCTGCTGCAGTCCTATTCTCATTTCATAGCAGTCCCTCCAGCCCTCCGCCATCCCCAGGCAACCACTGATGTTGCTTTCAGTTACTATTGCTGAGTTTCCATTATCTAGACCTTTATAGATCCTTTGGGTCATAGAAAAAGCAAGACAGTCCCAGAAAAACATCTACTTCTGCTTTATTGACTACACCAAAGCCTTTTGACTGTGTGGATCACAACAAACTGTGAAAAATTCTGAAAGCGATGGGAATACCAGACCACCTTACTTGCCTCCTGGGAAATCTGTATGTAGGTCAAGAAGCAACAGTTAGAACTGGACAAGGAGCAATGGACTGGTTCCAAATTGGGAAAGGAGTACGTCAAGGCTGTATATGGTCACCATGTATATTTAACTTATATGCAGAGTACATCATGTGAAATGCAGGCCTGGATGAAGCACAAGCTGGAGTCAAGATTGCCAGGAGAAATATCAATAACCTCAGATAAGCAGATGACACCACCCTTATGGCAGAAAGTGAAGAAGAACTAAAGAACCTCTTGATGAAGGTGAAAGGGGAGAGTAAAAAAGCTGGCTTAAAACTAAACATTCAAAAAATGAAGATCATGGCATCCGATCCCATCACTTCATGGCAAATAGATGGGGAAACAGTGGAAACAGTGACAGACTATTTTTTGGGGCTCCAAAATCACTGTAGATGGTGACTGCAGCCATGAAATTAAAAGATGCTTGCTCCTTGTAAGAAAAGCTTTGACAAACCTAGACAGCATATTAAAAAGCAGAGACATTACTTTGCCAACAAAGGTCCATCTAGTCAAAGCTTTGGTTTTTCCAGTAGTCATGTATGAAAGTGAGACTTGGACCATAAAGAAAGCTGAGGGCCGAAGAATTGATGCTTTTGAACTGTGGTGTTGGAGAAGACTCTTGAGAGTCCCTTGGACTGCAAGGAGATCAAACCAGTCAGTCCTAAAGGGATTGAATATTCATTGGAAGGACTGATGCTGAAGCTGAAATTCCAATATTTGGCCACCTGATGTGAAGAACCAACTCACTGGCAAAGACCCTGACGCTGGGAAAGATTGAAGGCAGGAGGAGAAGGGGACGACAGAGGATGAGATGGTTGGATGGCATCACCAACTCGATGGACATGAGTTTGAACAAGCTCTGGGAGAAGGTGAAGGACAGGAAAGCCTGGCATGCTGCAGTCCATGGGGTTGCAAAGAGTCAGACATGACTGAGAGACTGAACTGAACTGAGAGCTTTATATATGAGAAATAAAATACTGCCTGCCATAGCAGAAAACAAAGGATGTTGCAGCAATTGAGCTATCACATTACAGCTGCCCAAGTGGTGAGCCCTGAGGCAACTCAGAATGGAGACAAACAGGGGCTTCCCACTGCCAAGCCCATCTGGCAGTCAGTCACAGAAGCCACCCCTGGTGGTGCACCCAGAGGAAACTCGGGATAAGAAAACACAGGATGACAGCCCCAGACAGCTGAAGCGAAAGTGAGTCGCTCAGTCCTGTCTGACTCTTTGCAACCCCATAAACTGTATAGTCCATGGAATTCTCCAGGCCAGAATACTGGAGTGGGTAGCCTTTCCCTTCTCCAGGGGATCTTTCCAACCCAGGGATCAAACCCAGGTCTCCCACTTTGCAGGCAGATTCTTTACCAGCTAAGCCAAGAGGGATACTGGAGTGGGTAGCCTTTCCCTTCTCCAGGGGATCTTTCCAACCCAGGGATCGAACCCAGGTTTCCCACTTTGCAGGCAGATTCTTTACCAGTTAAGCCAAGAGGGATACTGGAGTGGGTAGCCTATCCCTTCTCCAGGGGATCTTTCTGACCCAGGAATCTAATCAAGGTCTCCTACATTGCAGGTGGATTCTTTACCAACTGAACTATCGGGCAACAGCTGAGGTGTACATCAAAGGAGTGATTTCAGTGAGCCCAGACTCTTGCATCTACTCATACATAAAAAAACACTTCATCCCTTAACTTGAGATGTCTGTTTTTCTCTTATTAAACAATAATTCTTTGATGTTCCGACTACCTGGTCTTTTGTTGCAAAAACTTCTGTATCTCCTGACTCCCCACCTAGCCTCTCTGGAACAGTTTTCTCAGCGTTATCTGAGATGCTGGGTCCTGGGCTTAAGTCTTCAGAGAGTCTGCCGAATAAAACATAACTCTCAATTTTTAGGTTGTATATTTTTTCAGTCCACAATATATAGAAAATCACTCTTTTGTATGACTTTTTAAAAAAATGTCTGGTTGTTTTTATGTCTAGTTCCTTTTACTCAGCAAGGTACTGTGAGATTCATCCATATTATTGTGTGTATTGAATTCATTTGTTTTTGTTGCTGAGTAGTACCCCATTGCATGGATATATCAAAATTTGCTTATCTGTAAGTTAATAATGTTGATGGGGATTTGGGTTGTTTCCAGTTTGTGGCTATTACAAATAAAGTGTTTATGAACATTCACGTAAGTCTTCATACAGACGTGTATTTCTTCTTCTCTTGGGTAAATATCTAGGAGTGGAATAGCTTGATCATATAGGAGGTTTATGTTTAATTCTTAAGAAACTATCAAAAGTGTTTCCAAGCAGGTGATACCATTTTCCATTCCTTTCAGTAGTGTATACGACTTCCAGTTCCTTCACATACCCACTAAGATTGCTATGGTCAGTCTTTAATTTTAGACACTGTGTTAGATGTGTAGTGATTATCTCACTGGAACTCTATTAATGACAAGTGATGTGTATCTTTTCATGTGCTATTTGTCATTCATTTTCTCTTGTTAAATGTCTTTTCAAATCTCTGGCCAATTTTTTATTAGACTGTTTACTTTCTTATTGTTCAGTTTTGACAGTTCTTGAAATATTCCAGATTCCAGTCCTATATTAAATATATGCTTTGTAAAAATTTTCTCCCCAGTCTGTTTTGTCTTCTTTCTCATGTGTCTCTTAAAATGCAGAAGTTTTATCTTTTGAAGTAGTTCAACCCATCCATTTGTTCTTTTACAAATTGTGCTTTTGGAGGCATTTTTTTTAATTGGAGGATAATCGCTTTACAATATTGTGTTGGCTTCTGCTGTACAATAAGGCAAATCAGCCATAAATATCCTTATACCCCCACCCTCTTGAGCCTCCCTCCGACCCCTCCGTTCCACCCCTCTAGGTCATCACAGAACACAGGCTGAGCTCCCTGTGTTATACGGCAACTTTCCACTAGCTTTTTATTTCACACGTGGTAGTGTATAGGTTTCAGTGCTACTTTCTCAATTCATCTCACTCTCTACTTTCCCCTCTGTGTCCACATGTCCATGGACTTGTAGCAGTCAGCCACAGCAGCCACCCCCAGTCTCTAATCCTGTCCTGCAAATAGGTTCATCAGTACCATTTTTCTAGATTCCGTATATAGTTGGTGGCATGTCTTTTAAGAGATACTTCCCTAGCCTTCTGTAGATCACAAAGATATTCCTGTTTTCTTCCAGAAGTTTTATCATTTCACCTTTAAGGTTATGATTCATTTCGAGTGAAATTTTGTAC
Source organism: Dama dama (assembly GCF_033118175.1). Taxonomy (NCBI): domain Eukaryota; kingdom Metazoa; phylum Chordata; class Mammalia; order Artiodactyla; family Cervidae; genus Dama; species Dama dama. The sequence goes on from NC_083703.1 coordinate 53,279,934, forward strand.
ATAGTGGGAAGCATACACACACAAAAAACAAGTTTTTGTTTGTTTGTTTTTGACGTTTATCCAGTTCTTCCAGCACCATTTGTTTAAAAGACTATCCTTTCTCCATGGCACTGACTTCATAACTTTGTCAGAAATCAGTTGTTCAAATATGTGTGGGCCTATGTTTGGACTCTATTCTGTTATACTCGTCTACATGTCTATATTTTTGCCAGTACCATACCGTTCTGATTACTGTAGCTTCATAATAATTCTTGAAATCAGATAGTGTTAGCCTTCTAACTTTGTTTTTTGTCAAATCTCTTTTGATCATTTTATGTCTTTCATATTTCCATATGAATTTTAAAATCAGCTTGTCAGTTTCTATAGAAAATTCTGCTGGGATTTTCATTGGAATTGCCTTGAATCTATAAATCAATCTGGGGCAAATTGCCATCTTAATATTGAGTGTTCTGACCCATGTACCAACCAATACAGTTGAGTCTCTTTATTCCCAGTAGTTATTGTCTATACAGTCTCCATGAATACTAAGTTAGTGAATCTGAGCCATTGCTCCCAGGGCAAAAACAGGGTTAGGTCCTGTGAGTGTCTAATCACATTTTTGTCAACTGATCAATAAGTAAACTTGCTGTATGTGTGTTTCTGTTAAAAGATGTCTTTTGTCATATCTTCTGGTGATTTATTAAGAATGAATTCACAGCCAACAACATTATAACTCAGGCCTGAAGTTTATCTGACATAACATGTTTTTGCAAAAAGGCACCTCCCAGACTTCTTGCACAGAAAAGCACCAGGCAGCCTTTCTCCACTATGCTTGGGGGGTCATTTTAAAATTGCCAACAAAAAGTACGAATGTGAAAACATAGCATCAGATAGGCGGTGAAAAGGACACTTGCTGAGGTCTGAAACAAGAAGGCAGAGCATCACCGTGTTGGGCTCAGCTGGGAACATGTGTGTCCTTTGTCCTGGGCAGCCAGCAAATCTGCAGCCGCACTGGCATCACTGACTTGGAGTCACAAGTGAACCTAAAGAGTATGTGAGTCCACAAATGCAGAATCTACACAAATAAAGAAAAGCAACCTATATCTCTCCATTTGTAGATTTTCTTTCACTTCTTTTGGCAATGTTTTATAGTGTTCACTGTACAAGTTTTTCATGTGTTTTTTCCCTAAGTCATTCATATTTTTTGATGATACTGTAGATGGCATACTTTTCTATTTCAATTTTCAATTATTCATTGCTAGTATACAGACATACAATTGATTGTTGTATATTGATCTTGTATCCTGGAACTTTGCTAAACTCAATTTTAGGTTCCATTGGATTTTCTATACAAATGTCACATTCTAATTAAGAGTTTTACTTCTTTCTAATCTTACGCCTTTTTTTTTTTTCTTTTAAGTTTTAAAGAACCTTTTTGCACTGGCTAAAAACTCCAGTACAGTGTTGAATGGTAAGAGTGGATATCCTTTCTTGTTCTGATCTTAGGGGGAAAGCATTCTGTCTTTTACCATTAAGAATGATGTTAGTGGTAGTTTTTTCATAAATTCCCAAGGAAGGACAAACTTGGATGGTGTTTAGACCATGTTGGAAAAGGTGTAGTTCAGTCACCAGAGAGCAGAGAAGTTTGATGATTTAGTCAGCTGGAGCTGGTCTGAAATTTCTGAGCAAGTCATAGGCATCGCTCCAGAGTGGATCCATGTGGGGGAAGGGAAAAGTCAACTTGCTCGGTTGTGTCTGACTCTTTGCGACTCCATGGCCTATACAGTTCATGGAATTCTCCAGGCCAGAATGCTGGAGAGGGTAGCCTTTTCCTCTTCCAGGGGATCTTCCCAACTCAGGGATCGAACCCAGGTCTCTGCATTGCAGGCAGATTCTTTACCAGCTGAACCACCAGGGAAGCCCAAGAAGACTGGAGTGGGTAGCCTATCCCTTCTCCAGCAGATCTTCCTGACTCAGGAATCGAACTGGGGTGGACATCAGGCCTTTAGCCAACCGTATCATGGGCTGTGGGAGACTGGGCACCGGCAGGGCAGGTGGCCTTCAGACCACCTGGGCTGCACATAGGCTTGAGGAGGGGCCACTACTGGGCCTGGAAACTCCAGGCTACGGGCAAGTGTGCATAGACTATGAAGGGCCTGTGGTTTCAAGAGGGCTCTGGACAGGTTATCAATGGGCCGAGGCTGCAGTCACATGTGGACCGCGTTCTGTGCCCTCGGCTGGAGTTGGAATTCACCTCCGGCCCTGAGCTGGGAATTACAGGAAGACTTTTCCTCCTGCCATGTTCCTCCAGAGTCTTCTACTGACAGCTTAAATTCATGGTCACCTTAAAAGAGAAGTGCTTAAAGGAATTCTGTTGCTTACCATTGAGCACATACTGAAGGAACATTTAGAACTGAGAGGCAATTAATTAATACCTGACAAAGGTGGTCAGAGCTCACTGTTTTAACCACTCCCCTCCACTGGCTGGGGAGGGTGTGTGATGGTCTCAAGAATAGGGTTGGGTGGAGGGAAATGGTCGTAGACACTGCCCTGGGAAGTGAGTCTGGGGTCCTGAGAAAAGAAAACTGGCAGGGCTCTGAGGTGAAGGCAACTAGCTCAGCTCCACAGCATCCATGGCTGATCACCTTTTGTCCTCAGATCACTGCTCATCTGATAACCTAGGAAAACAGAGGATTACTTTTCCATGTTGGAATTGGGTGACCTTGTCCCCTGGGTCCTGTCCACAGGCCTGACTGCCTGCCCAGAACTGTGAGACACAGACGTGGACAGGCTGCATCCCACCTGGGCCTGGGGCCAACCTGAAGTCTCTTAGCCCCTCGGATCCATCTTGCCTGGACCAAAGTTCTCAGAATATGTCCTCTGTGTGCCCCTCACCTGACCCCACACCTCTGCCTAGCCACCTTCAGGTCAGCGTGGTGCGCGTTGGAAGCACAGGAACATCCCTGTGATGAGGGAATCAGGTTGAGATGGATTTCATCTTTGAATCTGCAGTGCCCAGCAGAGTGGCTGCTCAATGAATGATCTGATCTAGGCGGCAGGAAGAAAGCCAAGAAGGTGTTGAGGAGCTCCATGGTCCACTCAAGAGATCCCAGTGCTTTTTTATTCAATGTTCAAGGCACTTTATTTGTATTAATTCATTGAACACTCAGAATAATCTTGTGATGGTGTTTATCATATTCTCTAACTTAGAGCTGAAGACAATGAAGCTCAGAGAGGTTAAGTAAGATGCCCAGGATCACACAGGAAGTGGCAGACCTGGGACTCTACCCAGAAAGTGTATTTCAGACCCCACTCTTAATTATCATAAAATACTGCCTCTTCAGCCATCTCTTCTCTATCCTCAGTCCCAGAATAGCAGTGGATACATAAGTATTGACTAAATACCCAGCACTGGGTAGTTCCCCTGATTGCACCACACAGGTGGCCACTCTCCCAGCTCTGAATAAGGTGCCCTATATCTCTTCTGGCTAATTTGTCTTTTTCTTTCTGAGCCCAGATCTGCAGCACTGTTATTAACAATGATAATGTATGTGTGTGTGTGTTAGTTGCTCAGTCAGTCTGACTCTTTGCAACCCCATGGACTGTAACTCACCAGGCTCCCCTGTCCGTGGAATTCTCCAGGTGAGAATACTGGAGTGGGTTGCCATTTCCTTCTCCAGAAGATCTTCCCCACCCAGGGACTGAACCCATGTCATCTTGTGTCTCCTGCATTTCAGGTGAATTCTTTGCTGTCTGAGCCACCAGGGAAGCCCAATAATGATAATACCTCAGCTTTATTAGATAAGCCAGAGGCATCCTCAGTAGTTGCCTACCTAGTCCCCAGTCTTCCCTCAACCTTAGTGACAGGCCCACTGCCCCCCTTTTGTCCCAGCCTCCTTGGCAGCAATGTGGCTAAGTTGCCTAGTCAGTGAGATGTAAGTGGGGAGATGACATGGGACTTCAGGGAAGCCTCCAGAGAACGAGGAGCAAGCTCTTTTCCTCCCTCCCTCTTTTGCTATCACTTGGGATGAGGAGACAATGCCTGAAGCTCCAGCCGGCTTCCTGGACTGGGATGTGACCTTAAAGATGAACTTGACGGGGAGCTACTTGTGGAAGGTGTTGCAGCAGGAAGTCAAGAGGAGATGGGAACCCTGATGACTTCATATCATCAGCACCATAGCCCTGGACTGCACGCCTCCCGTTATGTTTGTTTCAGCTGCTGCTCTTTGGGGTCTCCTGTTTAGGCAGCCATACTGAAACCTCAGAGACACAGGTGCGGCTGTCACCTCCATTTTACATATGGGGAAATTGAGTCCTTTAGGAGGCAGAGCCAGCTGGTTTGAACTAGCCGGTCTCATGGCAGGGCCTGTGTGTGGCCCCACTAACTACAGGTGCCTCCCAGCAGAACGCTAATTGCTCATCAAGCTGGGTAAACACTAGCTGGAAGGCGGCGGGGCTCTGCCAACATGGGGAGCAGGAATCTGAGGGTTTTGGCAGTGGCTTTGGTCTGCTGGCGAGGGGAACTGCTCTCTGTGTTCTCACCACATTTGAGTTGTCTGAGCTGGGGCCCTGCAGCATTTTGGCAGGGTACCCAGACCATGGTTATTAAATTCCTCATATTCTGATCTGCCCTCAAGGAACCAGTAGACCAAGCAGAAGCAATTATTGGAGTCTTTTGCAAGAGGGAAGTAATTCTGGCCCCATGTGAAACAGGATGGGACGGCTAAAGTCCCTGGACAGGAATTAGGATCTAAGAGCTACAAAGATGCTCTTGTTTCAGTTCAGCTCAGTTCAGTCGCTCAGTCGTGTCCAACTCTTTGCAACCCCATGAATCGCAGCACACCAAGCCTCCCTGTCCATCACCAACTCCCGGAGTTTACTCAAACTCATGTCCATCAAGTCGGTGATGCCATCCAGCCGTCTCATCCTCTGTCGTCCTCTTCTCCTCCTGCCCCCAATCCCTCCCAGCATCAGGGTCTTTTCCAATGAGTCAACTCTTCGCATGAGGTGGCCAAAGTATTGGAGCATCTCCCAAAGTGGGCTTCACAGCGTTTTCCCAGAACACTGGTGTCAGGAGATGATATCAGCATTCGACATGGAAGCACTGATGATCCGCGAAGCTTGAGAAACAGGATTTCTCAGAGCCTTTACGGTGCATTAGGACATGGAGGGGAGCATTGCTTACTGGTATTTGAACTTTGAACCCCCTCCCTTTTTTTGAGAAGCACCTTAGAGGATGTTTCTCCTCTTTAAACAAATATTATCAATATATATTATTTATGGCTAATTTACTGCATGCCAGGCACTATACTATAGAATATACATGCACTATCATTAATCCTCAGAAAAATCTATGAAGTGGATAATGATACTATTGCCATTTTACAGATGAGAAAACAGAGGCTCAAAGAGTGATACATCATGGTCACAAGACTGTCAGTGGTAAAGTGATTATCCTAACATTTCTGTTTGGCCCCAGAATCCACCATACTATTCAACCCAGAGAGAATTTGCCACATCCTGCAGCTGGCAAGAGGCCACGCTGGATGTGGATGCAGGTTTCTGGACTCCTTTTCCAATTGTGTTTCATACTTTTCTAGATTCAAGAACATATGTCCATCTCCCTGCACTGTGCCTTCCTCCCCCACACCCAGAGCTGCAGCCAATAGGCCTGCTAGAGATGAAACAGAGCCTCTGGGCCTGGTTCTCCCCCATCACCCTACATGACCTCTCACTCACCCCTGCGGACATAACACGTGACCCAGGGACACAAGTCTGAGCTGGACCCATCAGTTCCAGGCCATGCAGTCTACCACAAGTCCAGCTATAGACTGCTCTGGATATGCGGTTTTACACTTTTAAATAGTTGAAGAAAAAGAATATTTTGTGACACTGTAGTAATCATGTGAAATCCAAATTTCAGTGTCCATGACCAAAGTCTGATTGATTCAGAGCCACACTCACCTGATTACATACTGTGTGTGGCTGCTTGTGCGGGAACATGGTGGAGCTGAGTGGCAGCGACAGGGCCCAGGGCCTGCAAAGCCTAAAGTACTCACCTCTCGGCCTTGGACAGAAAAAGCTTAAATTAGTATCATCACCCACAACTGGTGATTCCTTCTCAAATAGCTTGTTTTTTCCCTACTATTCAGGTGCTGGTGGGAATGGATGGACTGTGATTACACCTCAGGAGCAGACGGGAGTTGCAGGCCAAGCCTCAAGGGTGGCCAGGCTCAGGAGCCCTGGTTCACGTGCTGGGGCCTGCCCTACCCTGCAGGCCCCTCAGCAGGTTCCTCCCGTGGGGCCATGTTCCTGCAGGTACGATGTGCCCTCATCCGTCTACTTCATAAACACGTGCATGCTAAGTTGCTTCAGTCATGTCCTACTCTTTGTGACCCCATGGACTGTAGCCCACCAGGCTTCTCTGTCTATGGGTTCTCTAGGCAAGAATACTGGAGTGGGTTGCCATACCCTCCTCCAGGGGATCTTCCTGACCCAGGGATCGAACTTACTTCTCTTATGTCTCTTGCACTGGTGAACTGGGTTCTTTATCACTAGTGCCACCTGGGAAGCCTAATAAACATGTAGTGAACACCAACTATGGGCCATGTTGGGTACTGTTTAATGTATTTATATACATTCACATGGAGAAGGAAATGGCAACCCACTCCAGTATTCTTGCCTGAAGAATCCCGTGGACGGAGGAGCCTGGTGGGCTGCCGTCTATGGGGCCGCACAGAGTTGGACACGACTGAAGTGATTTAGCAGCAGCAGCAGCAGCATACATTCACACACATGTTGTATATTACACACATGTGTAACATGTAAAACTTTCTGTTAGTGGTTAAGTGCTATAAGGAAAAGAAAGCACGTTAAAGGGCTTGAGATAGTGATGGGGTGTTTCTTTAAATAAGGGAACCAGGAGAGCTCTCTCAAGGGCACGAGCAGAGACCTAACTAGAGCAATGAAGCAATGCCTTCCAGGCAGCAGGAATACCAAGTTAAAGGCCCTGAAAAGGAAATGTCCTGTGTGTGCTTCTAGGAGAGCAGTGAGGCTGAGATGGCTAGACAGTAGAGCCTGAGGGGTGCTTACCAGCACCAGCAAAAGGGTCTAGGGAGGATGATCGAGAAGGGCCTGACAGGCCAAGGAGAGAGTCTGGGTGATCCCATGAGTGCAGTGGGAGCTCAGAGGGTTTGTGCCATGACCTAGTTCAATGATTTAAAGGGAAATCTGTCACGCAAAGGCTGGATCAAGCGGTGGGTCTCAATGCCACAAGCTCTCCTTTGGGTCCTCAGGGTGGGATACCATGCAAAGACCTCCTGGGTAGCAGGAAGATGCTGCAACTCTCCAAGTTGAAAGGCTAACAAAGGCTGGGTGCTGTGCCTACTGCAGCCTCTTAGGGCACCGTGGACTGGGGACTGCTGTGCGGCCTGGAGAGAGCTGGGGGCTCGGGTCAGACCGCAGGTTGGACCAAGTGTGGCATCAGGCCTTACCTCGTCCAGGATGTCTCCACCACAACCACTCCACAGCCCCAGAATGTCCATCTGTCTCACGCCAGGCATGCCACGATGCACTGGTCTTCTCTGAGTCCTTCTTCCCCTGGATGTGGAGTTCCTGGCCCACAGGCCCCACTTGGTTCACAAGCAATGAGTTGGTGGCTGGAGCAGCTATTTACCAAATGACTGAGCCAGAGGCTGGAGTTGGAGGGACATGTGGAAGCAGGGTGGGAGGGGATGGGCAGTGCAGGCCTGGATGTGTTACCTCTCCTTCCGTGGGTGAAGGGCACCCAGATCCCCCCACTCCAGGGACCCCATGTCCCAGTGATGTGCCCCAGGTTCATCCCTCACGCCCACACCCAACACACAGTGAGCCTCTCAAAGCCCCTCCACTTTGATCCCAGTTCTAATGAACCCACAGTGCCTGGGAGACGGGTAGAGAAAGAAATGCTCTGGAGTGCCCACCATGGATGTGGCATGAAAATTTTCAGGCTTGCCACCTCTCACATGAAGGGGGTGTTTACTACTTCGCAGATGAGACAATCAAGTCAGAAAGAGGATCTGCCTCAGGGTCAAGGAGCCAACACACAGCAGAGCCAGTTTGTGTTCTCTGAACTCTGCCCCCCATGCCTGCTGGAGCGGTGACTGGATGGGAATCTAAAGTAGCTATTCACTATTCTCCCTTGTCCGCCATTAGCGGTATAGGGGTGTAGACATTTCTTAACACCCACGAGGACGACTGCAAAAAAGACAGTAACAAGTGTGGGAAAGGAAGTGGAGAAAATGAAACCCTCTGTCGCTGGTGGGAATGTAAAATGGTACACCCTCTTTTTAAAAAAATTTAGTGTTGTGTTGGTATATCCTTTTGGAGAACAGTTTGGCAGATCCTCAAAAACTGTGCTGTTACCATTAGATGCAGTCCATTGCCAGATATGTATGTGCCCAAGAGCATTAAAAACACAGGTCCATGTAAAAACTTGTACACGAATCTTCATTGTAGCATTATATGTAATAGCCAAGATACTGGAAACAACCCAAACATCAACCAATTGGTGAGTGGATAGACAAAATCTAAAATGTGGTATTTCCATATAATGGAATACTATTGAGCAATAAAAAGGAAGGAAACCCTGGTATATGCAAATGACAGGGATGAGCCTTGAAAACATTATGAAGTGAAAGAAGCCAGACACAAAAGGACACCTACTAAGTGATCCCATTTATATGGAATATCTACAGAGGTAAATCCACAGACACAAAGGCAGATCAGTGGTTGCCTAGGGCTGGAAAGTGTGGGGGGGAGGAGGTGGGGCGGGGCAGTGTGAGGAGCATGTTTGGGAAGGGATGACAGTAGGTGGGCATGGGTTTCTTTTTTGAGGTGATAAAAATGTTCTGGAATTAAGAGGTGATGGCTGCACAACTGAATATACTAAAAACCACAGCCACGTACCCTTCAAAAGGGTCAATTATCTCAGTAGTTATTTAAAAAAGAACAAACAAAAAAACCCAGAATGTTTGCGGGTTGTTCTTCTTCCAGCTCCAGATTAAGCACAGAAGTGTCCTTTGCTAGAAGCTTCATCCCCAGCAGCTGCTGGACACCAAGGCTTGGGCCTGGAATGCAGCCCGCTCACTTTCAGATTAGGTGGGGAGCCTGTCTTATCTCTTCCTCTAAACCCACATTCCAGAGTCCTGACTCTGTCCTCCTGCAGCTCTATGACTCCTGGGCTCACTAGATCTCCTCAGGAAAAGTCTGAGTGGTGGGTCCCATGTCAAACACCAATTCTTTCCAGATTTTTAAGCTTTACGGGTGCTGTGCGGTACCAGGAGTCAGGGTCCAGAGTTCAGCAGACTCCCAGAGAATCCCAACTCTCTCTCTTTGGGAAAAGGAAACTATAGAACCATTTCTTGAGAGCCTTCTAAGTGCCAGGCCCAGGACTATGTTCTTACGGAGCCATCAGCTGCTCTGAAGGTAGCTATCACCACTGTCGCTGTGGAGGAAGGGACATGCAGCCCAGCTGACACCTGTCCCAGCCAACATGTGGCATATGGCTTTTCCTGTTCACCAAGTATTCACCCCACAGCCTGGATTTCTCTGGGCTTTCGTTTTCTCCTCATCAGACGGGCACATACCACACCACGCAGGTAACTAAGCACCTGACTTTTAAAGCCAGTCCTCACTCTTCGCGGAACATGGTCTTTGCTGGCCAGGCAGGTGATGGGCTGTATGCTCTTTCTTCCCTTTCCCTGAACCCCCAAGGCCAACCAATGTTCTCCGCACAGCGGTGCTACCTGCACAGGGCTGTTCCGCCCTGCTCCTCTGAGCAGCCACCTCCCGGCTGAGCTTTCCAAGAAAGTCCTCTTCCCCTTGTAGCCAGGGTTTGCAGACTCCTCTCATTTTTACACTAAAAGTCCCTAGGGGCAGAACTTGCGGAAGCACAGAGCTGGGGGCTGTAAGGAAAGGCCCCTGGATATCCGGGCAGCTGGCAAACCTGGCTGGGCCTCGGACCCCTGGGGAGAGAACAGCTAGCCTGATGTGGCTTCCGGCCCCAGGTGTGGAGTGGGAGGAAGACTGCTCAAGGCCACCAGGCATTTTCTCACCAAGCAGCCGAGCATCCTTTTCTCTTGCCACTCACCCACCAGGACCAACACAAGCTCCTCTGCACAGGAGATGACAAAACCACAAAGCACTCCTTTTAAAATCACATATGGCTTCTTTGACCCCATCAAATAACTTTATTCACACAAACGTCCCTTAATTTACAAAGCCTCAGTCATTCATACACATTAGGGGGATCCACAGTGTTCAAGGAACTTAAATATAATGTATCATACCAACCCAAGTAAACCAAGTACAAAAAATATTCATATATAAAGTTGTTCACACGTAGGTCCTAGATTACCAGCTTCTGTGCAAAAAAAAGAAAATAAAGAAAATAGATTAACTAGTCTTTGAAACTAACCTTGTGCCTGGGTTAAAATCTCCCTCGCACCCAAGCTGGCCCCACACGAATGTCAAATCACTCCAACATCCTCCCCTGCTCTGATGGAAAGAGGCACCTGGAGAACAAAGACTTCTTTAAAATGTCCCTAAATGGACTCCCTTCCTCCTGTGGCCTCTCAGGGAAAAAGATGCAGGGGTCTCCTTCCTGTTTACCGCCCCCCTCTCCCCCCAGTCTTAGGGACTCCAGGAGCCCCTGGCAGTGGACTCAGCCCTCAACTATGTGTGCTGACATTAGCCAACCTCATGACACGTCCTGGTGCTCCACTCCCAGCGCCTCCTCTCCAGACAGGAGGCCTGGCCATCAAAGCCCGGCAGGGCCGGATCAGAAATGGCCCACACTGTCCCAAAGGCTGCACCTCAGCCCCAAGCCAGGGGTCTGGAGCCTGGAGCAGCACAACTCAGCTCTTCTCAGGTCACCAGGTCTTGGCGACTCCAGCGGCTGGGCCCCCTGCCCAGGCCCAGGATGGGGAAGGGGCAAGAACCTAAGAGCCCCACTTAGAGGCAGAGCCAAGACAGGCAGGGAGAGGTTGGCACAGAGGAGCAAAGGTGGGTGCGCACTTGGTGGGCAGGGCTAGGAGCCTGGGGGCAGGAGCAGAGAGTTAGGGGGTGGAGGCCTGATCCTACCTCTCCAAGCTTCCTAAGGATACCCTGAGGCTGAAACCCAGCTAACCATCCAAGTTAGATCTGTCTTCTAAAAAGGTAAACAGCAACAGCAGAAAAAGAAAGAAGAATCCCACAATATCTGCTCTTTTCCTTTTTTTAGAAAAAGACTCAAGCCAAAAAAAGAAAATTATCTTATTGCTCCAAACACTGGTTTTCTAGGAAATAACTGATATGTTAAGGAGAGATCTTGGAGGAAGGGAATGAGGCGAGGAATGAGGCTGTGAGGAAGATGGCGAGTGGTCTTAGCACCGCAGGGTCGGGGCAGAGGGGTTGTGGGGCCTGTGCCCCAGCCCTGCCCCTCGCCTTCATTCGCTCTGGGGTCACCACCAGGCAGTGCCACAAAGGAGGCCAGGAGCTGTACAGAGAGTCAAATCTCCACCCAGCAATGGGCACGTTTCTCCTCCAGCTGTAAACAGGGTATTTCTTAAGTAAACATTGAATACACTCCCTCAGAAAGGCAGCCATGGGTGCACGAATCACAGCAGGTTAGGGGACAGAATTCCGCTCTTGACCCAGTGCCTCTGGATGAGAGGAGGCCAAGGTCCGCGGCCTTAGTCCCCGTGCCCAGGAGGGGGTCAGATGGAGCTGGCCTTGAAGACCTAGAAGAAAAAGACGTGCATTCTCCTGGCTGGAGGGAAGAGGCGGGGACCTGCTGGGGAGGAGGGCAGAATGCACGCCTGTCCGCAGCACAGCTCTGAGGAAGGGACGGGGAGGTCAGGGGGAAGCCATCCTCCCACGTGGCTATCTCTATATGGGAGTGAGTTTAAGTGACAGATGGGCACGGATAGGGAGCCATGTACTAAGCCAGACAGTCTGGCGGGGAGGGCAATGGAATAAGGCACTATGATCTGTCTTGTTGATTCCTCTCACTGAGGGAGAATGAAGCTCAGATCCTCCCTCCAAAGACTCTCCTTTCCACAGATCCCAGGAGAATAACCGACTGTTATTTTAAGGACTGGAAATTCCTAGAACTTGCACAGGACTAACAAATTGGTGGTGCTGAGATGATGTGCCCCAGGGCTGCTGCCAGGCCCGAGACCCAGGTGAAAAGGCAGGAAGAGACGAGGTGGCTGACCCCATCGGGAAGAGATGCAGAGTGGCTGAGGGACACGCAGCTGCCCGGGCACAGCCAGCCTTGACTTCGGGCTGCCTTCCACTGGCTGCTAGGTGCCCGAGGCAGACGAAGTGGAGACGGGGGAGGGGGAGAGACAGGCACTTGGGGCTAACAAGCTGGGCCTCAGGAGCCAGGGAAGGAGGACCTGCCACCAAGCGAGGATGGGCTGGGAGTCCTGCCAGACAAAGGTACGTGGATGCTGCTACCTGACCGAGGCTATCCACCTCGCCCAAAAGGTATGGCCACCTGGGACCTTACTCAGAGCTAAGACACCTGGGGAGGGTGGAAGGGAACGATAAGCAAAAGGTAAATATCCTGTTAGACTTGAACCCTCACTAGGATTTCAGAGTGTGGGCTGTGGCCAGGGAGAGGTGGGGTTGCTGAGTCCAGGGACTGCTTCCCCACATGCTTGCAGACAGACAGGGGAGGTGGGGCGGAGAAGGGGCATCGACTGCAATTAGGGGATGCGCTCTTCCAGCTGCAGCTCAGCGTATACCCAGGTCGTCTGAGAAGTCAGAGAGGAGCACAGCCAAGCGATGACAAAGGATTTCAGCTGAGGGAGGGGAGTGAGGGGCCTGGCCACCACCTGCTGCCTTGCCGGATCCTGCTAACCACAGCCAGCCATCTGCCCAGGAGGAGGAAGAAGCCTTGAGAAAAGGTGGAAAGAATGTGAGCAAACATACTGCTGAGTTTGCACAGCATCTGGGCTGATGCTGTGCTGGTCTCTTCCAAACTCCCAGGGTGGAAGGACTGTGGCTCTGGGGGGAAGCCCCCCTTGGTCACATACCAACTTAAATGCCATCCACATCTCCCCCTATCCACTCTATGCTGGTTTAGAGAAAACAACAACAAGGATAAACACAAAAGAAGAATTCCTTTTCCCTTCCTTGCCTTGCTGTTCTGGGGTCAGAAGCCTGTGGAGCAGCTGAAGGGGCTTCCCGGTACGTGGCAAGAGGAATAGCTCTCCTCCGGGTAAGGGGAGAGGACATGCCTCTTCAAAAGCACAAGAGGGAGGCTGCGAAAGCATCATCAGAGAACTGAAGGAAGGCTACACAGACACTGGAGGTGGGGTCGGGAGTCACGGCCACCAAGCCCAGAGGCACCTGATGGCTGTGGTCCACCCGCTCAGCCAGGTCCATCCTTTCCCATCAGATACATTTACACTGAGGGTGGGCCCCTAACAGTAAGTCTCTGCAGGGAGGGAGATGACGCTTGGCATTATCACCATAGACGACAGCACGGGGCCTGGCTCACAGCGCACATGTTGCACTGTGAGGGGATAACAGCCTGTTTAGGACACCCTGTTCTCATGGCAATGGTCACAACTGGGTCTCAGGTGGCGCTGACACCCTGGACATCTGGCGGGCACATCTGGGAAGATGATGATCCTGGAAGCAGGAGGTGGTAGGTGCTGACTTCACAGGAGTGACAGAGGCCCGTGGAAGACCCTGCTGCATCCTAGGCAGAGGTTTGGCACGACATTTTTTCCCGGGGAATCACCGTCTGGGAGGAAGATCACTAACAGAAAGGTAGGTTTGTAGAGCTGGGGTGGGCTGGCTGCTCAATTACCGGGGAGTAAGAGATGGTCACCTTCTGGCCCTCCCCCATCAGAACCCCTGGTCATGAAGGGCAGGAGAGGGAAAGGATTCCCTCTGTAAGTCCTGGTGTGACTCTGGGTTTCCAACCGCTTACAGAAGACAAACTCCAAACGGGGATCTTCTTTCTTGAGTTCTCCTGGCCAAGCTTGGGTCTTTCCCTTCTAGGTGGTTCTTGGCCTCTGATCATCTCCAAGGCCCAAGGGCCAGCCAGGAGCAGCCCACCAGGGAGTCTAGCAGTTCCCGCACCTGGTGGGGAGGCAGCACAGAGGCCTCCTTCTGTCCTCAAGCCCCCTGATCCAGGAGAGGTCCCCAAATTCTCCACGGAGGGGCAGACCTTCTCTGGGGAAGTGAGGAGTTATAAGAAGAACTAAGAGATGGGTAAAAGAAAGAAGACAGGGAAAATAAAGGACAAAAACAAAATAGCTCCCTAACCCCTTATAAAAATTAAAAATGAAATTTATACATATGCTTTGTCCGTATTGAGTTTCTTTAAAGAAAGTGGTGCCTGTCCACAGCATAACTTCCTGTTCTTCTGAAGTCTTAATCGTTTAAATTAAAAAAAAAAAAAAAAAAAGAAGGGGGAGGGACAAAAAATAAAAAATAGAGCAAAAGTAAGAGAAGGGGGGAAACCCAAACGAAAGCTTCACATTGCTGGAGACCCGGCTGTCAGGAGATCACCAACCGGCCAAGCTACCACCTGTGCCCTCTGCTGAATTCTGTGCGAGACACGATGAGATTGTGGGTCCCGAGGGTCAACCTGAAAGACAGAAGGCAGGGAGAGTGGACGTGGGTCAGTGGGTGTGGGTGCCTCCAAGCTCCAGATGCCTCCCTAGGTGCCAGACCCAACCCAGATGAATTCAGGAGCTGTGCAGGGGCAGGGCAGGGGAGTTGGTTTCACTCTTGGGAGTGAATCCAGCCTCACTACAGCCACCAGGTCCCAGACATGCTATCCCCACCTTTCCAGCTGTGATGCAGGCTAAGCACTGCATGTCAGGTCACCTCACTGCCTGAGGCGCAGGCTCCGGCTGGAAATCCACATGTGAGGCCCTGGCTACAAATTTTGAGTGCCTCTCTCCTGGCTTCCCCACCCTGTCCAGAGAAGATGAACAGGATCCTAGTCATTTGTCCCCGAGCCATGGCAGCCAGAGTGCCTTCATCGCCCACTCACTCCCTCCCCTCTGTGACTAATCAGGCTGCCCTGAGCGTTCACAGCAACCCTCTCATCCCATTTCAGAGACAAGAAAAGTGAGGCTCAGGGCTCTGAGAACCTGCACTAGGCTACCCGCCCGGGTCATAAGGAAGGCCGGAGTCCCACCGGCAGCGGCAGTGTTCGTCTCCCAGCCAGCCGCTGGGCCCTGTGCTCAGGACACTGCTGTGCTTAGGAAGGAGGCTGGAGCCAGCACGGTGGCCCAGTCCATAGTCTCTGCCGCTTGACTGTGAGCAAATTGGAGTCCTCTGGTTCTTTGGTCTGGTCACTGCACCACATCACAGGTTATTATGAGGTCCAAATAAACTAATATGTGGCAAGCTTACAACAGTGCCTAGCTGTACTGTTACTAGCTATCTGGGAATGGCAAGACCAGTGGCCTATGCTTCAGGAACCGGTTCTAGTGGAGGCCTAGAGTACAACAACCTGCAGAGATTATCTCTGGGCGGTCCCCACCCTGCCCAGCCCTACTTTTCCAGCCTGAGCCTGAACAGAGCTAAGCACAGCCTAAGCCTGGCAGGCGGGCCACCCAGTCAGTAGTGTTGCAACCCATGGTCTCATCAGTTTCTAAATGCCCATCTGAATGACTGAATCAGACCAGCCTTACCCAGGGTGCTTGAATCCCCCACTGGCTTCAAGGTTCCGTGAACTGCTGCAGGCTGACAACACGGTGTCCCCTCCCAGCCCCACCACCTCCCCCCATTACCTGACATCTGTACACTCAGAGACACTGTAATCCTCAGGTCCCGGGAGATGCCTGGCTAGTCCTCACTGGAGGCAGCAGGATATGGTGATATTGGACAATTTACTTCTCCAGGTCAGCCTTCCTTTCCTCTTCTGCGAAATGGGGGCTCTTTTTTGAGATTTGAGTGGAATAACGACTGTGAAGTACCTGGCCTACGGCAGGACCCAACTCCTTGACAAGTCCATCCTCCCCTAGCCATTTGTCCCCAACCAGAAATTACGAATGTGTCAGGCTTAAGAGGCCACAGTCCTCAGCCACTGAACCATCCTAACTCTCCAGCTGGGCGAACCACGGCAAGGACATGCACTCCACTGGAAGAGTATGACAAAACCTTCTAGAAAGCAATTTGGCAACTTTTTCAGAGCTTCAAATGTATTTAGATACTATAATTCCACTTCTGGAAATCTAGTTTAACTGAGTATACTAAATATGAAAAAGACTTTATGAATAAAGATGTCCACAGAAGCAGTATTTAAATTGAAGCAATAACTACAAATCCAAAAATGAGAGATTGAAGCAAACGATCCATCTACTCGATGATATATTACAGAGGAAAGGAGAAAACTGTGTGGCATTCTGAACAAAGTGTGGCAGAAGCATTTCCATGGGTTAAGTGGGGAAAAAAAGGCTATGACGTTCTGTGACATACAGTATGATCTTAACTATGTAAAAAATAAAAACCTCCAAGTATACGAAATCTAGCAAGAAAATACATCAAAATGTACTTGTCATGGGTGGATTTTCCTATTCCTCCTCTCTCCCTCTGTATTTTTAATACTGAGTACACATCACATTGTCACACTGTACTTTTTAATGGGAAAAACCATGTCCTTTGATGAATAAGAAAGGTCCCTGGGAAAGGTACCTAGAATAGTAAGGGATCCCAGAGCCCAGACCAGGCTCTTCTCTGGGCTCCTCCACGCACAGTGGATGGTGGAGGATCTTCCACACCCTCAGATGAGAGACTAGACCATGCGACCGTTCCTCCACTGCACAAGGGAGGCGTGACCTGGGGTCCCTGTGCGGAGTCAAGCGAGAGTGGATGATAAAGGCACTGGAGAAGTATCTGATCTAGGAAGGAGAAGCTGGGACCTCTTAGCCCCAGCCTTCTTTTCTGCTGCTTCTGTTGCCCTGCGTATTAGTCCCCCTTCAACAAACCTCCATTGGTGGGTCTTGTATGCCAGTTTTTGACTTGGAAAAAATACAGTCATCACGAGCACATCCTGGGACGGTCCTGCAGCCATCCCCAAGTCTAGCTTCATTCAGCAGGCCGAGTGCCTTCTCCCTGCTGCTTCCAGTGAATGAAGCAGAGCAACCAGAAGATGGGGAGAGGGAAGGCCTGGGGTGAACCTCACCGTCTAAGACATCAAGTCCTTGTGAGATACAAGAAAGGCCTGGGAAGTGGTATGGTCATGCTGAGATAATCTTTGGAGTCATTGATGTCCTTTTCAACACTGCTTTCCTCCCTCCCCTGGCTGGACCCAAGCTGAGGACAAACTCAAATGGATGACTGTCAGTCACAACAGGAAGGTGGCCCATGGCAGCTGAAAAGCAGTGCCGGCAAGGAAATTCAGAAGCCAGAAGTCTCTTTTACATAATAAACTAGCAGAACAGAGTGTGCCTGAAGAAGGTCAAAACATGCGCCCAGCACTTTGTGAGAGTGCTGGAGATACCAGCGTAATGACTGCTGTAACCACTGGGTCCCTTGCCAGGACACGGCTGACATTTCCCACAGGCTCCTCCATACTCCCTCCAGCTTTGGCACTGGCCCTCCTTGTAGGACATCTCAGGACAACCCATAGGTCTGCCTGCTTCTGCCCAGGGGCCAGGGACAAGAAAAAGACGACCCTTTCTTCCATAGCGAGAACGCTGGCTTTGCATTCTTCTCCATCTCCCATGAGAGAAAGGTGCATCTTCCCCAGGCAGCCCATGGCTGCAACCTCCCTGGAAGAGAGCAAGGGTGGGGGTGGGGTCTCCTACAGCCTTCAGTAGGAAGGGCTCAGATCACAGGGTCTGAGGTATTGCAGCAGCAGGCCCTCCCGAACAATGAATGGTTTGGGCCCCAGCCCAGGGGGCCCTCGGCATTCCTCCTAGCAGGTGCCACACCTCCGCTCCCTGACTGCCTGGTTCTCGGCTTCAGTCACGGCTTGCCTTGTCCGTTTCAATTGGAACACTGACTTCTGACCACAGCAGAGCCCTCCAAGTAGGCGAAGCCATCCCTCTGAGCACAGTGAAGACGGGTGACATGGTTGGCCTGCAGGTGAGGTGCCATCGGCAATGCACTCCCGTCTCCCACCTGCCCAATGAGCTCACCACTTGCCCCACAGCAGAGCAGCAGGACCAGCGCTCAGCCCCTCTTCTCCAGCCTCACAGCCCAGAGCCTTTCTACTACGAGCCTCCATTTAGTACTTCCCGAGCCGGCTCCACCAGTGGCTCTAACAGTCCACATTTGAGATGTCTCCTGGGGGGAAGGTGCCCAGGAAGGTGATGGCAAATTCTTCCCTTTTTTATGTTAGCTCTAGAACTAAGTTCCCTCAGCACATCCGACTTCCTTACTTCTCTATAATGATCGTAACAGCAATCACTTGGTCAGCACTGATTATGTACCAGGCATGTTCTACGACATATAAATGTAGGCCACTTTCATAGCTAACAACTTAGTAAGGCTGTCGACCCTCTTACATTGCTTTCCACTCACTGGGCACACATGTTTAACTTCTATTGCCTCCTCTCACTCAACCACCATACTATGTAGGAGCTGTTGTGGCCCCAGTTTCAGAGACAAGGAAGTGAAAGTTCAGACAGAAGATCTGCATGGCTAATAAGTGGCGGAGAAAAGGGTTGAACCTAGGTCTGTCTCATTCCAAAGCTCCTGCTTTTATTACATGTAAAACCCCTCCCTAGAGAGACAAGAAGAGCTTAAGTAGAGTTTAAAACCCACTTAATCCCTTCACCTATAAACAGATGCACTCAGAAAAGGCTTGGCTGAAGTACCTCTGCATGGGTCTGGGGTCCAGAGCACAAAGGGGATATGGTGCCAACCAGGCAGTGAGCAGCCTTCTGGCAGGTTTCTTTGCCAGCCAAGCAGTGGTCTGGTCTGTCCAAGCAAGCCGAGGAACCAAACTGCTCCCACTAAGGCCATCAGCGGGCTGGAGAACAAAAGCTGGGGAAAGCAGAGGTGGGAGCAGGCAGTCATGGGGCTGGGGACAGAACAGGCTCACACAGCCAACTCGCTCCCCTAGGCCTCAGCTCACAGACTGGGAACAGCCAGGTGAGTAGACGATTACCTTTCATCCTAAAGGTATGGCCTTCCTCCTACAGTCAAAATGTCACTTCTTTGATGAAATGATAATGAAAAGTAAATGGGAATGGTTTAATTCAGCACTTTTACCGTAGCCATTTACATTATCCAAACCTCTTCTTCCTTCCCAAAAAATGGGCAAGTTATTTGCACTCTGGGGTCAGCTGTGAGGGGTGAGGATTCCCAGCAGTGGGGCATGGAGGGAGCTCTCTCCCTTATTAGTTATCTTTCTCTCTATAACTCATCTGGAGTCAAAGCTTAACTGGGAACTTTCTATGTTTTCAAAACGGAGATTTAAGAATAAGGGCAGACAGGGTGGTGGTGGAGGTGGAAGGGTAGCTTTCCACGGCCACACCTTTGCCCCAAGGGCAGCCAGATGGTCGCAAAGGTATCCTCAGCACCTAGCCAGATGGTCGCAAAGGTATCCTCAGCACCTTTCAACCTGCTCAGGCCTAAAGGTGGATTTTTGAAGTCCAGGGACCTAGAAATCTGAAACACAAGAGTCCTTGCTCTGTGCTGCTAAGGTGAGCGGGGAACACTGAGCCACAGTCCTCACAATACTTTACAGACACATCTATCCATGAAAAAGGCTCTCCTACAGATGTGGGATTTTAGTCTCAAGAGGGTCCATATCAAGTTGTAGAAGGTTAAATGGTTGGTAAAGGGTGGTTGTTGTTCAGTTGCTCAGTTGTGTCCAACTCTTTGCGACCCCATGGACAGCAGCACGCCAGGCTTCCCTGTCCTCCACCATTCCCAGAGTTTGATCAAACTCACGTCCATCAAGTCGGTGGGGCCATCCAACCATCTCATCCTCTGTCGTCCCCTTCTCCTCCTCCCTTTAATCTTTCCTAGCATTAGGGTCTTTTCCAATGAGTTAGCTCTTCCATCAGGTGGCTCAAGTGTTGGAGCTTCAGTTTCAGCATCAGTCCTTGCAATGAATACTCAGAGTTGATTTCCTTCAAGGTTGACTGGTTTGATCTTCTTGCTGTCTAAGGGACTCTCAAGAGTCTTCTCCAGCACCACAGTTCGAAGGCATCAATTCTTCGGTGCTCAGTCTTTATTAAGACGTGACTCCTGGAAAATCACAGCTTTGACTATATGGACCTTTGTAGGCAAAGTAATGTCTCTGCATTTTAATATGCTGTCTAGGTTTGCAACTGTATTTCTTCCAAGGGACAAGTGTCTTTTAATGTCATGGCTGCAGTCACTGTCCACAGTGATTCTGGAGCCCAAGAAAATAAAGTCTGTCACTGCTTTCATTTTTTCTCCATCTACTTACCATGAAGTGATGGGACCGGATGCTGTGATCTTCATTTTTTGAATGTTGAGTTTTAAGCCAGCTTTTTCACTCTTCTCTTTCACTTTCATCAAGAGGCTCTTTAGTTCCTCTTCGCTTTCTGCCAGAAGGGTGGTGTCATCTGCCTATCTAAGGTTATTGATATTTCTTCTGGCAATTTTGATTCTAGCTTGTGCTTCATCCAGCCCAGCATTTCGCATGATGTACTCTGCATATAGTTAATAAGCAGGGTGACAATATACAGCCTTGACATACTCCTTTCCGATTTCTGAACCAGTGTGTTGTTACATGCCCAGTCCTAATTGTTTTTTCTTGACCTGCATACAGGCTTTGCAGGAGGCAGGTAAGGTGGTCTCATATTCCCATCTTTTTAAGAATTTTTCACAGTTGGTTGTGATCTACATAGTCAAAGGCTTAATGTAGTCAATGAAGCAGAAATAGATGTTTTTTTCTGGAATTCTCTAGCTTTTTCTATGATCCAATAGATGTTGGCAATTTGATCTCTGGTTCCTCTGCCTTTTCTAAATCCATCTGCAAGTTCTCGGTTCACGTACTACTGAAGCCTAGCCTGAAGGATTGTGAGCACTCTGCTAGCATGTGAAGTGAGTGCGATTGTGCAGTAGTTTGAGCATTCTTTGGCATTGCCCTTCTTTGGGATTGGAAAGAAAACTGACCTTTTCCAGTTCTGTGGCCACTGCTGAGCTTTCCAAAACTTGCTGGCATATTGAGTGTAGCACTTTAACAGAATCACCTTTTAGGATTTGAAATAAAATCCAAAAAGATGTAAAGGGTTGACTGGGATTCAAATTGAAACTCTGGTTCTCTCTATTCCTCTCTGCCTCTCATGTATTGATCAGAAAATAGTCACCTGATTGGCATACTCAAATTGTGGTGTCACTGGGTGGGAAGCCAAGAATTCACCCAACGTCCTAGCTGGTGGTCTTGAGACTGCAGTTAATGATGCTTGCAAAAAAACTAGACATCATGCAAGGCCTGATATACAAAGCTTCCTTTTGTTCAGGCAAAGGACCATGTAGGAGTTATCCCCATTTTATGGATGAGCACATCGAGGCTCAGGTTATTCATTTCCAACATATCATTCTGGGGAAGCTCAGAGGCAATGTAATCTCAGGGTCAGAGAGGGCTAGCCTTTCGTTCTAAGCAGGATTAGCTTCAAAATGAGTTATTTTCATTTGTTTTATATATTAGACAGCTGGCTTTTCATTAAAGATATCAACATGCCAGCCCTGGCTGGGGCAGGGGGGAGTGGGGAGGGGGATTATAGGGAACTGTCAGCGGCTCAGGGACTACTGTCTAATCTGTCAGAGGGACTGAGGCCAGGGAGCCAAGCTTTCTGGCGTATCACTTCTCTAAGGCTCGGCTAAGCCAATACTGGTGTTCAGCGTAGGGCAAAACCAGGGACGGCTGTGCTGTGGACACCTCACAGCTCAGCATACGAGGTCCTATCGTCAGGGTAAAAGAAAATGGAGCAGACACTACAAATGGGAAAATGATGTCTCCAGGTATCCAGAAAGGGCACGGTGTCAAGGAAAGGGAAAGTGCAGAGAGCACAGAAGCTTCCCCAGCAGGAGCTTCACAGCAGCTTCAGACAACCTGGGGCTGTGGTCTGAGTCCTGACCAGGGGACCAAATGAGGCAGAAGCCCAGGAGCAGGTCCCCACCGTGGCAGGAGCACCATTCAAGGAGCACAGGTTACAGAATGGCACAGTCAGTGCTCTGTCCAGGGCCTGGGTTTTAGAGTAGGAAGGTTTAACGTTTACACCCCAGCTCAGTCAAGCCTCAGTTTTCTCAACTTACAATGTGGAAACGTCTATTTTGCAGGTGTGAAGCCCAGTGATGGGCTCAGTGAGACACACAGGAGATACCTAATCAAGCTTCAAAGACATCCCCCAAACCAACACCTCTTATCCACTCAGGCAAAAACTCCAGACAAGATGAACTGGCCTCGTGTCAGTCTTCTCTGGAGGCGACAGTGTCTGTCCTGCTTTGAGGATCCATCTTCCTTTGGGCCTCAAGAACTGCGGGTCTGGTTGCACCGCTCCCTTCCCTGCCCCTTGCTGTCAGCTCAGATGGCGCACGCCTCCTCCGGGAAGTATTCCCAGGGGCCCAGCCACCTCAGGGACTCTTTTCTGTTCTCTGGTGAGCAGGCACAGGATGACCAGAGACCCCCCCCACCTCCAACTAACCATGCTCCACATCTTCTCATCGCCCCCTAACAACAAGCTTCCTGGGGGACAGTGCTTCCCTGGAGTCTCTCAGGTTGCCAAGTGCAGGAGCTGGAATACTGTGTGATTGATAGGAACTGGGAGTTAGCACATGGCAATAAAAAATTAATTTACGAACTTCATGGAATCATTCATTCAACACGACAGGAGCTTAACATAAAAATACGGCTTTGAAACCCCTGCCTTCGGTTGAGTTCCAACTGAACAGCCAACAAGCCAGGTGCAAAAACGGATGCTCACCCCACCCCAGGAGGCTGGCCACCTCTCCAGACTCCAGTGGCCGCAAAGGGACAAGTTGGGGTTTTGCTAGTGCTGTTTTTCTCTCATGCTACACTGTGTTCCCCCAGCCTGGTACCCCCACACCCTCAGTACCAAGGGAGAGAAATGGGCACACGGGGAGGAAGGGTTTTCCTGACACAACAACAGCCTATCAGTGACGGAACCAGGAGGCTCCTCCACGACTACCCCTCTTACTGACTTTGCCACAGAACACCAGCTCTCACGGGGAAGAAGACAGTCCACAGTCTGCACACCAGTCTGCTTCAACTGAGAGAGAGCTTGAAACCTGGCTCTGGCTAGCTGGAGCAGCCTGGCTTCAGAGAATGTCCCCAGTCTAAGTCAGTCACGGGAAAAAGTTAATGAGAAGGACTGGAAGACTTGGATTTGGCCTCAACTCTGCAGACTTCCCAGATCTTAAAGTCCCGCTGTAGCCTCCTTACAGGCCCAGCCATCCGCCAAAAAATGTCCAACAAGTCCCCTTAGCTGACAAGTGGCTCAAGAGGCAGTGGGTTCATACCTAGCGCCTCCCAATCTCCACGCTGGGAGGACATGGAATGTGGAAACAGGCGGCGGGACAGGGCAGCCCTGTGAGGAACTGAGCAGCAGCCCCTGTGCAGCCAGAGGTCTTCGCTTTGCCTGAGAAACCATCCCTCCCATTTTCACATCCTCCTCACTTACTGATGCACATCCAGTGCAAGTGCCCCGTGAGTTCTCTGAAAGGCAGGCTGCCACCCAGGCCGGGACAGCACAGACACGACCGGAGGAATGTACCCCCATGCGGCGGTCTATCGAGATGCTGACCCGCCTGGTGGCAAGAGGAACCTGGCTCCCAGTCTCATCAAGCTCCCCCTACTCTTCTCTCGGGACCCAGTTTCTCCAAGTGCCGAGGGGCTTGGGATCAGGGGTCCTTCTAACCTCGAGGATGGGCAGAAACCCTCCTGAAGGCACAGGACACATCTCAGTGTGTGTGAGTCACGTGAGTTTTTCTGGGGAAATATCCTCAACATTCAGAGTCCAGGACCCAAGGAGTACCGAGAACCAAGATGAACTTTGTAGGCTCTGTCTCCAGTGAGGAAACCCTCTAGCTAGAAGGCAGCATGGGGGCGTCTCAGGCAAAGGAGGACGGGGCACTGTGCGCTGGGGGTCAGGGTGGGAGGGTGACTCCAGCTCCTACACCGGGGCCCTTCTGCACAGAGCAGTGGGATGGTGAGGCCTGTCTCCTACAGGCTTACAAGTGGAACCCAAGATGTCCTTAAAGTGGACAAATGTCACTAAGAGGAGGTTGGCTCTATGCATGTCAGCTGAGCCCACGCTGGGCCCCATGCAGCACAACAAGGGCACATGCTCTCACGGCAGCAAGTGGCAGGCCCCGTATACAGCAGGGCACAGCTACGGGGAGACAGGGAGTGAGCAGAGCTTAAAACCAGGATGGTGTGTGCATGCAAACACAAGGCAGCTTTATCTCAAGAACGTCCCGAGTTCAGTCAGGGCAGCCACCAGTACCATGCAACTGCAGCACGAGGGGCCCGTGAGGCTCCTAGACAGAGGAGGCTCGGTCCCATCACAGCCGTGACTGTGGTGTCACACTGCTGACCTGCTCAGTACTGTCTTACACCTTCTCATTCCCTGAAGTATGCTGCCAGTATCTAAAAGTTTGCCAAATGCATGAAAAGAAGAACCATGGGGCAAGACCTAAGATTCTGCGGTTTGGAGGTCTCTGGGGATCTGCATGCTGAGTCACCCACCTGGGTCTAAGGACGCAGATCCAATTAAACCTGGTCTTTTTGGCCTGGAGAAGTCACTGGGCTGTCAGGGTCTGGGGGTTGGGGATTTTCCTAAACCAGCTCAGGTGGTGAACGGGTCCAGGTGGAACTCATTCAAGACAAACTAAGGGGGAACTTTTTGTTTGCAGAAACAGCCCTGGTAATTGGCAGTCAGCTAGGGAGATACCCTAATTCCGCCCGCCTCAACTTATTAAATAAGTGTGAGGATGAAATGAAAGCTGCCGACAGCCTCAATTGGCCCCTAAAGAGACTGGGGTTCAGCTGTGGCTGCTGTGATTAGCAGAGAAAGGGCTCAGGGGAGAGGGTGGGCTCCCAGGAGAGTTCTCCTCGCCTCTTGGGCCCTTAGCCAGGAGGAATATGTCCAAGGAGCTGTCAGAGCTAAAGGGGAGAGGAGGCTCCACCATATGGGGATGGAACAATTTGTGGTTGTGAACGGCACAGCTCAAACAAGGTCATACCCAGAGTGGTCTGGGCCAAAGGAGACCATATGGACTCTGGTTACAGCAAGAAGTCTGAAGCCCAGTGTGTCGAGGGGAACTCACGAGGGGCACTTGCTAAAGGCTTGGCACTCTCTTAGGGAAAAGAAGGGCACTGCAAATTGTTAGTGAGAAATGAAGCAAAAACGAATGATTAGCCTAAGAGATTTGGCAAAACCAAACAGAACGAGGAACTACACAGAGGCAGCCACCACTTACTGAACTCCTGCTGTGAGCGAGGAACTGCACTGGGCACTTTATGTTTCTTGTGCATTTAGTCCTCCCAACAGTATACAGTAAGCACCAGTATTAAATGGCATCATTTAATGGATAAGGAAATAGGGGCCCAGAGAAGTTAGGTGACTTGCCCAAAGCACTCCACTGATGAGAGGCAGAGCTGTGATTCAAACCTAGGTGTATGAGCATATCAGATTCAAAAGCAAGAACGGGAGCACAGGGTCTCTACTCGCAGGGCAGGCCTTGTACCTTCTGAAGACAGGCCGTGTTGGGTGCAGCATCCCATCTCCCTCTCTATCGCTGCGACAGACTCATCTGTCAAAACCCGAGCACTGCCCACCACTGCCACCTTTTCTGCAGGATGAAGTTCACTCTCCTTAGACCAACATCCAAGGCTCTTGGCAAACTGGCATTACTTTCCTCTCCAACTGGAGCCTCTGCGTGGACCAGCCCAAAGATCTGCCCCCTCCACAGATCCCCAGTGTTCTGTCTTTGCTCACACTCCTGTTCAGAAGACTTTGTCTGCTCTCCTTTCTCCAAGGGCCATATGAAGTCACACATCCTACTGCTGCCACTTCTTCTTCAACAAAAAGCCAGCACATGGTCCTCTGAGTTCCTGGGAGCACTGAGACGCCACTGTGTTGCCAGATCTTTGGAAGCCCGATGGAAAGAGGCATGGATGCCCGAGCTGTAGCCTGGAGCTGGCGGGCACTAGCCATGTGCCCTGGGGGAGCAGGGTGGACACAGTTCCTAGGGAAGCCACCCATGTGAGGATTTAACAAGACAGTAAATGGGGAGGGGATGAATCTGGCAAACAGCCTGTGCTCAGTAAGTTTAGGTGAGAGGAGGCGCTCCCTGGTACCTCCCCCACCACGCCTGACAGATGATAAAGGTTCCAGGCTGCAGCAGGCCTGATGCTATATAGAAACAAACACAGTGCATACAAGACCACCAGCAAGCTGCAAAATCTCTTCTTAAACATTTGCTAAACAAGTGCAAAAAAGGACCCAGGCTCTCTTGGATTCCAGAAAGAAGATCTGTGGAAGGCAGGTGGGGCCATTCTCCACCCCAAGGCCTATACAGAGTTCAAACCAAGGTGTGACAGGACGGCCGAAGGGCTGAACTTAAGGGAAGGGCTACCCCTCTGCTTCTGGTATTTGCGCTTAGGACCTTCTCTCCTCACCTCCTTCCTCAGTATTCCTTTCCTTAACCCTCAATACAAAGTATTTCCCAATTTACAAATCAGGTGGCTCTCAAAATCAATTTCACAGCCAACAATCATGATTCCGATGTGTAACTGTTTAAAAAAAAACAAAAGTGATGCCAGAGCTAGAAAGATGCTCTTTGTCAGAACAACCTGCCTACCCAGGGGACAGACACTGGACAAGTTTTCACCTCTAAAAAGCAAAAGTAAATACAAAAACAAAATGCAATGTTCTTCAGACATAATTACAGCAGAGTGAAAATGCAAATAAAGACCCAGAAGAGCCAGACCCATCAGTCAACTAATCAGAAGCTGATTACAAAGAGGAAGAACACAATACAGCAAGACTCAGCCATCAAATAAAGGCTGTGAAGGTGGCCCTGGGTCTATGGAGGTCACCTTGAGCCCAAGAAGCTATTTCATTTTCAGTGTTTTTTTTGGTGGGGGGTGGAGAGGGAGACAAGAATCTGCATACATTCTGAGATACTTCTCTGTTACTCTATTATGCATGCCAAGAGCTGGTATGAGAGAACAGCAGAACTCAACAGCTGTGGAGTACCTACTGTATGCCCAGCACCCCTAGGCTAGTTTTACATGAACTTTTCAATTTACTCCTCCTGAAAAACCTATGGGCAAGTGCTGGCAACCTCACTTTTTAAGTGAGGACTCCCAGGCTCAGATATCTAATTTTTATCTCCACGGCCCATGCCAGGCACACAGCAGGTGCTTAATACATGCGTGTGGAACAAGTAAGTGAAATTTCCTAGTCTGGTTCGAAGCTGTGTCTATCTAAGATACCACTCAAGAGACAGAAGCCCGTCTCCAATCCCATCACTTCTCCCTTTCCTGTGCCTGCTGGCTCTCAACTTCCCCTTCCTCTTCTAAGAGTGACCTTCTGTCCCACCACAGTGGCCTCACAGGATCTGTTATTCCCCTGAAGGACTCTCGCTCACTGTTACTAAGGCGTTAGAAGCCCATTTTCCCAGGGTCTGGGAAGCCTGAGAAGTTGTTACTTTCTTCCCCCCAGCCCACAGAAGGCCACAGGGCCTCACCTCAGTCTCAAGACACACACACAAGGAAGAAACTATGCAAGACTCTGGAGTCCCCCTCCTAGGACCACACCCGACGTGGAGCTTGGAACAGGCCGGGGCTGAGGCAGGAGGGGAAGAGGGCTGGGCCGAGGGGTCCTTTCATACTACTAGTTTTCCGGATGAGGCATCCAGGACCCCCTGTGTGTGACCTGTCCAAAGCCCCATGCTAGTCAGTATATTACATGGAGCCCGGATTAGAACCCGGCGGCCCCTCCTAGGTCTCAGGCCTTCATCCAAACTTCCTGCAGGGCCATGGCAGCGGCGGGCAGGCGGGCGGGCGGGGAGGAGCAGCGAGGTGTCACAGCATAGATTCTGGATCTGTTAAGTAGAAAACTTCTTACCCCCAACATTCTCAGTTCCTTCCACTGAACTCTACCCCGGCCGTGCAGAATGAGGCTGCGGATTCTGAAGACACACCTGGGTCTGCCTATGCTGTTACTACTGTAGCAGCATTTCATCTCATCTCAATAAAATTCTAAGAGTAGGTGGGAAACTGGAGTTCTGGGGACTGCTGTCTTCCTGCTATAGGACTTCCAAAACACTGGGCTGGATTGACGTGCTTCCGAGGGCTCTCTGTGATACACCAAGCCCCGAGATGCTCAGGGTAGGGGGAGGGAGGATGACCTCTGGATCACGTCAGTGGTGACATCTGGACTTCAGGTTAGGCAACTGGCCTAAACTCCCAAGCAATTTTTTTTTTTTTTTTTTTTTGCGGGGGGAAGGTGAAAGTCACCCTGTTGTTTGGTCTTGGGTGTGGTATATTCACACTCATTTCTGCTGTCCCATGCAAACCGACGATTCCATCCAAACATTCATCACATCCAAGCCTGCAATCTGGTTACTAACAACAAATGAGTCTTTGGTTGTGACTTCCAGCTCTCCTTACGTCTGGTACAAGGCTGGGCTGGACTGGAAAGGCCAAGCATTCTGCCAAGATCTGACAGCCCTCCCCTCTTTCTGCCCATGCCTTAGCTCTGCCCTAGACTGGAACTCTCCGGGAGGACATGTCTTAGACATGTCTGAAAAAAGCAGAAAGGAAAAACACAAAAGGGTGCTGTACACGATATTTAAGAGCTTCCTTTTTGCAAATCAATGGAAGTAAACACAGAATGAGTCAACTGGCTCACATCATCTGTGACTTCCACTGGAACAGAAGGTTAATACCCAAATCCAACATGATATACCATATACCCTGCCTGTTTTCCACTACTTCTCCAGGCCCAGTTCTCAGAATGACGAAAAGTCAAGGTTATCTACCATTCATAAGATTACCTGCCCAGGCCCCACATCTGGCTCCTGTGTGCAGTCTGGGAAAACAGAAGCATTTTCATCTTCCTCATTATGCCCTAAGGTGTGCCTGGGTGGCTCTAATCCATTCCTCCTGAGTCCCCAGACATCACTTTCTTTTACAAAGAAACAAAATGCAGAATTCTGACCTGTGTACGATGCAGGCTGAGTTATAGCTTTCCCCTGGCACCTCTAACTGAAAGCGAAATTCCTTTAAAGTTAGGAAATTCATTGCAGTATTTTATGGTATTGATTTATTTTAAACTCAGCTGGCAGTTTTAAGGCCTGCCATGCCTCTGAATCCTAGAAATGCTGGAGGAGGTCTCCATTTCCTTTGATTCTGTAAAATCACAGAAGACTCACTAGTGGAAATGAAAAGAGGGGCTGAGAGCTTATATGTTACTGCCCTAATTTATCAAGACAAACCTTGGGCATTCTCTCCAGGCCCTGGTCTCAAATGCCCCTCCAGTTGGGGATTTCACTACAACAGTCCTCTCTCCCCTCACCAGCCAAGTTCCTATACTCAACAAGGCCACCGTATGCCAGGGCGAGTTTCAGACAAACCCTGAGATGTGATCACCTCTCTTACCACCTGGCTTACAAAGTGCCCCTAAACCTACCTTCAAGAACCAGCCCAAAGCACCACCTTCTCCAGCAAGCTTTCCCTCCATTCTCTGCAGGCTTCCTCTATTTCTCCCCAGCCATGCCTACTACAATTAAGTGTTCTCAAGTCCGTGGCTAACTTGGGAGTCTTTGAGGATAACACTGGGGTTTGCGCTATCAAGACCATTGCTAGGCAATGGTCTGCCATAAGAGGGCTCTTGCTCACCAATCTGACTTGGCCTCAGAATCACTCAACACAGGGCTGCAGACAGCTGTATCAACAACAGGGACGAAATCATGGAAGCCCTCCACTCTGGTCAGTAAATGAGCTGGAAGATGGGTCAGGGAGAAACCCAGCAACCCCTGCCACTTAGCTTTAGATCCTCATCAACCTTTAGCTAAGCTCACTTAGAATGGGCTCCCTCCAGGCTCCGGGGATCAGAGACAACAGGCTGCCTGTGAGTCACGTCAGAGCCTTTCCTTGTCCTGGTGTGTAGATTGCCCCATCAGCACCCCCGTGGTGCCAGTGCTTTCCTGCTGCCCCCACCTGGGGCGCGCTTTGGGTCCCCTGCTTTCCAATTTTTAACCTCTGTCTGCTTGTGTGGCTTCTGCCTACCGCTGCCTGGCCCCTGGTCATATGGGCGCCTCACCATCCCAGTCTTGCCTCGCCTGCCCGTGTCTGAGGCTGTGTCAGTGTGACGTACGAGGAATCAACACGGAGGTGATCTCACCTGAAGGAGAAGGTGGCCCTGCTGCAGAGTGCTGTGCCAAGACTGTCAGACTACGAAGGACGCCCACGGGCAGCACTGACATTAATACCTGGGGGACTCTCGCGTGGTGCTAACAGGAGGGGGACCCAGCATCTGCCTCAAAATATAAACGCATTAAAGCTGCTTTTAAAGAGGCTCTAGGAGGCAGGATCGAACAGTGGAATTTCCAATCAGGTTTCAAATCCTGACTCTCAGAACTGTAGTGAATTCTCAGCTTCCTCATCTGCAGAATGATGGCAAAGAACAGAAGAGTTGCCCAGATGATGTGATAAATGAGATACTGTACGTAAAGTGCTTAATTCAGGGCTGGAGATAAAAGGATGGGGCCTCTGCCCTGAACAAGTCAGAAGGTCCCTGAAAAACAGGTTTTATAATCAGGAGCTGCTATTGCTGGGGGAGTATCTGTGTCCCGGGGGTAAGAGGAAATGGGAGTTGAAAGGACCTCAACCATCAGGAGCTTGGCTCACAGCTGGAGGATTATAAGAGCTATTTTGATTTGCCCAAAGAGATGCTGCCTAGCCTAGGAGGAGCCAAGGATGCCAGGGAGGAGGAGAATGTGAGCAACAACAGCCCTGGGGCAGGCCTGTCCCCTCATGGATGCTTTGATGTCCTGCAGAGCTTCCAGGGACAGATTATCCTTGGGGGCAACCAATCCCGTTATGTAACAGACAGCTCAGCTTCCTCATGCTGATACAGCAGGAGCAACAGACAGAGAGGGCAACAGTGGGGGCAAAAGCTGGCACCCAGGGAGCAGCCTGGCCTTACTACTACCAGTCTTCCCCAACTGACACCCCCAGGAAACACCAGTAGACAGACCCAGAAGCAAGGGACAGCCTGCACACTGCATACTGGCGGTACCTGGAGCTACCGGGTCTTCAGTGAACACCGAGCTTTGCGTTCCTGGGGAAAAGAAGCAAACCCAACACCCCTCTGCCCTCACAGCTCTGCAAAGTCTGGTGAGACAGGGCAGAACAAGGCTGGGGCCTCCACTGATAGACAGGGACGCAGAAGCTCAGCGGTTCTAGTTCTGCTTGGATCTAAGGTTAACAGTCACTGTCTAAATACCCTTGCCTCCATCTCTCTACTTTAACTAAAGCTTCCATTCTTTCCGAGGACCTAATCATCTACTTCAACTTCCCGGTGGCTCAGATGGTAACGCGTCTGCCTACAATTCGAGAGACCCGGGTTCGATCCCTGGGTCGGGAAGATCCCCTGGAGAAGGAAATGGCAACCCACTCCAGTATTCTTGCCTGCAGAATCCCATGGATGGAGGAGCGTGGTAGGCTACAGTCCATGGGGTCGCAAAGAGTCGGTCACGACTGAGCGACTTCACTTTCTCTTTCAATCATCTACTTCAGGGTGAGGTTGGCACTTTCCTCTTCTATTCCTCCCATCTTCTCTCGGGGCTGTTCAAGATTCTCCCAGACACTAGAAGGGATGAGCCTCTGGGGTATGAGAATCCAACTTCTGACCTTGGTCTCTTCAGTGGCTGCACTGACGTGGAGAAACCTTCCTTGCTCACTGTCCTCTGGGCTGCCCAGCTGTTTACCAGCACACTCCAAACCTTCTCAGAGTAGAAGAAACCACCTCCCAACTGGAAACTGACTAAGTGCCAGGCACCTCAGGACCAGGTTACTCATCTCCGGATGTGTGGTGCTGGGGAGGCAGGAGTGCAATCTACATGATGCTCAGTTTCTTGAATTTTGAAAACATTTGAGATTTATACACAATTCCATGAGGCAATACACATTGGCTAAAGCTATGGATTTAGACCTAGGTTCAAATCTAGGCGGAGAAGGAAATGGCAACCCACTCCAGTATTCTTGCCAGGAAAATCCCATGGACTGAGGATCCTGGTAGGCTACAGTCCACGGGGTCGCAAAGAGTCGGACATGACTGAGTGACTTCACTTCACTTCAAATCTAGGCTTTGACCTTTACAAGCTCTGTGGGCTTCAGGAAGTTACTTGAAAAGAAGTAAATGAAATAATGGTCATAAAGCACCCAGCCCAGGGATGGTCATTAATTATCATCATCTTTGGCACTGTTACCCTCCATCAGAGCCTGAGCCTTCTAGACTCAGGAAGCGATGCTCTGAGTGGAGGTCTCACACCCCCAGAAGCTAAGTCTCGTCCACGGTCTCCTCCTGCCTCTTCCCACAGTGAGGGCAGTCCTGCGAGAGAAAGGCCTGTCAATTCCTGGGTTAGCTCTGATGGCTGGGTCAGGAAGTTGCTCTCGGGTGCAGTGTGGACACTAATCTAGTCTTGGGTTCTCAACCACGCACTTAAAAGCTTTTAAAAGCTTACAGCCCCACTCCTACCCTCGGACTCTGTTTTGAAGACTCTGTCATTTAAAATAAACCACGTTAAATACCACCCCCCCATTTTAAAGTATTTAGTCTTATTTTTGATGAACTTGATACCTATAAGGTGACACAATTTGGGTTTAATTACAGCCAAGAGGAAGCAAATAATCTGAATGGGTTTCTACAGCTTCAGTGTAAGCACGTGCCTGTGAGATGAGCAGAAAAAGCTTTTGAATCTCCAGCTAAGGGGCTCAACTAGAGCGCCGTGTTAAAAAACCTCAAATTCATAAAACAGAAACGAAACCTGAAGCCCAGGTCAAGCGGCCAACTGGATACCCAGCATGGTAGCCCAGAGCCACATCTTAGGACTCCAGGCCAGTGAAAAATCCATCATTTATTATTTCAACATTACTCTTCTCAGGTGGCACTAGTGGTAAAGAACCCACCTGCCAATACCCGAGATGTCAGAGACCCAGGTTCAATCACCGGGTGGGGAAGATCCCCTGGAGGAGGAAATGGGCAATCCGTCCCAGTATTCTTGCCTGGAGAATCCCATGGACAGAGGAGCCTGGCGGACTATAGTCCACGGGGTTACAAAGAGTAGGACATGACTGAAAAGACTTAGGATGCGCACACATTACTTCAAGAAATGAGGCTCAATTTCTTTCTGTTCTGGAGCAGCTACCAAGATAGCATATGGTACAGAGAACATTTTCTATGACCCCCTCCGATCTACCAACATCTGAGTTCCTTCTTCAGGCCTGAACTGCCCACTCCACATTACATCATTCAAGGCTCTGGCTTCAAAAGGCCCTAGTAACTGAGGTCTGTGTATCAGACAGCAAACGGCCGTGAATGCAGAGTCCCTTATCCCTCAACATGCTCCCTGGCAACATGTGGGCGGTAGCACCTGGGACATTAGTTTGGCTGGCTTCCTGCTTTGGGTAAGGCTTTTGGCTGGCTGGTAAGGACCATTAGGAATTATTAAATATCTTCAAAAAGTGACAAATAAGGGAGTAGTAGGACCCATCATTGAATAACCTTTAAAAATTTTTTTTAAAAAATTAAAAAATAGATATATTTTTCTGGAACAAGCTATTGGACAGAGTGGCCTTGACTACAGCTTTGCTTCAAAAAAGAAAGCTATTTATTTGGTAATCCTCAGAAGCAAGGCAACTAAAGACCACTGTCTTCAGAGACAAGACAAGGCTTCCACCTCAAGCCCAAGTGTGTATCTAAAACTCTACCGTTTAGTATTTCATTTAGACAGTTTATACAAGGCACTTTCACAGCCTCTTGCAATTCCCCCAACAGCCTCACTCAGA